>NC_142413.1:27894940-28250621 GCF_059516105.1 Syngnathus floridae
CCTTGAAAACAAAGTGCGCTTTGTCACCCAGGAGAACGAGGAGATGGCAAGCTTGGTAAGTCGACGCGGACAACGGCGGCGTGCCAACAGAGTCCACTGCATTTGTGTTCCACAGAGAAGGCCTAGTTCGCTCAATGACCTGGACCGCGGTTGCGGCCAGCAGGACGGTGAAATGGAGTTCCTTCAAGTTGTGGAGCAGCGGCACATCATCGACGACTTGTCCAAGGTCTTCAGGCAGGCGACTCGGTGCACGTACGGCAGCGCCACGCTCGCTCGCTGTCGCCAGGAAACCTTTTCCGTCCAAAGCTTGGCCGGCGGCCGCCATCCAAAAAATTGGCCCCTTAAATTCCGACCTTTCAAGCAGGAGCATTGTGCGCACGCGTTTGAACACGCTTTAGACTTGTTTTGCCGTTTTCAGCAGCTCAAAGCTCCCGTTTTGTCAGCGCCTTTGCCACTCGCTGTGCGCTGAAAACGACGGACTTGCCCGGCTGCTCAGCCCGTCAACCATGAGCCGCGAGCGCGACATCATTGTCCGTAGGCAGCTAGTGGCAAAATGCACCCTGTTAGAGTTGCGCTCGCTCCAACTTATTTTGCAAGAACCACACGGGAGACAAGTAAGTTCTTTTGGACACCTGCAGGTGGAGAGTCCATCCGTTGTACGAATGAAGTCTGACTCTCGGCTCCTGCACGAGCATTTCAATTAAGAGAAACAGGGTGGGTGTAAGAGTGGATTGAATAGAGGAAGCCCTTGACCTCTAGTCAAAACATAGCAAGGGGTGTTTTACGACTTTGTGTAGGAAGGGATAAGCGATAGGGATAAATAAGGGATAAATAATATTATTTATTACAGGTTGCAGTCAAAGTCAAAGCAACATAATGATACGATAAAGATAATCTGGAAAACCCTGACACACCCTGTAGTTGTCACTTTTGGAAAAGACGAGCGTCCCTCCAATCATCGCCGGTGACGTGTTTTTCAGGCTCTGGAGACAGGAGCTCATGTCAGAAATGTCATTGTGAGTCGCGTTTGTTTCTGCGCCGGAGCCGTTCGTTCCCTTTGCATCCAAAGAATCTCAAAGGCGGATTATTTGTGTCGACAGGAGAGAGATTTGCTGCTACGATACCGACGTCGAGAATCTCTGAGGAGGAACAAAGCGTGAGGTCCTGCAAGGTGAGTCTGTTTGTTTGCGGCTGCTTGGTGTTGCGCAAGATGAAATGGCCTTTTTCTCGCTATCGTTCCTATCGTCGATTCATCGTGAGGTGTCGCTTCAGTTTGTTCAGAGAGATGTTTGCTTCCGCGCCCGCAGGTCATCGAAACATTTTACGGCTACGACGAAGACGTGTTGGTGGACTCGGACGGATCGTCCTTGTCTTTTCACACCGACAGAACCCCCGACACGGAACCCGAAGAGGTAGCCCGCCATTTCTGCCAGCGTATTGGCACCAAACATTCCTCTTCAGCCTGGAATCGGACTCGTCTTTGCGTCGCGGGTGCTTTGTCGCCGGTCTGACTGATTCTGGTACTAGTGCTGTGTTGCATTGGTGTGTGCATGAAGAGGCGGAGCTTCGCTACCGCCAGCTGACGCAAGAATATCAAGCGCTGCAACGAGCCTACGCTCTGCTAGCCCAGACCAGCGAAGGGGACTACGACGCCGAGAAGGAGATCAAGGTGGCGCCCCTTCCCGCAACCCCCGGCCGGGTCGCAGCCTCCCCGTTCTCACCCAGCCTCGGGTGTTCTCTGGTCTGAAAGGAGGAGGAGGAGCCTCCCTCCTCCTCCTTTCAGACCAGAGAAAAGCTGATGGTAGAAATGGGTCACTATCAAAGCAGAGTAGCAGATCTGGAGTCAGCGCTGAAGCAACAAGGACAGGTAAGCTCATCAATGAGCACACCTTTTTCTCAGACAAAATAGCTACATTCTTCAGTCACTCATTCGTCTGGCATTACTGGACCAACCCCCCCCCCCGAATGTGGCTGGGAAAATGCGGAGAAAAGCAAATGTCATTTTCCAGTCAACCAAAGAATTTGTGGATGAAAATGACACAACATTCCAAAGCTGTCCACGCGTTTGTCTCTTCTAGAATGTCAAGTGGGTGGAGGAGAAGCAGCTGCTGCGTCAGAGCAATCAGCAGTTGGCCGAAAAGGTGACGGAAAGAAAGGCGCTGGGCGGAGTCGCTTGGCGTCACACCCGTCGGGAAGCCCCGCAGATGAGGTCTGACTGTCTTTTCAGGTCAGGCGGATGGAGGCGGAAGAAGCGCGTCTGAAAGAGCACATCCAGGATATCCGAGACCAAAACGAACTGCTTGAGTTCCGCATCCTGGAGCTGGAGGTGGGAAGACTCGCACAAGCGTGTTGAGGCCAGAGATGTGACGGACGGACGGACGGACGGACGGATGCATGCCTCTGCCTTTCAGGAGAGGGAGTGGCGCTCCCCCGTCTTGAAGTTTCTGCAAGTCCGTTTCCCAGACGGCCTCAGCCCTTTGCAGATCTACTGCGAGGCCGAGGGCGTGAGCGTACGTAAGGCGTCCCTCGCAACCCTAACCTTAACCCGAGGTCCCAGAACACCTTACATTGCTCCTTGCGCCTTTCCCCCGGACATCAACATCAGTGATCTGATGAAGAAGCTGGACATCCTGGGCTATAACGCCGTAAGTGTATGTCGAACTCCTTATGTTCGCACTCCACGAGACTCGGCGGCTCAAATGTGACTTTTGGAAGGCTTTGCGCTGAAAGAAGCTTGTTGACGCTGTGCCTTTGGGCTCTTCTATGTTCTGCAAGCAGAAGGGCTACCTGGATGAAGAGTTGGACTTCAGGAAGTGTTCCATGGACCAGGCTCATAAGGTAAGCCTCCCTCAAATCTCCCGCCGGACCACTGATGGACGAGGATTGCGGCCCAGAGGATCCTGGAGCTGGAGGCCATGTTGTACGAGGCGCTACCGCAGCGGGACTGCCCCGCCACGGACGGCGAAAAAGCCAGCCACGCTGGCGTGAATGACGTGCTGACGGCGGATCAGAGAGAAGAGCTTAGGAGCGCCGTGGACCAATGGAAGCGAGCCCTGATGTGCGAGTTGAGGGAGCGCGACGCTTGCATCCTCCAAGAGAGAATGGATCTGCTGCACAGCGCGCAACAGGTAAGGGCCCAAAGCCAGCCCGGCACTTACTTGCACGCTTACAAAGAGCTGAAAGAATTCATTGAAGCTCAGAAGAGACAAATCAAACAATTGGAGGAGAAGTTTCTGTTTCTCTTTCTATTCTTCTCCTTGGCCTTCATTCTGTGGCCCTAACACCAGCTGGTGAGTGAGCTCCATCGGCACCGCACTCGACACCTCCGATACACTGCCAGCCGGTCTCAGACGTTGGCAGACGCTCCGATGCCAACGTATACCCCCCGCCACGGTGACAGAGGCACCGCGTCACACCGGCGCTCATCCAATCAGAAGGCAGGAAAAGCAAATTCACATGCAGGGCACTTTTGAACCAGAAAAGAGCGCCACAAAAAACGGTTGTTGCCCCAAACGCGCACTAAAAAGGGTCAGAATAACAAGAGTCCCACTGGCCAGCCGGGGCCACCCGTCCAGCTGTTTCTTCAGGGGGGAAAAAAATTGGAGTCACCGGTGAGTACATTTTGCATTTAGCTCTGCTTTTCTGCTTCTGTCTTCAAGTGTTTTGCATCCTGCGATCAAAGATTCAGCCAACCCCAAAGCGGTTGACCTCAACGTCCCACCACCATGCCTACCAGAGCAGGTGACGTGATGCTTTGGACATCCTTCCGTCTCAGATGCCCAAAAGTACTCTTTGCCACATCTGCGGCAATACGGTGTCTTTTCAAAGGTGCAAATAAATCCAGCGTGGGCGGAACACGCACGTCTTCGGTTTTTCCCGCTTTGTTTGTGTGACAGCTGTTGTGAAAATTTTATACAAATAAAGTTGTATAGTACAGGTTTGGCCAAGCCGCAACTCCCGAACCGCATGCGGCTCTTTTATGTTCATATCAACATTTGTGTCTGTGTGTGTGGGGGGGGGGGGGGTTGTGCGTGTTGGCTTCACTTGAGTTCAATTTGGTATTTTGGTCAAAAGCGCATGTGGTGAAATTCCACAAAGTAGGATGGGCAAACACATTTCTTTAAACTATGAGTGTCAATTGGGCTCTCGAAATGGCAGGGAAAAGATGCACAGCAAAACGAAAATACGTAGATGAACACAGGACGTTTTAATCAGAGTGGGAAAGTTTCTATTTTTTGTTGAACGTGATGGCAAACCATTCTGCCTGATATGTCAGACCTCAGCGCATTTCAAAGATTCAAATCTTCAGCCCCATGCACTTCAGCTCACTATGCGCCATTATGTCAACGCATAATAACTAAGTCTACTGATCAAAACAGCGGTTACTATATGACGTCGCTACGTCGTGGTCACGTGACGCAGACAAGACGTCAATGGACGTGGGCAGAGTTAACTTGTTTAAAAGGGAGTGGGCAGAAGAAATATTTAATTTATTTAAATCTATTTTGAGTGCACACCATTATGCCAATGCATAACAACTGTAAATCTACTAAACAAACCAGCGGTTGCTATATGACATCTGCCACGTCGTGGTCACGTGACATACGTGACGTCGATGGGCGTAACTTTCGCCAGAATTCAAATCCGCGGGGAGAGTTAACTTGTTTAAAAGAGAGTGGGCAGAAGAATTATTTAATTTATTTAAATCTATTTGGTGTGTGCGCCATTATGTCAATGCATAACAACTGTAAGTCTACTAAACAAAACAGCGGTTGCTATATGACGTTTGCCACGTCGTGGTCACGTGACGCGGACGTGACGTCGACGCCTACTTTACATCCCACCGATCACAGGACCTCTCGGCTGCATAACCGTGCCCCCTTCCCAACCAATCGGATTTGCTATACGCGAAAACGACGCCAATGGAAAGAGCTTCCGCCCAAATTTAAATCCGTGGGCGTGGCTCGCAGCAGGAAGTAGGAAAATGGCGGCGATGTTGACAAAGACACAGCGGATGGTAACATACGACTAACAAGAGAAATATTTTTATTTTCTGCTTGCAACTGGACCGTCCAGAGCGTACACGGTAAGTACAACTCATCGTTTTTAAAAAGAAGTACTTTTGTTGCCCTGAAAAGCGAGTGAGCGTGGCGTTTGTGGGGGACGTCGAATTTCGACGATTCTTTCTGGTCAACGGTTGTAAATGATTGTGTTGATTAAAAAAGAAAACTTGATGTAACTCTACTTTTAACTGCCGTTTCAGCTAGATTTGGAATTGCATCACATCCAATTTTGCCTAGAGCGTACACGGTAAGTAACACTCGTTGTGTTTAAGGAGATTTACGTTTGTAATAGCAGAAGTGTAGCCGCGTTGCGTTGTACGTGTGAATGTTGGTCCAGGCGAAATGTTAATGTTTAATTTCATTCCTTTAGGTTCCACGGTGTTTGTTGGCTGCAAGGTTTCCACTGCAAGAAGAGGCTCATATCATTGACCAGGAGCGAGCTACAATGGTGAGTAGCCATAACATTTATGTTAAACACTTCCTATTTCATGTCTAACGGTACTTGATTTAACAAATAACCATAAATAAATACAGTGTGGGCACTGAAGTTAACATATGTGATTATACTGCCTAATCTGTCACCGAGTAGATTGTTGCAAAGTAATATAAGATCCAAAGTTGTAATTCAGAATAGTTTTCAAAAGAAGGCCATTAGAATTATATACAAGTCTGATTACCCTGAACAAGCTATTAATTAAATCACAAATTCTTCAATTCAAAGATTTGGTAGATTATCAGACAAATAATGTCTAACAGTAATTGATTTAACACATCACGATAAGTAGATTGAGTGTGGGCACTCTCAAGTTAACATATGTGATTATACTGCCTAATCTGTTACAGAGTATGTTGTTGCCAAGTAATGTAGAATAGATCCAAAGTAGTAATCCAGAATAGTTTTGAAGAGGCCATTAGAATGATAAACAAATCTGATTACCTTGAACATAATAACAAGCTAAGTGTTTAATATGTCCTATGAAGTCAAAATTGGGCACCATCATATGGTGAAATTTGGAATTGCATCACATCCAATTTTGCCTGGGAACAAACAGATTACATAAATCTTAGTTTTGAATAAGCCACTCCTTCTCAAACAAGTAAACTCTGCCCATTTTGCGCAGTAGATGTTCTTTTAATATCTAGTATTTATACAAAGTCATAATTTAAATTGCTTTCAACCTTCATTCATCGGTTCAACCAACATTACTCGCTCTTATTACCAACTTGTATTGATTTAACTAAGCGTTTAATACTTCCTATCAGGTCTCAAATCGAGATTTGGCAAAATACAATTTCAGCAAATCCAATTTTGCCAGGGAACAAAAATAGATTAAATAAACTAAATAAGTCCTCTTCCCATTAAATAAATCAGAAAAGTCTGTCTTGTAACCAGTCCTCTTCAAACAAGTAAAGTCTGCCCATTTTGTGCCGTAGATTTTGTGTCTATGCCTAGTATTTAAACAAAATCATAATTTAAACGACTTCTTTCCTTCATTCACTTTGGAAATTTGGAATTGCAGCAAATCGAATTTTGCCAGGGAACAAAAATAGATCAATTAAACTAAATAAGTCTTCTTCCCATTAAATAAATTAAAAAAGTCTGTCTTGTAACCAGTCCTTTTCAAACAAGTAAAGTCTGCCCATTTTGTGCCGTCGATTTTGTGTTTATGCCTAGTATTTATACAAAATCATAATTTAAAGGACTTCATTCCTTCATTCACTTTGGAAATTTGGAATTGCAGCACATCAAATTTTGCCTGGGAAGAAAAGTAGATTAAATAAATTTAATAAGTCTTACTACTTCCCATTAAATAAATTAAATACGTCTTACTTGTTTCCACTCCTTTTCAAAACAGTAGTTTAAAACGAGGGCCCTTCACTCAATCTTTAACCTCAACCCCGCACGTTGTGTTGTATCTGTGAATGTTGGTTGTGGCCAAATGATAGTTTTCTTTCATTCGTTTAGGTTCCAAGAAAACTTGATGTAACTCTACTTTTAACTGCCGTTTCAGATAAGCGGGTATTACGTCGCAGTCATGTGCCGCGGATATGACGTAATTGCCCGAACCTCCGCCAAAATTCAAATCTGTTGGCGCGATGGCCGTGAGCCACTGAGCAGCGACGATTATCAACGGAAATATCTTTATTTTCTGCTTGCAACTGGACCGTCTAGAGCGTACACGGTAAGTAACACTCATTGTGTTTAAGGAGATTTACGTTTGTAATAGCAGAAGTGTAGCCGCGTTGCGTTGTACGTGTGAAAATTGGTCGAGGCGAAATGTTAATGTTTAATTTCATTCCTTTAGGTTCCACGGTGTTTGTTGGCTGCAAGTTTTCCACTGCAAGAAGAGGCTCGTATCATTGACCAGGAGCGAGCTACAATGGTGAGTAGCCATAACATTTATGTTAAACACTTCCTATTTCATGTGTAACAGTACTTGATTTAACAAATAACCATAAATAAATACAGTGTGGGCACTGAAGTTAACATATGTGATTATACTGCCTAATCTGTCACCGAGTAGATTGTTGCAAAGTAATATAAGATCCAAAGTTGTAATTCAGAATAGTTTTCAAAAGAAGGCCATTAGAATTATATACAAGTCTGATTACCCTGAACAAGCTATTAATTAAATCACAAATTCTTCAATTCAAAGATTTGGTAGATTATCAGACAAATAATGTCTAACAGTAATTGATTTAACACATCACGATAAGTAGATTGAGTGTGGGCACTCTCAAGTTAACATATATGATTATACTGCCTAATCTGTTACAGAGTATGTTGTTGCCAAGTAATGTAGAATAGATCCAAAGTAGTAATCCAGAATAGTTTTGAAGAGGCCATTAGAATAATAAACAAATCTGATTACCTTGAACATAATAACAAGCTAAGTGTTTAATATGTCCTATGAAGTCAAAATTGGGCACCATCATGTGGTGAAATTTGGAATTGCATCACATCCAATTTTGCCTGGGAACAAACAGATTAAATAAATCTTAGTTTTGAATAAGCCACTCCTTCTCAAACAAGTAAACTCTGCCCATTTCGCGCAGTAGATGTTCTGTTAATATCTAGTATTTATACAAAGTCATAATTTAAATTGCTTTCAACCTTCATTCATCGGTTCAACCAACATTACTCGCTCTTATTACCAACTTGTATTGATTTAACTAAGCGTTTAATACTTCCTATCAGGTCTCAAGGCAAGATTTGGCAAAATACAGTTTCAGCAAATCCAATTTTGCCAGGGAACAAAAATAGATTAAATAAACTAAATAAGTCTTCTTCCCATTAAATAAATCAGAAAAGTCTGTCTTGTAACCAGTCCTCTTCAAACAAGTAAAGTCTGCCCATTTTGTGCCGTAGATTTTGTGTCTATGCCTAGTATTTAAACAAAATCATAATTTAAACGACTTCTTTCCTTCATTCACTTTGGAAATTTGGAATTGCAGCAAATCGAATTTTGCCAGGGAACAAAAATAGATCAATTAAACTAAATAAGTCTTCTTCCCATTAAATAAATTAAAAAAGTCTGTCTTGTAACCAGTCCTTTTCAAACAAGTAAAGTCTGCCCATTTTGTGCCGTCGATTTTGTGTTAATGCCTAGTATTTATACAAAATCATAATTTAAAGGACTTCATTCCTTCATTCACTTTGGAAATTTGGAATTGCAGCACATCAAATTTTGCCTGGGAAGAAAAGTAGATTAAATAAATTTAATAAGTCTTACTACTTCCCATTAAATAAATTAAATACGTCTTACTTGTTCCCACTCCTTTTCAAAACAGTAGTTTAAAACGAGGGCCCTTCACTCAATCTTTAACCTCAACCCCGCACGTTGTGTTGTATCTGTGAATGTTGGTTGTGGCCAAATGATAGTTTTCTTTCATTCGTTTAGGTTCCAAGAAAACTTGATGTAACTCTACTTTTAACTGCCGTTTCAGATAAGCGGGTATTACGTCGCAGTCATGTGCCGCGGATATGACGTAATTGCCCGAACCTCCGCCAAAATTCAAATCTGTTGGCGCGATGGCCGTGAGCCACTGAGCAGCGACGATTATCAACGGAAATATCTTTATTTTCTGCTTGCAACTGGACCGTCTAGAGCGTACACGGTAAGTAACACTCATTGTGTTTAAGGAGATTTACGTTTGTAATAGCAGAAGTGTAGCCGCGTTGCGTTGTACGTGTGAAAATTGGTCGAGGCGAAATGTTAATGTTTAATTTCATTCCTTTAGGTTCCACGGTGTTTGTTGGCTGCAAGTTTTCCACTGCAAGAAGAGGCTCGTATCATTGACCAGGAGCGAGCTACAATGGTGAGTAGCCATAACATTTATGTTAAACACTTCCTATTTCATGTCTAACAGTACTTGATTTAACAAATAACCATAAATAAATACGGTGTGGGCACTGAAGTTAACATATGTGATTATACTGCCTAATCTGTCACCGAGTAGATTGTTGCAAAGTAATATAAGATCCAAAGTTGTAATTCAGAATAGTTTTCAAAAGAAGGCCATTAGAATTATATACAAGTCTGATTACCCTGAACATAACAACAAGCTATTAATTAAATCACAAATTCTTCAATTCAAAGATTTGGTAGATTATCAGACAAATAATGTCTAACAGTAATTGATTTAACACATCACGATAAGTAGATTGAGTGTGGACACTCTCAAGTTAACATATATGATTATACTGCCTAATCTGTTACAGAGTATGTTGTTGCCAAGTAATGTAGAATAGATCCAAAGTAGTAATCCAGAATAGTTTTGAAGAGGCCATTAGAATAATAAACAAATCTGATTACCTTGAACATAATAACAAGCTAAGTGTTTAATATGTCCTATGAAGTCAAAATTGGGCACCATCATGTGGTGAAATTTGGAATTGCATCACATCCAATTTTGCCTGGGAACAAACAGATTAAATAAATCTTAGTTTTGAATAAGCCACTCCTTCTCAAACAAGTAAACTCTGCCCATTTCGCGCAGTAGATGTTCTGTTAATATCTAGTATTTATACAAAGTCATAATTTAAATTGCTTTCAACCTTCATTCATCGGTTCAACCAACATTACTCGCTCTTATTACCAACTTGTATTGATTTAACTAAGCGTTTAATACTTCCTATCAGGTCTCAAGGCAAGATTTGGCAAAATACAATTTCAGCAAATCCAATTTTGCCAGGGAACAAAAATAGATTAAATAAACTAAATAAGTCTTCTTCCCATTAAATAAATCAGAAAAGTCTGTCTTGTAACCAGTCCTCTTCAAACAAGTAAAGTCTGCCCATTTTGTGCCGTAGATTTTGTGTCTATGCCTAGTATTTAAACAAAATCATAATTTAAACGACTTCTTTCCTTCATTCACTTTGGAAATTTGGAATTGCAGCAAATCGAATTTTGCCAGGGAACAAAAATAGATCAATTAAACTAAATAAGTCTTCTTCCCATTAAATAAATTAAAAAAGTCTGTCTTGTAACCAGTCCTTTTCAAACAAGTAAAGTCTGCCCATTTTGTGCCGTCGATTTTGTGTTAATGCCTAGTATTTATACAAAATCATAATTTAAAGGACTTCATTCCTTCATTCACTTTGGAAATTTGGAATTGCAGCACATCAAATTTTGCCTGGGAAGAAAAGTAGATTAAATAAATTTAATAAGTCTTACTACTTCCCATTAAATAAATTAAATACGTCTTACTTGTTCCCACTCCTTTTCAAAAAAGTAGTTTAAAACGAGGTCCCTTCACTCAACCTAAAAACCCTATTTATTCACCTTCTAGGCTAAGTGTTAAAGGCTAAGTGTTAAAGGCTAAGTGTTAAAGGCTAAGTGTTAGAGGCTAAGTGCCAGAGGCTAGGCGCCAGAGGCGAGTTTTTGTGGGCTGAAGTTTTAGTGGGGTTAGTGTGAATACAATCCAAAAGAATACAACAGAATACAATACAATAGAATATAATACATAGATTAAATTCAATAGCTCTTACTACTTCCCATTAAATAAATTAAATACGTCTTACTTGTTCCCAATCCTTTTCAAAAAAGTAGTTTAAAACGAGGGCCCTTCACTCAACCTTTAACCTCAACCCCGCACGTCACATTGTGTTGTATCTGTGAATGTTGGTTGTGGCCAAATGATAGTTTTCTTTCATTCGTTTAGGTTCCACGGTGTTTGTTGGCTATGTTTTCCACTGTCAGAAGGATGAAAATACAAAGTACAACGCTTGGACGTGGGCGAAGACGTCACTGGTGAGTCCTTCCTTCCTATTTATTTACCTTCTAGATGCTAGAGGCTAAGTGTTAGAGGCTAAGTGTTAGAGGCTAAGTGTTAGAGGCTAAGTGTTAAAGGCAACACAATACGAACAACACAACACAATACGAATAACTCAACACAATATGAACAACACAATATGAACAACACAACACAATACGAACAACACAACACATTACGAACAACACAACACAATACGAACAACACAACGATACTGCACTGAACAACACGATACCGCACTGAGAAACACGATACCGCACTGAACAACACGATACCGCACTGAACAACACCATGCCGCACTGAACACCATGCCACACTGAACAACACCATCCCGCACTGAACAACACCATGCCGCACTAAATAACACCATGCCGCACTGAACAACACCATGCCTCACTGAACGACACCATGCCGCACTGAAAGACACCATGCCGCACTGAACGACACCATGCCGCACTGAAAGACACCATCCCGCACTGAACACCATGCCGCACTGAACAACACCATCCTGCACTGAACAACACCATCCCGCACTGAACAACACCATGCCGCACTGAACAACATTATGCCGCACTGAACATTATGCCGCACTGAACAACACCATGCCGCACTGAACAACACCATGCCGCACTGAACAACATTATGCCGCACTGAACAACACCATGCCGCACTGAACAACACCATGCCGCACTGAACAACACCATAGCGCACTGAACAACACCATGCCGCACTGAACAACATTATGCCGCACTGAACAACACCATGCCGCACTGAACAACACCATCCTGCACTGAACAACACCATTCCGCATTGAACACCATGCCGCACTGAACAACACCATCCCGCACTGAACAACACCATCCCGCACTGAACAACACCATGCCGCACTGAACAACATTATGCCGCACTGAACAACATTATGCCGCACTGAACAACACCATGCCGCACTGAACAACACCATGCCGCACTGAACAACACCATGCCGCACTGAACAACATTATAACGCACTGAACAACACCATCCCGCACTGAACAACACCATGCCGCACTAAACAACATTATGCCGCACTGAACAACATTATGCCGAAATGAACAACACCATGCCGCACTGAACAACACCATGCCGCACTGAACAACACCATGCCGCACTGAACAACACCATGCCGCACTGAACAACACCATGCCGCACTGAACAACACGATCCCGCATTGAACACCATCCCGCACTGAACAACACCATGCCGCACTGAACAACACCATGCCGCACTGAACAACACCATGCCGCACTGAACAACACCATGCCGCACTGAACAACACCATTCCGCACTGAACAACACCATGCCGCACTGAACAACATTATGCCACACTGAACAACACCATGCCGCACTGAACAACACCATGCCGCACTGAAAAACATTATGCCGCACTGAACAACACCATGCCGCACTGAACAACACCATCCCGAACTGAACAACACCATGCCGCATTGAACAACACCATGCCGCACTGAACAACACCATCCTGCACTGAACAACACCATCCCGCACTGAACAACACCATGCCGCACTGAACAACACCATGCCGCACTGAACAACACCATGCCTCAATGAACAACACCATCCCGCACTGAACAACATTATGCCGCACTGAACAACATTATGCCGCACTGAACAACATTATGCCGCACTGAACAACATTATGCCGCACTGAACAACATTATGCCGCACTGAACAACACCATGCCGCACTGGAAAACATTATGCCGCACTGAACAACACCATGCCGCACTGAACAACACCATCCCGAACTGAACAACACCATGCCGCATTGAACAACACCATGCCGCACTGAACAACACCATCCTGCACTGAACAACACCATCCCGCACTGAACAACACCATGCCGCACTGAACAACACCATGCCGCACTGAACAACACCATGCCTCAATGAACAACACCATCCCGCACTGAACAACATTATGCCGCACTGAACAACATTATGCCGCACTGAACAACATTATGCCGCACTGAACAACATTATGCCGCACTGAACAACATTATGCCGCACTGAACAACATTATGCCGCACTGAACAACACCATGCCGCACTGAACAACACCATGCCGCACTGAACAACACCATGCCGCACTGAACAACACCATGCCGCACTGAACAACACGATCCCGCATTGAACAACACCATGCCGCACTGAACAACACCATCCCGCACTGAACAACACCATCCCGCACTGAACAACACCATGCCGCACTGAACAACATTATGCCGCACTGAACAACATTATGCCGCACTGAACAACACCATGCCGCACTGAACAACACCATGCCGCACTGAACAACACCATGCCGCAATGAACAACACCATCCCGCACTGAACAACACCATCCCGCACTGAACAACACCATGCCGCATTGAACAACACCATCCTGCACTGAACAACACCATCCTGCACTGAACAACACCATGCCGCACTGAACAACACCATGCCGCACTGAACAACACCATGCCGCACTGAACAACACCATGCCGCACTGAACAACATTATGCCGCACTGAACAACATTATGTCGCACTGAACAACACCATGCCGCACTGAACAACACCATGCTGCACTGAACAACATTATGCCGCACTGAAAAACACCATGCCGCACTGAACAACACCATCCCGCACTGAACAACACCATGCCGCATTTAACAACACCATGCCGCACTGAACAACACCATGCTGCACTGAACAACATTATGCTGCACTGAACAACACGATCCTGCATTGAACAACACCATGCCGCACTGAACAACACCATCCTGCACTGAACAACACCATCCTGCACTGAACAACACCACCCCGCACTGAACAACACGATCCCGCATTGAACAACACCATGCCGCACTGAACAACACCATGCCGCACTGAACACCATTCCGCACTGAACAACACCATGCCGCACTGAACAACACCATGCCGCACTGAACAACACCATGCCGCACTGAACAACACCATGCCGCACTGAACAACACCATGCCGCACTGAACAACACCATGCCGCACTGAACAACACCATGCCGCACTGAACAACACCATGCCGCATTGAACAACACCATGCCGCACTGAACAACACTATCCCGCACTGAACAACACCATCCCGCACTGAACAACACCATGCCGCATTGAACAACACCATGCCGCACTGAACAACACCATCCCGCACTGAACAACACCATGCCGCACTGAACAACATTATGGCGCACTGGACAACATTATGCCGCACTGAACAACACCATGCCGCACTGAACAACACCATGCCGCACTGAACAACACCATGCCGCACTGAACAACACCATGCCGCACTGAACAACATTATGCCGCACTGAACAACACCATGCCGCACTGAACAACACCATGCCGCACTGAACAACACGATCCCGCATTGAACAACACCATCCTGCACTGAACAACACCATGCCGCACTGAACAACACCATGCCGCACTGAACAGCACCATTCCGCACTGAACAACACCATGCCGCACTGAACAACACCATCCTGCACTGAACAACACCATCCCGCACTGAACAACACCATGCCGCATTGAACAACACCATGCCGCACTGAACAACACCATCCTGCACTGAACAACACCATGCCGCACTGAACAACACCATGCCGCACTGAACAACACCATGCTGCACTGAACAACATTATGCCGCACTGACGCATTGAACAACACCATGCCGCACTGAACAACACCATCCTGCACTGAACAACACCATGCCGCACTGAACAACATTATGGCGCACTGAACAACACCATGCCGCACTGAACAACACCATGCCGCACTGAACAACACCATGCCGCCCTGAACAACACCATGCCGCACTGAACAACATTATGCCGCACTGAACAACACCATGCCGCACTGAACAACACCATGCCGCACTGAACAACACGATCCCGCATTGAACAACACCATCCTGCACTGAACAACACCATGCCGCACTGAACAACACCATGCCGCACTGAACAACACCATTCCGCACTGAACAACACCATGCCGCACTGAACAACACCATCCCGCACTGAACAACACCATCCCGCACTGCACAACACCATGCCGCATTGAACAACACCATGCCGCACTGAACAACACCATCCCGCACTGAACAACACCATGCCGCACTGAACAACACCATGCCGCACTGAACAACACCATGCCGCACTGAACAACATTATGCCGCACTGAACAACATTATGCCGCACTAAACAACATTATGTCGCACTGAACAACACCATGCCGCACTGAACAACACCATGCCGCACTGAACAACATTATGCCGCACTGAACAACACGATCCCGCATTGAACAACACCATCCCGCAGTGAACAACACCATGCCGCATTGAACAACACCATGCCGCACTGAACAACACCATGCTGCACTGAACAACATTATGCTGCACTGAACAACACGATCCTGCATTGAACAACACCATGCCGCACTGAACAACACCATCCTGCACTGAACAACACCATGCCGCACTGAACAACATTATGCCGCACTGAACAACACCATGCCGCACTGAACAACACCATGCCGCACTGAACAACACCATGCCGCACTGAACAACACCATGCCGCAATGAACAACACCATCCCGCACTGAACAACACCATGCCGCATTGAACAACACCATGCCGCACTGAACAACACCATCCCGCACTGAACAACACCACCCCGCACTGAACAACACCATCCCGCATTGAACAACACCATCCCGGACTGAACAACACCATGCTGCACTGAACAACACCATTCCGCACTGAACAACACCATGCCGCACTGAACACCATGCCGCACTGAACAACACCATGCCTTACTGAACAACACCATGCCGCACTGAACAACACGACGTCGCACTGAACAACACGACGCCGCACAGAACAACACGACGCCGCACAGAATAACAATACCGCACAGAACAACACAATACCGCACAAACAGTTTTAGATAATATTACGTCGCAGTCATGTGACGCGGACATGACGTCAATAGGCGGAACTCACGGCAAAATTATAATCCGCGGGCGTGGCTTGCAACAGGAAGTAGGAAAGCGGCAATTCTGGCAAACAAGACACAGCGGTTAGTAACACGATGACTAACAAGGCAAATATTTTTGTTTTCAGCTTGCAACTTGACCGTCTAGAGCGTACAAGGTAATTACAACTGTTTTTTTTTAGCCCTGAAAAGCGAGGGAGTGTGGCGTTTGGGAGGAATGTCGAACTCGGCGTCTGCTTCCAGCCACAGACGCCAAATTTCGACGATTATTTCGACTGGTCAACGGTTGTAAATTATTGCGTTGACTAAAAACTTTATTTAACTCTACTCTTAACTTTGCCGTTTCAGATATGCGGGTATTACACCGCGGAAATGACGTCAATAGGCTGAACTCTCGCCAAAATTCAAATCTGTGGGCGCAATGGCCTTGAGCGAGACACCGGATACAAACACGACGATTATCAACAGAAATATCTTTATTTTCTGCTTGCAAGTGGACCGTCTAGAGCGTACACGGTAAGTACAACTCATTGTGTTTAAAAAGATTTACGTTTGTGTAGTTTGCGTTGCGTTGTATCTGTGAATGTTGGTTGAGGCTAAATGTTAATGTTTAATTTCATTCCTTTAGGTTCCACGGTGTTTGTTGGCTGTATGTTTTCCACTGCAAGAAGAGGCTCGTATCATTGACCAGCAGGAGCTACAATGGTGAGTACCCCTTTCGTCTTCCATTTATGTTAAACACTTCCTATTTCATGTCTAACAGTACTCGATTTAACAAATAACCATAAATAAATACAGTGTGGGCAGTCACGTGATGTGATTATCCTGCCTAATATGTTTATCACAAATATGTCACTAATCACTAATATGTTTATTTGTTTATCACAACACCTTTGGACCTTCAGCAATCGATTATTTCCCTTCATCTACATAGAGACAGAACGATGGTGTCTTAAACATCTCATTCATTTCACCAAATAACTTCACGCAGGTGGATAACGGCCGTCTCGGTCACGCTATGTTGCGTGATGCAGTTTTGAAGAACCAAATGCATTTATTCAATGAATAAGTCAAGCTAGTTCTATGTTTATGATGTTGTAAGTTACGGTACCGATTGAAGTTGAGTTCGAAGCCAGTGGAAAACAGCGCTGCGTTTGTGCTCTCCAGGTACAAATGTTGTGATCTCTGACTGACGACCGGGCGAGACTCGAGTAAGAGATGTCCAAACGAGCTCCGGCAGGGCGGGCCAAGGCGGAGCGAACGGACGCCCTTCAGGCCGCCAATGACGAGCTGAGAACCAAACTGATGGACGTCCAGTTAGAACTTCAGCAGGAGAAGAACAAGGTGAAAACCTCAACAGACAGACACTGCCTGCCTCCCTGCCTGCCTCCCTGCCTGCCTCCCTCCCTCCCTCCCAGTTTTCCCGATGTAGATTAGACATGCGTGTGCCATGACTGTGTCAGCCTACATCAACAAATGCACCGAGGACGTCAGCACCACTAAGAATATCATCACCCGGGGCAACCAACGACCCTGGATGACTGAGGAGGTACGTCAAACGCTACGAGCGCGGAACTCTGCCTTCAAGTCTGGCGACAAGGAGACACTGAGGACAGCGAGAGCCAACTTGAACCGTGCCATCAGGATAGCGAAGCGAGACCGCAGTCGAAAATTTCAGGATCGTTTCCACGACGTCAAAAACATCAGGAGTATGTGGCAAGGCATACGGGCGATTACAGACTACAACTCACTCTCCCCCCCCCCCCGGTGGGTGTAGTTGATGCTGACTTTCTAAATGGTCTAAATAACTTCTTTGGGAGGTTCGAGGCACTAAACGGCACTCCAGCAGTTAAAACTGTCCCCCATCAGGAAGAGGAGGTACTCTGCCTTGACTCCGCCGATGTGTTGAAGACCCTGAGGAGAGTCAACCCCTGTAAGGCCCCTGGCCCCGACAACATTCCTGGGCGTGTGTTCAGGGAATGTGCAAGTCATCTGGCTGGGGTCATCACAGACATTTTTAACACCTCGCTGGGCCAAGCCACAGTGCCGGCGTGCTTTAAGACTGCCTCCATCATTCCGGTGCCGAAGAAACCTCAAATCACCTCATTTAATGATTACCGGCCTGTTGCACTGACTCCGGTTATGATGAAGTGCTTCGAAAGGCTGCTTAAAGGTCACATCGTTTCCAGACTCCCCCTATTATTTGACCCGTTCCAGTTTGCCGACCGGCAAAACCGCTCCACTCAGGACGCCATCTCCTCCGTTCTTCACCTGAGCCTGGCTCACCTGGAGGAGAAGAACACCCATGTGCGGAGGCTGTTCCTGGACTTCAGCTCAGCGTTTAACACCATCATCCCACAGCATCTGGTAGGAAAATTGGAACACCTGGGCTTCAACACCCCCCTTCGCAACTGGCTGCTAGACTTCCTCAGCAACAGACCTCAGTCAGTCCGGGTCGGACAGAACACCTCTGATGTCATCACCCTCAGCACAGGCTCCCTTCAGGGCTGCGTCCTGAGCCCCCTGCTGTTCACCCTGATGACACACGACTGCGTCCTCAGGTTCACCACCAATCACATCGTGAAGTCAGCAGACGACACAACGGTGGTGGGGCTCATCAGAGACAACAACGACCTGGACTACAGAGAGGAGGTGGAGCAGCTGGTGGGCTGGTGCAGAGAAAACAGCCTGATCCTGAATGAGGAGAAGATGAAGGAGATCATCGTCGACTTCAGGAAAAAACAGCCTCACCACGCTCCACTGATCATCAACAGCTCAGCTGTGGAGGTGGTCAGCACCACCAAATTCCTGGGGGTCCACATCACAGAAGACCTCACCTGGACTATGAACACTACGGCACTGGTCAAGAGGGCACAGAAGCGCTTGTACTTACAGCGGAGGATGAGGAGAGCCCACCTGCCCCCACCCATCATGAGGACGTTCTACAGGAGCACCATAGAGAGCATTCTGACAAGCTGTCTCTCTGTGTGGTGTGGAGGCTGCACCGCCTCCGATTGGAAGAACGTGAGGAGAGTGGTGAGGACAGCAGAGAGGATCATAGGGGCTCCTCTTCCCTCCATTCAGGACAGAAGCAGAAAGAGTTAGCCATTACCAGGGAGACATTACTGCGGCAGCATGAAATGGAGCTGATGAGAGTGATCAAAATCAAAGATGGAGAGATCCAGCGACTGAATGCCTTGGTCCTCAGCCTGAGGGACGGCTCCATGGACAAGGTGATCCGCTCTATCCGTGTCTGACTATCCGCACGCCACGTCGGGCTTCGATGCGGCCGCTACCGTATTGTGTAGCTTGTCCCCAGTAAGCGTCGCGGCGCTCCGTTGCGGTCTCAACGGCCCGGTGTGGCGCAATGTCTGCTCAGGTGAGGAGGGGGGGCGCTTTGCTGGCGGAGGTGGAGGAGACGCGGCGGTGTCGGGAGACCGAGCGGTGTCGCCTCCACCAGGAGCGCGGAAGAAGCCCTGGCAGCGGCCCAGCAGGCCTGGCAGTCCCGAGCGGCCGAGCTCCGATCGGCTCATCACCAGCATCGGGAGGAGCTGAGCCGAACCAAGAGAGACTGCGAGAGGGAGATCCGCCGACTGGTAGGACTGATCAGATGCGCGGTGCGTGGCTATGTTCCCAATTTCGTTGTATACCTGCAGTGCAATGACACCTAAGGCATTCTATTCTATTCTATTTCACAAGAAGAAAATGTCCGGTTGCTCGCTTCGCTTTTGTCACAGCAAAGGTGTTCTAGTCGATTCAAGAAAAAAAATTGGCCGGTTGCTCTCTTTGTTTTTGTCACAATTCTGGCAAATGAGTTTGCCCGCCTGCCTGAGCGCTCCCCGTTTGTACATCCAGACGGATGAGATCAAGCTGAAAGACAGAGCGGTTAGTGTTTTGGATGAAGCCCTGGGGCCGGCCACGTCCACCGCCTTCAGCTGCAGACTCAGGCTGCCGAGCAGCAGATCGCTGCCCTGAGGGATTCCCAAAGGGCGGGCCTAAACTACCCTGGAAGTGGGGTCAACGCCGCTACTAGCAATCCTCTTCATTGCGTAAGTCACCTCATCACACACTTGCAGTACGCATGACTTAGTTCGTTGCTGGAGGAAGGTAGCACAAAAACAGTTTTGAACTTTGAACGAGTGCTTGTGTGTGTGTGTTGCGGGGCGTTTTCAGTCTCAGGAGGATCGGGACACGCGACGGTTTCATCTGAAAATCGCTGAGCTCAGCGCAGTCATCAGGAACCTGGAGGATCGAAACGCCCTGCTTTCTGAAGAGCGCAATGAACTGGTAATTTATTGACGGCACGCTTGAAGGTTTGCGCTACGTTTGATGCGCGCCATCCAGCGAGGCACCCATTGCGCTTGCTTATTAGTTGAGCGGCGCGTCGAGTCGGTTGCCTGGTAGATGTCTTTTATTGGGAGCCAAAGCCACGATTCCGTTCAAACCGATGCAAAAGGAATGGATACGTTCTGGCCCGCGTGTTGTGCGTCTTTCACATCCCGCACTTCATGCTTGCAGCTAAAGCGACTGAGAGAAACAGAAAGCCAGTTTCTGCCACTCCTGTACAAAAACAAACGCCTGAGCAGGAAGAATGAAGAACTCTCGCTGGTGCTGTGTCGCCTTGAAAACAAAGTGCGCTTTGTCACCCAGGAGAACGAGGAGATGGCAAGCTTGGTAAGTCGACGCGGACAACGGCGGCGTGCCAACAGAGTCCACTGCATTTGTGTTCCACAGAGAAGGCCTAGTTCGCTCAATGACCTGGACCGCGGTTGCGGCCAGCAGGACGGTGAAATGGAGTTCCTTCAAGTTGTGGAGCAGCGGCACATCATCGACGACTTGTCCAAGGTCTTCAGGCAGGCGACTCGGTGCACGTACGGCAGCGCCACGCTCGCTCGCTGTCGCCAGGAAACCTTTTCCGTCCAAAGCTTGGCCGGCGGCCGCCATCCAAAAAATTGGCCCCTTAAATTCCGACCTTTCAAGCAGGAGCATTGTGCGCACGCGTTTGAACACGCTTTAGACTTGTTTTGCCGTTTTCAGCAGCTCAAAGCTCCCGTTTTGTCAGCGCCTTTGCCACTCGCTGTGCGCTGAAAACGACGGACTTGCCCGGCTGCTCAGCCCGTCAACCATGAGCCGCGAGCGCGACATCATTGTCCGTAGGCAGCTAGTGGCAAAATGCACCCTGTTAGAGTTGCGCTCGCTCCAACTTATTTTGCAAGAACCACACGGGAGACAAGTAAGTTCTTTTGGACACCTGCAGGTGGAGAGTCCATCCGTTGTACGAATGAAGTCTGACTCTCGGCTCCTGCACGAGCATTTCAATTAAGAGAAACAGGGTGGGTGTAAGAGTGGATTGAATAGAGGAAGCCCTTGACCTCTAGTCAAAACATAGCAAGGGGTGTTTTACGACTTTGTGTAGGAAGGGATAAGCGATAGGGATAAATAAGGGATAAATAATATTATTTATTACAGGTTGCAGTCAAAGTCAAAGCAACATAATGATACGATAAAGATAATCTGGAAAACCCTGACACACCCTGTAGTTGTCACTTTTGGAAAAGACGAGCGTCCCTCCAATCATCGCCGGTGACGTGTTTTTCAGGCTCTGGAGACAGGAGCTCATGTCAGAAATGTCATTGTGAGTCGCGTTTGTTTCTGCGCCGGAGCCGTTCGTTCCCTTTGCATCCAAAGAATCTCAAAGGCGGATTATTTGTGTCGACAGGAGAGAGATTTGCTGCTACGATACCGACGTCGAGAATCTCTGAGGAGGAACAAAGCGTGAGGTCCTGCAAGGTGAGTCTGTTTGTTTGCGGCTGCTTGGTGTTGCGCAAGATGAAATGGCCTTTTTCTCGCTATCGTTCCTCTCGTCGATTCATCGTGAGGTGTCGCTTCAGTTTGTTCAGAGAGATGTTTGCTTCCGCGCCCGCAGGTCATCGAAACATTTTACGGCTACGACGAAGACGTGTTGGTGGACTCGGACGGATCGTCCTTGTCTTTTCACACCGACAGAACCCCCGACACGGAACCCGAAGAGGTAGCCCGCCATTTCTGCCAGCGTATTGGCACCAAACATTCCTCTTCAGCCTGGAATCGGACTCGTCTTTGCGTCGCGGGTGCTTTGTCGCCGGTCTGACTGATTCTGGTACTAGTGCTGTGTTGCATTGGTGTGTGCATGAAGAGGCGGAGCTTCGCTACCGCCAGCTTTCGCAAGAATATCAAGCGCTGCAACGAGCCTACGCTCTGCTAGCCCAGACCAGCGAAGGGGACTACGACGCCGAGAAGGAGATCAAGGTGGCGCCCCTTCCCGCAACCCCCGGCCGGGTCGCAGCCTCCCCGTTCTCACCCAGCCTCGGGTGTTCTCTGGTCTGAAAGGAGGAGGAGGAGCCTCCCTCCTCCTCCTTTCAGACCAGAGAAAAGCTGATGGTAGAAATGGGTCACTATCAAAGCAGAGTAGCAGATCTGGAGTCAGCGCTGAAGCAACAAGGACAGGTAAGCTCATCAATGAGCACACCTTTTTCTCAGACAAAATAGCTACATTCTTCAGTCACTCATTCGTCTGGCATTACTGGACCAACCCCCCCCCCCGAATGTGGCTGGGAAAATGCGGAGAAAAGCAAATGTCATTTTCCAGTCAACCAAAGAATTTGTGGATGAAAATGACACAACATTCCAAAGCTGTCCACGCGTTTGTCTCTTCTAGAATGTCAAGTGGGTGGAGGAGAAGCAGCTGCTGCGTCAGAGCAATCAGCAGTTGGCCGAAAAGGTGACGGAAAGAAAGGCGCTGGGCGGAGTCGCTTGGCGTCACACCCGTCGGGAAGCCCCGCAGATGAGGTCTGACTGTCTTTTCAGGTCAGGCGGATGGAGGCGGAAGAAGCGCGTCTGAAAGAGCACATCCAGGATATCCGAGACCAAAACGAACTGCTTGAGTTCCGCATCCTGGAGCTGGAGGTGGGAAGACTCGCACAAGCGTGTTGAGACCAGAGATGTGACGGACAGACGGACGGACGGATGCATGCCTCTGCCTTTCAGGAGAGGGAGTGGCGCTCCCCCGTCTTGAAGTTTCTGCAAGTCCGTTTCCCAGACGGCCTCAGCCCTTTGCAGATCTACTGCGAGGCCGAGGGCGTGAGCGTACTTAAGGCGTCCCTCGCAACCCTAACCTTAACCCGAGGTCCCAGAACACCTTACATTGCTCCTTGCGCCTTTCCCCCGGACATCAACATCAGTGATCTGATGAAGAAGCTGGACATCCTGGGCTATAACGCCGTAAGTGTATGTCGAACTCCTTATGTTCGCACTCCACGAGACTCGGCGGCTCAAATGTGACTTTTGGAAGGCTTTGCGCTGAAAGAAGCTTGTTGACGCTGTGCCTTTGGGCTCTTCTATGTTCTGCAAGCAGAAGGGCTACCTGGATGAAGAGTTGGACTTCAGGAAGTGTTCCATGGACCAGGCTCATAAGGTAAGCCTCCCTCAAATCTCCCGCCGGACCACTGATGGACGAGGATTGCGGCCCAGAGGATCCTGGAGCTGGAGGCCATGTTGTACGAGGCGCTACCGCAGCGGGACTGCCCCGCCACGGACGGCGAAAAAGCCAGCCACGCTGGCGTGAATGACGTGCTGACGGCGGATCAGAGAGAAGAGCTTAGGAGCGCCGTGGACCAATGGAAGCGAGCCCTGATGTGCGAGTTGAGGGAGCGCGACGCTTGCATCCTCCAAGAGAGAATGGATCTGCTGCACAGCGCGCAACAGGTAAGGGCCCAAAGCCAGCCCGGCACTTACTTGCACGCTTACAAAGAGCTGAAAGAATTCATTGAAGCTCAGAAGAGACAAATCAAACAATTGGAGGAGAAGTATCTGTTTCTCTTTCTATTCTTCTCCTTGGCCTTCATTCTGTGGCCCTAACACCAGCTGGTGAGTGAGCTCCATCGGCACCGCACTCGACACCTCCGATACACTGCCAGCCGGTCTCAGACGTTGGCAGACGCTCCGATGCCAACGTATACCCCCCGCCACGGTGACAGAGGCACCGCGTCACACCGGCGCTCATCCAATCAGAAGGCAGGAAAAGCAAATTCACATGCAGGGCACTTTTGAACCAGAAAAGAGCGCCACAAAAAACGGTTGTTGCCCCAAACGCGCACTAAAAAGGGTCAGAATAACAAGAGTCCCACTGGCCAGCCGGGGCCACCCGTCCAGCTGTTTCTTCAGGGGGGAAAAAAATTGGAGTCACCGGTGAGTACATTTTGCATTTAGCTCTGCTTTTCTGCTTCTGTCTTCAAGTGTTTTGCATCCTGCGATCAAAGATTCAGCCAACCCCAAAGCGGTTGACCTCAACGTCCCACCACCATGCCTACCAGAGCAGGTGACGTGATGCTTTGGACATCCTTCCGTCTCAGATGCCCAAAAGTACTCTTTGCCACATCTGCGGCAATACGGTGTCTTTTCAAAGGTGCAAATAAATCCAGCGTGGGCGGAACACGCACGTCTTCGGTTTTTCCCGCTTTGTTTGTGTGACAGCTGTTGTGAAAATTTTATACAAATAAAGTTGTATAGTACAGGTTTGGCCAAGCCGCAACTCCCGAACCGCATGCGGCTCTTTTATGTTCATATCAACATTTGTGTGTGTGTGTGTGTGGGGGGGGGGGGGGGGTGGGGGGGGGGGGGGTTGTGCGTGTTGGCTTCACTTGAGTTCAATTTGGTATTTTGGTCAAAAGCGCATGTGGTGAAATTCCACAAAGTAGGATGGGCAAACACATTTCTTTAAACTATGAGTGTCAATTGGGCTCTCGAAATGGCAGGGAAAAGATGCACAGCAAAACGAAAATACGTAGATGAACACAGGACGTTTTAATCAGAGTGGGAAAGTTTCTATTTTTTGTTGAACGTGATGGCAAACCATTCTGCCTGATATGTCAGACCTCAGCGCATTTCAAAGATTCAAATCTTCAGCGCCATGCACTTCAGCTCACTATGCGCCATTATGTCAACGCATAATAACTAAGTCTACTGATCAAAACAGCGGTTACTATATGACGTCGCTACGTCGTGGTCACGTGACGCAGACAAGACGTCAATGGACGTGGGCAGAGTTAACTTGTTTAAAAGGGAGTGGGCAGAAGAAATATTTAATTTATTTAAATCTATTTTGAGTGCACACCATTATGCCAATGCATAACAACTGTAAATCTACTAAACAAACCAGCGGTTGCTATATGACATCTGCCACGTCGTGGTCACGTGACATACGTGACGTCGATGGGCGTAACTTTCGCCAGAATTCAAATCCGCGGGGAGAGTTAACTTGTTTAAAAGAGAGTGGGCAGAAGAATTATTTAATTTATTTAAATCTATTTGGTGTGTGCGCCATTATGTCAATGCATAACAACTGTAAGTCTACTAAACAAAACAGCGGTTGCTATATGACGTTTGCCACGTCGTGGTCACGTGACGCGGACGTGACGTCGACGCCTACTTTACATCCCACCGATCACAGGACCTCTCGGCTGCATAACCGTGCCCCCTTCCCAACCAATCGGATTTGCTATACGCGAAAACGACGCCAATGGAAAGAGCTTCCGCCCAAATTTAAATCCGTGGGCGTGGCTCGCAGCAGGAAGTAGGAAAATGGCGGCGATGTTGACAAAGACACAGCGGATGGTAACATACGACTAACAAGAGAAATATTTTTATTTTCTGCTTGCAACTGGACCGTCCAGAGCGTACACGGTAAGTACAACTCATCGTTTTTAAAAAGAAGTACTTTTGTTGCCCTGAAAAGCGAGTGAGCGTGGCGTTTGTGGGGGACGTCGAATTTCGACGATTCTTTCTGGTCAACGGTTGTAAATGATTGTGTTGATTAAAAAAGAAAACTTGATGTAACTCTACTTTTAACTGCCGTTTCAGCTAGATTTGGAATTGCATCACATCCAATTTTGCCTAGAGCGTACACGGTAAGTAACACTCGTTGTGTTTAAGGAGATTTACGTTTGTAATAGCAGAAGTGTAGCCGCGTTGCGTTGTACGTGTGAATGTTGGTCCAGGCGAAATGTTAATGTTTAATTTCATTCCTTTAGGTTCCACGGTGTTTGTTGGCTGCAAGGTTTCCACTGCAAGAAGAGGCTCATATCATTGACCAGGAGCGAGCTACAATGGTGAGTAGCCATAACATTTATGTTAAACACTTCCTATTGCATGTCTAACGGTACTTGATTTAACAAATAACCATAAATAAATACAGTGTGGGCACTGAAGTTAACATATGTGATTATACTGCCTATTCTGTCACCGAGTAGATTGTTGCAAAGTAATATAAGATCCAAAGTTGTAATTCAGAATAGTTTTCAAAAGAAGGCCATTAGAATTATATACAAGTCTGATTACCCTGAACAAGCTATTAATTAAATCACAAATTCTTCAATTCAAAGATTTGGTAGATTATCAGACAAATAATGTCTAACAGTAATTGATTTAACACATCACGATAAGTAGATTGAGTGTGGACACTCTCAAGTTAACATATGTGATTATACTGCCTAATCTGTTACAGAGTATGTTGTTGCCAAGTAATGTAGAATAGATCCAAAGTAGTAATCCAGAATAGTTTTGAAGAGGCCATTAGAATGATAAACAAATCTGATTACCTTGAACATAATAACAAGCTAAGTGTTTAATATGTCCTATGAAGTCAAAATTGGGCACCATCATATGGTGAAATTTGGAATTGCATCACATCCAATTTTGCCTGGGAACAAACAGATTACATAAATCTTAGTTTTGAATAAGCCACTCCTTCTCAAACAAGTAAACTCTGCCCATTTTGCGCAGTAGATGTTCTTTTAATATCTAGTATTTATACAAAGTCATAATTTAAATTGCTTTCAACCTTCATTCATCGGTTCAACCAACATTACTCGCTCTTATTACCAACTTGTATTGATTTAACTAAGCGTTTAATACTTCCTATCAGGTCTCAAATCGAGATTTGGCAAAATACAATTTCAGCAAATCCAATTTTGCCAGGGAACAAAAATAGATTAAATAAACTAAATAAGTCCTCTTCCCATTAAATAAATCAGAAAAGTCTGTCTTGTAACCAGTCCTCTTCAAACAAGTAAAGTCTGCCCATTTTGTGCCGTAGATTTTGTGTCTATGCCTAGTATTTAAACAAAATCATAATTTAAACGACTTCTTTCCTTCATTCACTTTGGAAATTTGGAATTGCAGCAAATCGAATTTTGCCAGGGAACAAAAATAGATCAATTAAACTAAATAAGTCTTCTTCCCATTAAATAAATTAAAAAAGTCTGTCTTGTAACCAGTCCTTTTCAAACAAGTAAAGTCTGCCCATTTTGTGCCGTCGATTTTGTGTTTATGCCTAGTATTTATACAAAATCATAATTTAAAGGACTTCATTCCTTCATTCACTTTGGAAATTTGGAATTGCAGCACATCAAATTTTGCCTGGGAAGAAAAGTAGATTAAATAAATTTAATAAGTCTTACTACTTCCCATTAAATAAATTAAATACGTCTTACTTGTTCCCACTCCTTTTCAAAACAGTAGTTTAAAACGAGGGCCCTTCACTCAATCTTTAACCTCAACCCCGCACGTTGTGTTGTATCTGTGAATGTTGGTTGTGGCCAAATGATAGTTTTCTTTCATTCGTTTAGGTTCCAAGAAAACTTGATGTAACTCTACTTTTAACTGCCGTTTCAGATAAGCGGGTATTACGTCGCAGTCATGTGCCGCGGATATGACGTAATTGCCCGAACCTCCGCCAAAATTCAAATCTGTTGGCGCGATGGCCGTGAGCCACTGAGCAGCGACGATTATCAACGGAAATATCTTTATTTTCTGCTTGCAACTGGACCGTCTAGAGCGTACACGGTAAGTAACACTCATTGTGTTTAAGGAGATTTACGTTTGTAATAGCAGAAGTGTAGCCGCGTTGCGTTGTACGTGTGAAAATTGTTCGAGGCGAAATGTTAATGTTTAATTTCATTCCTTTAGGTTCCACGGTGTTTGTTGGCTGCAAGTTTTCCACTGCAAGAAGAGGCTCGTATCATTGACCAGGAGCGAGCTACAATGGTGAGTAGCCATAACATTTATGTTAAACACTTCCTATTTCATGTCTAACAGTATTTGATTTAACAAATAACCATAAATAAATACGGTGTGGGCACTGAAGTTAACATATGTGATTATACTGCCTAATCTGTCACCGAGTAGATTGTTGCAAAGTAATATAAGATCCAAAGTTGTAATTCAGAATAGTTTTCAAAAGAAGGCCATTAGAATTATATACAAGTCTGATTACCCTGAACATAACAACAAGCTATTAATTAAATCACAAATTCTTCAATTCAAAGATTTGGTAGATTATCAGACAAATAATGTCTAACAGTAATTGATTTAACACATCACGATAAGTAGATTGAGTGTGGACACTCTCAAGTTAACATATATGATTATACTGCCTAATCTGTTACAGAGTATGTTGTTGCCAAGTAATGTAGAATAGATCCAAAGTAGTAATCCAGAATAGTTTTGAAGAGGCCATTAGAATAATAAACAAATCTGATTACCTTGAACATAATAACAAGCTAGGTGTTTAATATGTCCTATGAAGTCAAAATTGGGCACCATCATGTGGTGAAATTTGGAATTGCATCACATCCAATTTTGCCTGGGAACAAACAGATTAAATAAATCTTAGTTTTGAATAAGCCACTCCTTCTCAAACAAGTAAACTCTGCCCATTTCGCGCAGTAGATGTTCTGTTAATATCTAGTATTTATACAAAGTCATAATTTAAATTGCTTTCAACCTTCATTCATCGGTTCAACCAACATTACTCGCTCTTATTACCAACTTGTATTGATTTAACTAAGCGTTTAATACTTCCTATCAGGTCTCAAGGCAAGATTTGGCAAAATACAGTTTCAGCAAATCCAATTTTGCCAGGGAACAAAAATAGATTAAATAAACTAAATAAGTCTTCTTCCCATTAAATAAATCAGAAAAGTCTGTCTTGTAACCAGTCCTCTTCAAACAAGTAAAGTCTGCCCATTTTGTGCCGTAGATTTTGTGTCTATGCCTAGTATTTAAACAAAATCATAATTTAAACGACTTCTTTCCTTCATTCACTTTGGAAATTTGGAATTGCAGCAAATCGAATTTTGCCAGGGAACAAAAATAGATCAATTAAACTAAATAAGTCTTCTTCCCATTAAATAAATTAAAAAAGTCTGTCTTGTAACCAGTCCTTTTCAAACAAGTAAAGTCTGCCCATTTTGTGCCGTCGATTTTGTGTTAATGCCTAGTATTTATACAAAATCATAATTTAAAGGACTTCATTCCTTCATTCACTTTGGAAATTTGGAATTGCAGCACATCAAATTTTGCCTGGGAAGAAAAGTAGATTAAATAAATTTAATAAGTCTTACTACTTCCCATTAAATAAATTAAATACGTCTTACTTGTTCCCACTCCTTTTCAAAAAAGTAGTTTAAAACGAGGTCCCTTCACTCAACCTAAAAACCCTATTTATTCACCTTCTAGGCTAAGTGTTAAAGGCTAAGTGTTAAAGGCTAAGTGTTAAAGGCTAAGTGTTAGAGGCTAAGTGCCAGAGGCTAGGCGCCAGAGGCGAGTTTTTGTGGGCTGAAGTTTTAGTGCGGTTAGTGTGAATACAATCCAAAAGAATACAACAGAATACAATACAATAGAATATAATACATAGATTAAATTCAATAGCTCTTACTACTTCCCATTAAATAAATTAAATACGTCTTACTTGTTCCCAATCCTTTTCAAAAAAGTAGTTTAAAACGAGGGCCCTTCACTCAACCTTTAACCTCAACCCCGCACGTCACATTGTGTTGTATCTGTGAATGTTGGTTGTGGCCAAATGATAGTTTTCTTTCATTCGTTTAGGTTCCACGGTGTTTGTTGGCTATGTTTTCCACTGTCAGAAGGATGAAAATACAAAGTACAACGCTTGGACGTGGGCGAAGACGTCACTGGTGAGTCCTTCCTTCCTATTTATTTACCTTCTAGATGCTAGAGGCTAAGTGTTAGAGGCTAAGTGTTAGAGGCTAAGTGTTAGAGGCTAAGTGTTAAAGGCAACACAATACGAACAACACAACACAATACGAATAACTCAACACAATATGAACAACACAATATGAACAACACAACACAATACGAACAACACAACACATTACGAACAACACAACACAATACGAACAACACAACGATACTGCACTGAACAACACGATACCGCACTGAGAAACACGATACCGCACTGAACAACACGATACCGCACTGAACAACACCATGCCGCACTGAACACCATGCCACACTGAACAACACCATCCCGCACTGAACAACACCATGCCGCACTAAATAACACCATGCCGCACTGAACAACACCATGCCTCACTGAACGACACCATGCCGCACTGAAAGACACCATGCCGCACTGAACGACACCATGCCGCACTGAAAGACACCATCCCGCACTGAACACCATGCCGCACTGAACAACACCATCCTGCACTGAACAACACCATCCCGCACTGAACAACACCATGCCGCACTGAACAACATTATGCCGCACTGAACATTATGCCGCACTGAACAACACCATGCCGCACTGAACAACACCATGCCGCACTGAACAACATTATGCCGCACTGAACAACACCATGCCGCACTGAACAACACCATGCCGCACTGAACAACACCATGCCGCACTGAACAACACCATGCCGCACTGAACAACATTATGCCGCACTGAACAACACCATGCCGCACTGAACAACACCATCCTGCACTGAACAACACCATTCCGCATTGAACACCATGCCGCACTGAACAACACCATCCCGCACTGAACAACACCATCCCGCACTGAACAACACCATGCCGCACTGAACAACACCATGCCGCACTGAACAACATTATGCCGCACTGAACAACACCATGCCGCACTGAACAACACCATGCCGCACTGAACAACACCATGCCGCACTGAACAACACCATGCCGCACTGAACAACATTATAACGCACTGAACAACACCATCCCGCACTGAACAACACCATGCCGCACTAAACAACATTATGCCGCACTGAACAACATTATGCCGAAATGAACAACACCATGCCGCACTGAACAACACCATGCCGCACTGAACAACACCATGCCGCACTGAACAACACCATGCCGCACTGAACAACACCATGCCGCACTGAACAACACGATCCCGCATTGAACACCATCCCGCACTGAACAACACCATGCCGCACTGAACAACACCATGCCGCACTGAACAACACCATGCCGCACTGAACAACACCATGCCGCACTGAACAACACCATGCCGCACTGAACAACACCATGCCGCACTGAACAACATTATGCTGCACTGAACAACACCATGCCGCACTGAACAACACCATGCCGCACTGAAAAACATTATGCCGCACTGAACAACACCATGCCGCACTGAACAACACCATCCCGAACTGAACAACACCATGCCGCATTGAACAACACCATGCCGCACTGAACAACACCATCCTGCACTGAACAACACCATCCCGCACTGAACAACACCATGCCGCACTGAACAACACCATGCCGCACTGAACAACACCATGCCTCAATGAACAACACCATCCCGCACTGAACAACATTATGCCGCACTGAACAACATTATGCCGCACTGAACAACATTATGCCGCACTGAACAACATTATGCCGCACTGAACAACATTATGCCGCACTGAACAACATTATGCCGCACTGAACAACACCATGCCGCACTGAACAACACCATGCCGCACTGAACAACACCATGCCGCACTGAACAACACCATGCCGCACTGAACAACACGATCCCGCATTGAACAACACCATGCCGCACTGAACAACACCATCCTGCACTGAACAACACCATCCCGCACTGAACAACACCATGCCGCACTGAACAACATTATGCCGCACTGAACAACATTATGCCGCACTGAACAACACCATGCCGCACTGAACAACACCATGCCGCACTGAACAACACCATGCCGCAATGAACAACACCATCCCGCACTGAACAACACCATCCCGCACTGAACAACACCATGCCGCATTGAACAACACCATCCTGCACTGAACAACACCATCCTGCACTGAACAACACCATGCCGCACTGAACAACACCATGCCGCACTGAACAACACCATGCCGCACTGAACAACACCATGCCGCACTGAACAACATTATGCCGCACTGAACAACATTATGTCGCACTGAACAACACCATGCCGCACTGAACAACACCATGCTGCACTGAACAACATTATGCCGCACTGAAAAACACCATGCCGCACTGAACAACACCATCCCGCACTGAACAACACCATGCCGCATTGAACAACACCATGCCGCACTGAACAACACCATGCTGCACTGAACAACATTATGCTGCACTGAACAACACGATCCTGCATTGAACAACACCATGCCGCACTGAACAACACCATCCTGCACTGAACAACACCATCCTGCACTGAACAACACCACCCCGCACTGAACAACACGATCCCGCATTGAACAACACCATCCCGCACTGAACAACACCATGCCGCACTGAACAACACCATTCCGCACTGAACAACACCATGCCGCACTGAACAACACCATGCCGCACTGAACAACACCATGCCGCACTGAACAACACCATGCCGCACTGAACAACACCATGCCGCACTGAACAACACCATGCCGCACTGAACAACACCATCCCGCACTGAACAACACCATGCCGCATTGAACAACACCATGCCGCACTGAACAACACTATCCCGCACTGAACAACACCATCCCGCACTGAACAACACCATGCCGCATTGAACAACACCATGCCGCACTGAACAACACCATCCCGCACTGAACAACACCATGCCGCACTGAACAACATTATGGCGCACTGGACAACATTATGCCGCACTGAACAACACCATGCCGCACTGAACAACACCATGCCGCACTGAACAACACCATGCCGCACTGAACAACACCATGCCGCACTGAACAACATTATGCCGCACTGAACAACACCATGCCGCACTGAACAACACCATGCCGCACTGAACAACACGATCCCGCATTGAACAACACCATCCTGCACTGAACAACACCATGCCGCACTGAACAACACCATGCCGCACTGAACAGCACCATTCCGCACTGAACAACACCATGCCGCACTGAACAACACCATCCTGCACTGAACAACACCATCCCGCACTGAACAACACCATGCCGCATTGAACAACACCATGCCGCACTGAACAACACCATCCTGCACTGAACAACACCATGCCGCACTGAACAACACCATGCCGCACTGAACAACACCATGCCGCACTGAACAACATTATGCCGCACTGACGCATTGAACAACACCATGCCGCACTGAACAACACCATCCTGCACTGAACAACACCATGCCGCACTGAACAACATTATGGCGCACTGAACAACACCATGCCGCACTGAACAACACCATGCCGCACTGAACAACACCATGCCGCCCTGAACAACACCATGCCGCACTGAACAACATTATGCCGCACTGAACAACACCATGCCGCACTGAACAACACCATGCCGCACTGAACAACACGATCCCGCATTGAACAACACCATCCTGCACTGAACAACACCATGCCGCACTGAACAACACCATGCCGCACTGAACAACACCATTCCGCACTGAACAACACCATGCCGCACTGAACAACACCATCCCGCACTGAACAACACCATCCCGCACTGCACAACACCATGCCGCATTGAACAACACCATGCCGCACTGAACAACACCATCCTGCACTGAACAACACCATGCCGCACTGAACAACACCATGCCGCACTGAACAACACCATGCCGCACTGAACAACATTATGCCGCACTGAACAACATTATGCCGCACTAAACAACATTATGTCGCACTGAACAACACCATGCCGCACTGAACAACACCATGCCGCACTGAACAACATTATGCCGCACTGAACAACACGATCCCGCATTGAACAACACCATCCCGCAGTGAACAACACCATGCCGCATTGAACAACACCATGCCGCACTGAACAACACCATGCTGCACTGAACAACATTATGCTGCACTGAACAACACGATCCTGCATTGAACAACACCATGCCGCACTGAACAACACCATCCTGCACTGAACAACACCATGCCGCACTGAACAACATTATGCCGCACTGAACAACACCATGCCGCACTGAACAACACCATGCCGCACTGAACAACACCATGCCGCACTGAACAACACCATGCCGCAATGAACAACACCATCCCGCACTGAACAACACCATGCCGCATTGAACAACACCATGCCGCACTGAACAACACCATCCCGCACTGAACAACACCACCCCGCACTGAACAACACCATCCCGCATTGAACAACACCATCCCGGACTGAACAACACCATGCTGCACTGAACAACACCATTCCGCACTGAACAACACCATGCCGCACTGAACAACACCATGCCGCACTGAACAACACCATGCCTTACTGAACAACACCATGCCGCACTGAACAACACGACGTCGCACTGAACAACACGACGCCGCACAGAACAACACGACGCCGCACAGAATAACAATACCGCACAGAACAACACAATACCGCACAAACAGTTTTAGATAATATTACGTCGCAGTCATGTGACGCGGACATGACGTCAATAGGCGGAACTCACGGCAAAATTATAATCCGTGGGCGTGGCTTGCAACAGGAAGTAGGAAAGCGGCAATTCTGGCAAACAAGACACAGCGGTTAGTAACACGATGACTAACAAGGCAAATATTTTTGTTTTCAGCTTGCAACTTGACCGTCTAGAGCGTACAAGGTAATTACAACTGTTTTTTTTTAGCCCTGAAAAGCGAGGGAGTGTGGCGTTTGGGAGGAATGTCGAACTCGGCGTCTGCTTCCAGCCACAGACGCCAAATTTCGACGATTATTTCGACTGGTCAACGGTTGTAAATTATTGCGTTGACTAAAAACTTTATTTAACTCTACTCTTAACTTTGCCGTTTCAGATATGCGGGTATTACACCGCGGAAATGACGTCAATAGGCTGAACTCTCGCCAAAATTCAAATCTGTGGGCGCAATGGCCTTGAGCGAGACACCGGATACAAACACGACGATTATCAACAGAAATATCTTTATTTTCTGCTTGCAAGTGGACCGTCTAGAGCGTACACGGTAAGTACAACTCATTGTGTTTAAAAAGATTTACGTTTGTGTAGTTTGCGTTGCGTTGTATCTGTGAATGTTGGTTGAGGCTAAATGTTAATGTTTAATTTCATTCCTTTAGGTTCCACGGTGTTTGTTGGCTGTATGTTTTCCACTGCAAGAAGAGGCTCGTATCATTGACCAGCAGGAGCTACAATGGTGAGTACCCCTTTCGTCTTCCATTTATGTTAAACACTTCCTATTTCATGTCTAACAGTACTCGATTTAACAAATAACCATAAATAAATACAGTGTGGGCAGTCACGTTAACATATGTGATTATCCTGCCTAATATGTTTATCACAAATATGTCACTAATCACTAATATGTTTATTTGTTTATCACAACACCTTTGGACCTTCAGCAATCGATTATTTCCCTTCATCTACATAGAGACAGAACGATGGTGTCTTAAACATCTCATTCATTTCACCAAATAACTTCACGCAGGTGGATAACGGCCGTCTCGGTCACGCTATGTTGCGTGATGCAGTTTTGAAGAACCAAATGCATTTATTCAATGAATAAGTCAAGCTAGTTCTATGTTTATGATGTTGTAAGTTACGGTACCGATTGAAGTTGAGTTCGAAGCCAGTGGAAAACAGCGCTGCGTTTGTGCTCTCCAGGTACAAATGTTGTGATCTCTGACTGACGACCGGGCGAGACTCGAGTAAGAGATGTCCAAACGAGCTCCGGCAGGGCGGGCCAAGGCGGAGCGAACGGACGCCCTTCAGGCCGCCAATGACGAGCTGAGAACCAAACTGATGGACGTCCAGTTAGAACTTCAGCAGGAGAAGAACAAGGTGAAAACCTCAACAGACAGACACTGCCTGCCTCCCTGCCTGCCTCCCTGCCTGCCTCCCTCCCTCCCTCCCAGTTTTCCCGATGTAGATTAGACATGCGTGTGCCATGACTGTGTCAGCCTACATCAACAAATGCACCGAGGACGTCAGCACCACTAAGAATATCATCACCCGGGGCAACCAACGACCCTGGATGACTGAGGAGGTACGTCAAACGCTACGAGCGCGGAACTCTGCCTTCAAGTCTGGCGACAAGGAGACACTGAGGACAGCGAGAGCCAACTTGAACCGTGCCATCAGGATAGCGAAGCGAGACCGCAGTCGAAAATTTCAGGATCGTTTCCACGACGTCAAAAACATCAGGAGTATGTGGCAAGGCATACGGGCGATTACAGACTACAACTCACTCTCCCCCCCCCCCCCCCCCGGTGGGTGTAGTTGATGCTGACTTTCTAAATGGTCTAAATAACTTCTTTGGGAGGTTCGAGGCACTAAACGGCACTCCAGCAGTTAAAACTGTCCCCCATCAGGAAGAGGAGGTACTCTGCCTTGACTCCGCCGATGTGTTGAAGACCCTGAGGAGAGTCAACCCCTGTAAGGCCCCTGGCCCCGACAACATTCCTGGGCGTGTGTTCAGGGAATGTGCAAGTCATCTGGCTGGGGTCATCACAGACATTTTTAACACCTCGCTGGGCCAAGCCACAGTGCCGGCGTGCTTTAAGACTGCCTCCATCATTCCGGTGCCGAAGAAACCTCAAATCACCTCATTTAATGATTACTGGCCTGTTGCACTGACTCCGGTTATGATGAAGTGCTTCGAAAGGCTGCTTAAAGGTCACATCGTTTCCAGACTCCCCCTATTATTTGACCCGTTCCAGTTTGCCGACCGGCAAAACCGCTCCACTCAGGACGCCATCTCCTCCGTTCTTCACCTGAGCCTGGCTCACCTGGAGGAGAAGAACACCCATGTGCGGAGGCTGTTCCTGGACTTCAGCTCAGCGTTTAACACCATCATCCCACAGCATCTGGTAGGAAAATTGGAACACCTGGGCTTCAACACCCCCCTTCGCAACTGGCTGCTAGACTTCCTCAGCAACAGACCTCAGTCAGTCCGGGTCGGACAGAACACCTCTGATGTCATCACCCTCAGCACAGGCTCCCTTCAGGGCTGCGTCCTGAGCCCCCTGCTGTTCACCCTGATGACACACGACTGCGTCCTCAGGTTCACCACCAATCACATCGTGAAGTCAGCAGACGACACAACGGTGGTGGGGCTCATCAGAGACAACAACGACCTGGACTACAGAGAGGAGGTGGAGCAGCTGGTGGGCTGGTGCAGAGAAAACAGCCTGATCCTGAATGAGGAGAAGATGAAGGAGATCATCGTCGACTTCAGGAAAAAACAGCCTCACCACGCTCCACTGATCATCAACAGCTCAGCTGTGGAGGTGGTCAGCACCACCAAATTCCTGGGGGTCCACATCACAGAAGACCTCACCTGGACTATGAACACTACGGCACTGGTCAAGAGGGCACAGAAGCGCTTGTACTTACAGCGGAGGATGAGGAGAGCCCACCTGCCCCCACCCATCATGAGGACGTTCTACAGGAGCACCATAGAGAGCATTCTGACAAGCTGTCTCTCTGTGTGGTGTGGAGGCTGCACCGCCTCCGATTGGAAGAACGTGAGGAGAGTGGTGAGGACAGCAGAGAGGATCATAGGGGCTCCTCTTCCCTCCATTCAGGACATTTCATCTCAGCGCTGCATGTCCCGTGCCCGTAACATCATCAATGACCCATCACACCCCCACCATGGACTGTTCTCCCTGCTGCCCTCTGGGAAGAGGTTTGCAGCATCCGCTGCAGGTCCACCAGGTTCTGCAACAGCTTTTTCCCTGCTGTCATCAGACTGTTGAACACTAGAACTGTTGAGCTCTAAACTGAACTCTGCATCACACATTCACAGAACTGTACTTTATGACACTACGGACCTCTATCTTGCACTATCTCGCACTACCAACTTTACTGAACTTGTATAAACCCTTTAAATAGAAGTTTAATACATGGTTTAGCATTCCTCTGCACACTCTTGAATACTGTTTTGCCTACTTGCACTATTGCATAATTATCACTGCTGCACTTTATACTTATTTTTAATATATATATATATATATATAGTATATGTATATATATATTTTTTCATAGGATATGTTACTTCTATTCAACTGCAATATCACTACTTTGTTGTAAGACGTATGCAACGGAATTTCGTTTTGTATGCACCATGTGCAGACAAGATGACAATAAAGTTTGTCTAAGTCTAAGTCTAAGTCATGTCAGGTCAGCTGTCTGGAGAGAGAGAGAAGTCAGGACCTGCGGGCGGAGCACCACCGTGCCACCGCCGCCATGACGGAACTCAAAAGCAGACTCCATGAGGAGAAGCAGAAAGAGTTAGCCATTACCAGGGAGACATTACTGCGGCAGCATGAAATGGAGCTGATGAGAGTGATCAAAATCAAAGATGGAGAGATCCAGCGACTGAATGCCTTGGTCCTCAGCCTGAGGGACGGCTCCATGGACAAGGTGATCCGCTCTATCCGTGTCTGACTATCCGCACGCCACGTCGGGCTTCGATGCGGCCGCTACCGTATTGTGTAGCTTGTCCCCAGTAAGCGTCGCGGCGCTCCGTTGCGGTCTCAACGGCCCGGTGTGGCGCAATGTCTGCTCAGGTGAGGAGGGGGGGCGCTTTGCTGGCGGAGGTGGAGGAGACGCGGCGGTGTCGGGAGACCGAGCGGTGTCGCCTCCACCAGGAGCGCGGAAGAAGCCCTGGCAGCGGCCCAGCAGGCCTGGCAGTCCCGAGCTGCCGAGCTCCGATCGGCTCATCACCAGCATCGGGAGGAGCTGAGCCGAACCAAGAGAGACTGCGAGAGGGAGATCCGCCGACTGGTAGGACTGATCAGATGCGCGGTGCGTGGCTATGTTCCCAATTTCGTTGTATACCTGCAGTGCAATGACACCTAAGGCATTCTATTCTATTCTATTTCACAAGAAGAAAATGTCCGGTTGCTCGCTTCGCTTTTGTCACAGCAAAGGTGTTCTAGTCGATTCAAGAAAAAAAATTGGCCGGTTGCTCTCTTTGTTTTTGTCACAATTCTGGCAAATGAGTTTGCCCGCCTGCCTGAGCGCTCCCCGTTTGTACATCCAGACGGATGAGATCAAGCTGAAAGACAGAGCGGTTAGTGTTTTGGATGAAGCCCTGGGGCCGGCCACGTCCACCGCCTTCAGCTGCAGACTCAGGCTGCCGAGCAGCAGATCGCTGCCCTGAGGGATTCCCAAAGGGCGGGCCTAAACTACCCTGGAAGTGGGGTCAACGCCGCTACTAGCAATCCTCTTCATTGCGTAAGCCACCTCATCACACACTTGCAGTACGCATGACTTAGTTCGTTGCTGGAGGAAGGTAGCACAAAAACAGTTTTGAACTTTGAACGAGTGCTTGTGTGTGTGTGTTGCGGGGCGTTTTCAGTCTCAGGAGGATCGGGACACGCGACGGTTTCATCTGAAAATCGCTGAGCTCAGCGCAGTCATCAGGAACCTGGAGGATCGAAACGCCCTGCTTTCTGAAGAGCGCAATGAACTGGTAATTTATTGAAACTGGTAATTTATTGACGGCACGCTTGAAGGTTTGCGCTACGTTTGATGCGCGCCATCCAGCGAGGCACCCATTGCGCTTGCTTATTAGTTGAGCGGCGCGTCGAGTCGGTTGCCTGGTAGATGTCTTTTATTGGGAGCCAAAGCCACGATTCCGTTCAAACCGATGCAAAAGGAATGGATACGTTCTGGCCCGCGTGTTGTGCGTCTTTCACATCCCGCACTTCATGCTTGCAGCTAAAGCGACTGAGAGAAACAGAAAGCCAGTTTCTGCCACTCCTGTACAAAAACAAACGCCTGAGCAGGAAGAATGAAGAACTCTCGCTGGTGCTGTGTCGCCTTGAAAACAAAGTGCGCTTTGTCACCCAGGAGAACGAGGAGATGGCAAGCTTGGTAAGTCGACGCGGACAACGGCGGCGTGCCAACAGAGTCCACTGCATTTGTGTTCCACAGAGAAGGCCTAGTTCGCTCAATGACCTGGACCGCGGTTGCGGCCAGCAGGACGGTGAAATGGAGTTCCTTCAAGTTGTGGAGCAGCGGCACATCATCGACGACTTGTCCAAGGTCTTCAGGCAGGCGACTCGGTGCACGTACGGCAGCGCCACGCTCGCTCGCTGTCGCCAGGAAACCTTTTCCGTCCAAAGCTTGGCCGGCGGCCGCCATCCAAAAAATTGGCCCCTTAAATTCCGACCTTTCAAGCAGGAGCATTGTGCGCACGCGTTTGAACACGCTTTAGACTTGTTTTGCCGTTTTCAGCAGCTCAAAGCTCCCGTTTTGTCAGCGCCTTTGCCACTCGCTGTGCGCTGAAAACGACGGACTTGCCCGGCTGCTCAGCCCGTCAACCATGAGCCGCGAGCGCGACATCATTGTCCGTAGGCAGCTAGTGGCAAAATGCACCCTGTTAGAGTTGCGCTCGCTCCAACTTATTTTGCAAGAACCACACGGGAGACAAGTAAGTTCTTTTGGACACCTGCAGGTGGAGAGTCCATCCGTTGTACGAATGAAGTCTGACTCTCGGCTCCTGCACGAGCATTTCAATTAAGAGAAACAGGGTGGGTGTAAGAGTGGATTGAATAGAGGAAGCCCTTGACCTCTAGTCAAAACATAGCAAGGGGTGTTTTACGACTTTGTGTAGGAAGGGATAAGTGATAGGGATAAATAAGGGATAAATAATATTATTTATTACAGGTTGCAGTCAAAGTCAAAGCAACATAATGATACGATAAAGATAATCTGGAAAACCCTGACACACCCTGTAGTTGTCACTTTTGGAAAAGACGAGCGTCCCTCCAATCATCGCCGGTGACGTGTTTTTCAGGCTCTGGAGACAGGAGCTCATGTCAGAAATGTCATTGTGAGTCGCGTTTGTTTCTGCGCCGGAGCCGTTCGTTCCCTTTGCATCCAAAGAATCTCAAAGGCGGATTATTTGTGTCGACAGGAGAGAGATTTGCTGCTACGATACCGACGTCGAGAATCTCTGAGGAGGAACAAAGCGTGAGGTCCTGCAAGGTGAGTCTGTTTGTTTGCGGCTGCTTGGTGTTGCGCAAGATGAAATGGCCTTTTTCTCGCTATCGTTCCTATCGTCGATTCATCGTGAGGTGTCGCTTCAGTTTGTTCAGAGAGATGTTTGCTTCCGCGCCCGCAGGTCATCGAAACATTTTACGGCTACGACGAAGACGTGTTGGTGGACTCGGACGGATCGTCCTTGTCTTTTCACACCGACAGAACCCCCGACACGGAACCCGAAGAGGTAGCCCGCCATTTCTGCCAGCGTATTGGCACCAAACATTCCTCTTCAGCCTGGAATCGGACTCGTCTTTGCGTCGCGGGTGCTTTGTCGCCGGTCTGACTGATTCTGGTACTAGTGCTGTGTTGCATTGGTGTGTGCATGAAGAGGCGGAGCTTCGCTACCGCCAGCTGACGCAAGAATATCAAGCGCTGCAACGAGCCTACGCTCTGCTAGCCCAGACCAGCGAAGGGGACTACGACGCCGAGAAGGAGATCAAGGTGGCGCCCCTTCCCGCAACCCCCGGCCGGGTCGCAGCCTCCCCGTTCTCACCCAGCCTCGGGTGTTCTCTGGTCTGAAAGGAGGAGGAGGAGCCTCCCTCCTCCTCCTTTCAGACCAGAGAAAAGCTGATGGTAGAAATGGGTCACTATCAAAGCAGAGTAGCAGATCTGGAGTCAGCGCTGAAGCAACAAGGACAGGTAAGCTCATCAATGAGCACACCTTTTTCTCAGACAAAATAGCTACATTCTTCAGTCACTCATTCGTCTGGCATTACTGGACCAACCCCCCCCCCGAATGTGGCTGGGAAAATGCGGAGAAAAGCAAATGTCATTTTCCAGTCAACCAAAGAATTTGTGGATGAAAATGACACAACATTCCAAAGCTGTCCACGCGTTTGTCTCTTCTAGAATGTCAAGTGGGTGGAGGAGAAGCAGCTGCTGCGTCAGAGCAATCAGCAGTTGGCCGAAAAGGTGACGGAAAGAAAGGCGCTGGGCGGAGTCGCTTGGCGTCACACCCGTCGGGAAGCCCCGCAGATGAGGTCTGACTGTCTTTTCAGGTCAGGCGGATGGAGGCGGAAGAAGCGCGTCTGAAAGAGCACATCCAGGATATCCGAGACCAAAACGAACTGCTTGAGTTCCGCATCCTGGAGCTGGAGGTGGGAAGACTCGCACAAGCGTGTTGAGGCCAGAGATGTGACGGACGGACGGACGGACGGATGCATGCCTCTGCCTTTCAGGAGAGGGAGTGGCGCTCCCCCGTCTTGAAGTTTCTGCAAGTCCGTTTCCCAGACGGCCTCAGCCCTTTGCAGATCTACTGCGAGGCCGAGGGCGTGAGCGTACGTAAGGCGTCCCTCGCAACCCTAACCTTAACCCGAGGTCCCAGAACACCTTACATTGCTCCTTGCGCCTTTCCCCCGGACATCAACATCAGTGATCTGATGAAGAAGCTGGACATCCTGGGCTATAACGCCGTAAGTGTATGTCGAACTCCTTATGTTCGCACTCCACGAGACTCGGCGGCTCAAATGTGACTTTTGGAAGGCTTTGCGCTGAAAGAAGCTTGTTGACGCTGTGCCTTTGGGCTCTTCGATGTTCTGCAAGCAGAAGGGCTACCTGGATGAAGAGTTGGACTTCAGGAAGTGTTCCATGGACCAGGCTCATAAGGTAAGCCTCCCTCAAATCTCCCGCCGGACCACTGATGGACGAGGATTGCGGCCCAGAGGATCCTGGAGCTGGAGGCCATGTTGTACGAGGCGCTACCGCAGCGGGACTGCCCCGCCACGGACGGCGAAAAAGCCAGCCACGCTGGCGTGAATGACGTGCTGACGGCGGATCAGAGAGAAGAGCTTAGGAGCGCCGTGGACCAATGGAAGCGAGCCCTGATGTGCGAGTTGAGGGAGCGCGACGCTTGCATCCTCCAAGAGAGAATGGATCTGCTGCACAGCGCGCAACAGGTAAGGGCCCAAAGCCAGCCCGGCACTTACTTGCACGCTTACAAAGAGCTGAAAGAATTCATTGAAGCTCAGAAGAGACAAATCAAACAATTGGAGGAGAAGTTTCTGTTTCTCTTTCTATTCTTCTCCTTGGCCTTCATTCTGTGGCCCTAACACCAGCTGGTGAGTGAGCTCCATCGGCACCGCACTCGACACCTCCGATACACTGCCAGCCGGTCTCAGACGTTGGCAGACGCTCCGATGCCAACGTATACCCCCCGCCACGGTGACAGAGGCACCGCGTCACACCGGCGCTCATCCAATCAGAAGGCAGGAAAAGCAAATTCACATGCAGGGCACTTTTGAACCAGAAAAGAGCGCCACAAAAAACGGTTGTTGCCCCAAACGCGCACTAAAAAGGGTCAGAATAACAAGAGTCCCACTGGCCAGCCGGGGCCACCCGTCCAGCTGTTTCTTCAGGGGGGAAAAAAATTGGAGTCACCGGTGAGTACATTTTGCATTTAGCTCTGCTTTTCTGCTTCTGTCTTCAAGTGTTTTGCATCCTGCGATCAAAGATTCAGCCAACCCCAAAGCGGTTGACCTCAACGTCCCACCACCATGCCTACCAGAGCAGGTGACGTGATGCTTTGGACATCCTTCCGTCTCAGATGCCCAAAAGTACTCTTTGCCACATCTGCGGCAATACGGTGTCTTTTCAAAGGTGCAAATAAATCCAGCGTGGGCGGAACACGCACGTCTTCGGTTTTTCCCGCTTTGTTTGTGTGACAGCTGTTGTGAAAATTTTATACAAATAAAGTTGTATAGTACAGGTTTGGCCAAGCCGCAACTCCCGAACCGCATGCGGCTCTTTTATGTTCATATCAACATTTGTGTGTGTGTGTGTGGGGGGGGGGGGGGGGGGGGGGGGGTTGTGCGTGTTGGCTTCACTTGAGTTCAATTTGGTATTTTGGTCAAAAGCGCATGTGGTGAAATTCCACAAAGTAGGATGGGCAAACACATTTCTTTAAACTATGAGTGTCAATTGGGCTCTCGAAATGGCAGGGAAAAGATGCACAGCAAAACGAAAATACGTAGATGAACACAGGACGTTTTAATCAGAGTGGGAAAGTTTCTATTTTTTGTTGAACGTGATGGCAAACCATTCTGCCTGATATGTCAGACCTCAGCGCATTTCAAAGATTCAAATCTTCAGCGCCATGCACTTCAGCTCACTATGCGCCATTATGTCAACGCATAATAACTAAGTCTACTGATCAAAACAGCGGTTACTATATGACGTCGCTACGTCGTGGTCACGTGACGCAGACAAGACGTCAATGGACGTGGGCAGAGTTAACTTGTTTAAAAGGGAGTGGGCAGAAGAAATATTTAATTTATTTAAATCTATTTTGAGTGCACACCATTATGCCAATGCATAACAACTGTAAATCTACTAAACAAACCAGCGGTTGCTATATGACATCTGCCACGTCGTGGTCACGTGACATACGTGACGTCGATGGGCGTAACTTTCGCCAGAATTCAAATCCGCGGGGAGAGTTAACTTGTTTAAAAGAGAGTGGGCAGAAGAATTATTTAATTTATTTAAATCTATTTGGTGTGTGCGCCATTATGTCAATGCATAACAACTGTAAGTCTACTAAACAAAACAGCGGTTGCTATATGACGTTTGCCACGTCGTGGTCACGTGACGCGGACGTGACGTCGACGCCTACTTTACATCCCACCGATCACAGGACCCCTCGGCTGCATAACCGTGCCCCCTTCCCAACCAATCGGATTTGCTATACGCGAAAACGACGCCAATGGAAAGAGCTTCCGCCCAAATTTAAATCCGTGGGCGTGGCTCGCAGCAGGAAGTAGGAAAATGGCGGCGATGTTGACAAAGACACAGCGGATGGTAACATACGACTAACAAGAGAAATATTTTTATTTTCTGCTTGCAACTGGACCGTCCAGAGCGTACACGGTAAGTACAACTCATCGTTTTTAAAAAGAAGTACTTTTGTTGCCCTGAAAAGCGAGTGAGCGTGGCGTTTGTGGGGGACGTCGAATTTCGACGATTCTTTCTGGTCAACGGTTGTAAATGATTGTGTTGATTAAAAAAGAAAACTTGATGTAACTCTACTTTTAACTGCCGTTTCAGCTAGATTTGGAATTGCATCACATCCAATTTTGCCTAGAGCGTACACGGTAAGTAACACTCGTTGTGTTTAAGGAGATTTACGTTTGTAATAGCAGAAGTGTAGCCGCGTTGCGTTGTACGTGTGAATGTTGGTCCAGGCGAAATGTTAATGTTTAATTTCATTCCTTTAGGTTCCACGGTGTTTGTTGGCTGCAAGGTTTCCACTGCAAGAAGAGGCTCATATCATTGACCAGGAGCGAGCTACAATGGTGAGTAGCCATAACATTTATGTTAAACACTTCCTATTGCATGTCTAACGGTACTTGATTTAACAAATAACCATAAATAAATACAGTGTGGGCACTGAAGTTAACATATGTGATTATACTGCCTAATCTGTCACCGAGTAGATTGTTGCAAAGTAATATAAGATCCAAAGTTGTAATTCAGAATAGTTTTCAAAAGAAGGCCATTAGAATTATATACAAGTCTGATTACCCTGAACAAGCTATTAATTAAATCACAAATTCTTCAATTCAAAGATTTGGTAGATTATCAGACAAATAATGTCTAACAGTAATTGATTTAACACATCACGATAAGTAGATTGAGTGTGGGCACTCTCAAGTTAACATATGTGATTATACTGCCTAATCTGTTACAGAGTATGTTGTTGCTAAGTAATGTAGAATAGATCCAAAGTAGTAATCCAGAATAGTTTTGAAGAGGCCATTAGAATGATAAACAAATCTGATTACCTTGAACATAATAACAAGCTAAGTGTTTAATATGTCCTATGAAGTCAAAATTGGGCACCATCATATGGTGAAATTTGGAATTGCATCACATCCAATTTTGCCTGGGAACAAACAGATTACATAAATCTTAGTTTTGAATAAGCCACTCCTTCTCAAACAAGTAAACTCTGCCCATTTTGCGCAGTAGATGTTCTTTTAATATCTAGTATTTATACAAAGTCATAATTTAAATTGCTTTCAACCTTCATTCATCGGTTCAACCAACATTACTCGCTCTTATTACCAACTTGTATTGATTTAACTAAGCGTTTAATACTTCCTATCAGGTCTCAAATCGAGATTTGGCAAAATACAATTTCAGCAAATCCAATTTTGCCAGGGAACAAAAATAGATTAAATAAACTAAATAAGTCCTCTTCCCATTAAATAAATCAGAAAAGTCTGTCTTGTAACCAGTCCTCTTCAAACAAGTAAAGTCTGCCCATTTTGTGCCGTAGATTTTGTGTCTATGCCTAGTATTTAAACAAAATCATAATTTAAACGACTTCTTTCCTTCATTCACTTTGGAAATTTGGAATTGCAGCAAATCGAATTTTGCCAGGGAACAAAAATAGATCAATTAAACTAAATAAGTCTTCTTCCCATTAAATAAATTAAAAAAGTCTGTCTTGTAACCAGTCCTTTTCAAACAAGTAAAGTCTGCCCATTTTGTGCCGTCGATTTTGTGTTTATGCCTAGTATTTATACAAAATCATAATTTAAAGGACTTCATTCCTTCATTCACTTTGGAAATTTGGAATTGCAGCACATCAAATTTTGCCTGGGAAGAAAAGTAGATTAAATAAATTTAATAAGTCTTACTACTTCCCATTAAATAAATTAAATACGTCTTACTTGTTTCCACTCCTTTTCAAAACAGTAGTTTAAAACGAGGGCCCTTCACTCAATCTTTAACCTCAACCCCGCACGTTGTGTTGTATCTGTGAATGTTGGTTGTGGCCAAATGATAGTTTTCTTTCATTCGTTTAGGTTCCAAGAAAACTTGATGTAACTCTACTTTTAACTGCCGTTTCAGATAAGCGGGTATTACGTCGCAGTCATGTGCCGCGGATATGACGTAATTGCCCGAACCTCCGCCAAAATTCAAATCTGTTGGCGCGATGGCCGTGAGCCACTGAGCAGCAACGATTATCAACGGAAATATCTTTATTTTCTGCTTGCAACTGGACCGTCTAGAGCGTACACGGTAAGTAACACTCATTGTGTTTAAGGAGATTTACGTTTGTAATAGCAGAAGTGTAGCCGCGTTGCGTTGTACGTGTGAAAATTGGTCGAGGCGAAATGTTAATGTTTAATTTCATTCCTTTAGGTTCCACGGTGTTTGTTGGCTGCAAGTTTTCCACTGCAAGAAGAGGCTCGTATCATTGACCAGGAGCGAGCTACAATGGTGAGTATCCATAACATTTATGTTAAACACTTCCTATTTCATGTGTAACAGTACTTGATTTAACAAATAACCATAAATAAATACAGTGTGGGCACTGAAGTTAACATATGTGATTATACTGCCTAATCTGTCACCGAGTAGATTGTTGCAAAGTAATATAAGATCCAAAGTTGTAATTCAGAATAGTTTTCAAAAGAAGGCCATTAGAATTATATACAAGTCTGATTACCCTGAACAAGCTATTAATTAAATCACAAATTCTTCAATTCAAAGATTTGGTAGATTATCAGACAAATAATGTCTAACAGTAATTGATTTAACACATCACGATAAGTAGATTGAGTGTGGGCACTCTCAAGTTAACATATATGATTATACTGCCTAATCTGTTACAGAGTATGTTGTTGCCAAGTAATGTAGAATAGATCCAAAGTAGTAATCCAGAATAGTTTTGAAGAGGCCATTAGAATAATAAACAAATCTGATTACCTTGAACATAATAACAAGCTAAGTGTTTAATATGTCCTATGAAGTCAAAATTGGGCACCATCATGTGGTGAAATTTGGAATTGCATCACATCCAATTTTGCCTGGGAACAAACAGATTAAATAAATCTTAGTTTTGAATAAGCCACTCCTTCTCAAACAAGTAAACTCTGCCCATTTCGCGCAGTAGATGTTCTGTTAATATCTAGTATTTATACAAAGTCATAATTTAAATTGCTTTCAACCTTCATTCATCGGTTCAACCAACATTACTCGCTCTTATTACCAACTTGTATTGATTTAACTAAGCGTTTAATACTTCCTATCAGGTCTCAAGGCAAGATTTGGCAAAATACAATTTCAGCAAATCCAATTTTGCCAGGGAACAAAAATAGATTAAATAAACTAAATAAGTCTTCTTCCCATTAAATAAATCAGAAAAGTCTGTCTTGTAACCAGTCCTCTTCAAACAAGTAAAGTCTGCCCATTTTGTGCCGTAGATTTTGTGTCTATGCCTAGTATTTAAACAAAATCATAATTTAAACGACTTCTTTCCTTCATTCACTTTGGAAATTTGGAATTGCAGCAAATCGAATTTTGCCAGGGAACAAAAATAGATCAATTAAACTAAATAAGTCTTCTTCCCATTAAATAAATTAAAAAAGTCTGTCTTGTAACCAGTCCTTTTCAAACAAGTAAAGTCTGCCCATTTTGTGCCGTCGATTTTGTGTTAATGCCTAGTATTTACACAAAATCATAATTTAAAGGACTTCATTCCTTCATTCACTTTGGAAATTTGGAATTGCAGCACATCAAATTTTGCCTGGGAAGAAAAGTAGATTAAATAAATTTAATAAGTCTTACTACTTCCCATTAAATAAATTAAATACGTCTTACTTGTTCCCACTCCTTTTCAAAAAAGTAGTTTAAAACGAGGTCCCTTCACTCAACCTAAAAACCCTATTTATTCACCTTCTAGGCTAAGTGTTAAAGGCTAAGTGTTAAAGGCTAAGTGTTAAAGGCTAAGTGTTAGAGGCTAAGTGCCAGAGGCTAGGCGCCAGAGGCGAGTTTTTGCGGGCAGAAGTTTTAGTGGGGTTAGTGTGAATACAATCCAAAAGAATACAACAGAATACAATACAATAGAATATAATACATAGATTAAATTCAATAGCTCTTACTACTTCCCATTAAATAAATTAAATACGTCTTACTTGTTCCCAATCCTTTTCAAAAAAGTAGTTTAAAACGAGGGCCCTTCACTCAACCTTTAACCTCAACCCCGCACGTCACATTGTGTTGTATCTGTGAATGTTGGTTGTGGCCAAATGATAGTTTTCTTTCATTCGTTTAGGTTCCACGGTGTTTGTTGGCTATGTTTTCCACTGTCAGAAGGATGAAAATACAAAGTACAACGCTTGGACGTGGGCGAAGACGTCACTGGTGAGTCCTTCCTTCCTATTTATTTACCTTCTAGATGCTAGAGGCTAAGTGTTAGAGGCTAAGTGTTAGAGGCTAAGTGTTAGAGGCTAAGTGTTAAAGGCAACACAATACGAACAACACAACACAATACGAATAACTCAACACAATATGAACAACACAATATGAACAACACAACACAATACGAACAACACAACACATTACGAACAACACAACACAATACGAACAACACAACGATACTGCACTGAACAACACGATACCGCACTGAGAAACACGATACCGCACTGAACAACACGATACCGCACTGAACAACACCATGCCGCACTGAACACCATGCCACACTGAACAACACCATCCCGCACTGAACAACACCATGCCGCACTAAATAACACCATGCCGCACTGAACAACACCATGCCTCACTGAACGACACCATGCCGCACTGAAAGACACCATGCCGCACTGAACGACACCATGCCGCACTGAAAGACACCATCCCGCACTGAACACCATGCCGCACTGAACAACACCATCCTGCACTGAACAACACCATCCCGCACTGAACAACACCATGCCGCACTGAACAACATTATGCCGCACTGAACATTATGCCGCACTGAACAACACCATGCCGCACTGAACAACACCATGCCGCACTGAACAACATTATGCCGCACTGAACAACACCATGCCGCACTGAACAACACCATGCCGCACTGAACAACACCATGCCGCACTGAACAACACCATGCCGCACTGAACAACATTATGCCGCACTGAACAACACCATGCCGCACTGAACAACACCATCCTGCACTGAACAACACCATTCCGCATTGAACACCATGCCGCACTGAACAACACCATCCCGCACTGAACAACACCATCCCGCACTGAACAACACCATGCCGCACTGAACAACATTATGCCGCACTGAACAACATTATGCCGCACTGAACAACACCATGCCGCACTGAACAACACCATGCCGCACTGAACAACACCATGCCGCACTGAACAACATTATAACGCACTGAACAACACCATCCCGCACTGAACAACACCATGCCGCACTAAACAACATTATGCCGCACTGAACAACATTATGCCGAAATGAACAACACCATGCCGCACTGAACAACACCATGCCGCACTGAACAACACCATGCCGCACTGAACAACACCATGCCGCACTGAACAACACCATGCCGCACTGAACAACACGATCCCGCATTGAACACCATCCCGCACTGAACAACACCATGCCGCACTGAACAACACCATGCCGCACTGAACAACACCATGCCGCACTGAACAACACCATGCCGCACTGAACAACACCATTCCGCACTGAACAACACCATGCCGCACTGAACAACATTATGCTGCACTGAACAACACCATGCCGCACTGAACAACACCATGCCGCACTGAAAAACATTATGCCGCACTGAACAACACCATGCCGCACTGAACAACACCATCCCGAACTGAACAACACCATGCCGCATTGAACAACACCATGCCGCACTGAACAACACCATCCTGCACTGAACAACACCATCCCGCACTGAACAACACCATGCCGCACTGAACAACACCATGCCGCACTGAACAACACCATGCCTCAATGAACAACACCATCCCGCACTGAACAACATTATGCCGCACTGAACAACATTATGCCGCACTGAACAACATTATGCCGCACTGAACAACATTATGCCGCACTGAACAACATTATGCCGCACTGAACAACATTATGCCGCACTGAACAACACCATGCCGCACTGAACAACACCATGCCGCACTGAACAACACCATGCCGCACTGAACAACACCATGCCGCACTGAACAACACGATCCCGCATTGAACAACACCATGCCGCACTGAACAACACCATCCTGCACTGAACAACACCATCCCGCACTGAACAACACCATGCCGCACTGAACAACATTATGCCGCACTGAACAACATTATGCCGCACTGAACAACACCATGCCGCACTGAACAACACCATGCCGCACTGAACAACACCATGCCGCACTGAACAACACCATGCCGCAATGAACAACACCATCCCGCACTGAACAACACCATGCCGCATTGAACAACACCATCCTGCACTGAACAACACCATCCTGCACTGAACAACACCATCCTGCACTGAACAACACCATGCCGCACTGAACAACACCATGCCGCACTGAACAACACCATGCCGCACTGAACAACACCATGCCGCACTGAACAACACCATGCCGCACTGAACAACATTATGTCGCACTGAACAACACCATGCCGCACTGAACAACACCATGCTGCACTGAACAACATTATGCCGCACTGAAAAACACCATGCCGCACTGAACAACACCATCCCGCACTGAACAACACCATGCCGCATTGAACAACACCATGCCGCACTGAACAACACCATGCTGCACTGAACAACATTATGCTGCACTGAACAACACGATCCTGCATTGAACAACACCATGCCGCACTGAACAACACCATCCTGCACTGAACAACACCATCCTGCACTGAACAACACCACCCCGCACTGAACAACACGATCCTGCATTGAACAACACCATCCCGCACTGAACAACACCATGCCGCACTGAACAACACCATTCCGCACTGAACAACACCATGCCGCACTGAACAACACCATGCCGCACTGAACAACACCATGCCGCACTGAACAACACCATGCCGCACTGAACAACACCATCCCGCAGTGAACAACACCATGCCGCATTGAACAACACCATGCCGCACTGAACAACACCATGCTGCACTGAACAACATTATGCTGCACTGAACAACACGATCCTGCATTGAACAACACCATGCCGCACTGAACAACACCATCCTGCACTGAACAACACCATGCCGCACTGAACAACATTATGCCGCACTGAACAACACCATGCCGCACTGAACAACACCATGCCGCACTGAACAACACCATGCCGCACTGAACAACACCATGCCGCACTGAACAACACCATGCCGCACTGAACAACACCATGCCGCACTGAACAACATTATGCCGCACTGAACAACACCATGCCGCACTGAACAACACCATGCCGCACTGAACAACACCATTCCGCACTGAACAACACCATGCCGCACTGAACAACACCATGCCGCACTGAACAACACCATGCCTTACTGAACAACACCATGCCGCACTGAACAACACGACGTCGCACTGAACAACACGACGCCGCACAGAACAACACGACGCCGCACAGAATAACAATACCGCACAGAACAACACAATACCGCACAAACAGTTTTAGATAATATTACGTCGCAGTCATGTGACGCGGACATGACGTCAATAGGTGGAACTCACGGCAAAATTATAATCCGTGGGCGTGGCTTGCAACAGGAAGTAGGAAAGCGGCAATTCTGGCAAACAAGACACAGCGGTTAGTAACACGATGACTAACAAGGCAAATATTTTTGTTTTCAGCTTGCAACTTGATCGTCTAGAGCGTACAAGGTAATTACAACTGTTTTTTTTTAGCCCTGAAAAGCGAGGGAGTGTGGCGTTTGGGAGGAATGTCGAACTCGGCGTCTGCTTCCAGCCACAGACGCCAAATTTCGACGATTATTTCGACTGGTCAACGGTTGTAAATTATTGCGTTGACTAAAAACTTTATTTAACTCTACTCTTAACTTTGCCGTTTCAGATATGCGGGTATTACACCGCGGAAATGACGTCAATAGGCTGAACTCTCGCCAAAATTCAAATCTGTGGGCGCAATGGCCTTGAGCGAGACACCGGATACAAACACGACGATTATCAACAGAAATATCTTTATTTTCTGCTTGCAAGTGGACCGTCTAGAGCGTACACGGTAAGTACAACTCATTGTGTTTAAAAAGATTTACGTTTGTGTAGTTTGCGTTGCGTTGTATCTGTGAATGTTGGTTGAGGCTAAATGTTAATGTTTAATTTCATTCCTTTAGGTTCCACGGTGTTTGTTGGCTGTATGTTTTCCACTGCAAGAAGAGGCTCGTATCATTGACCAGCAGGAGCTACAATGGTGAGTACCCCTTTCGTCTTCCATTTATGTTAAACACTTCCTATTTCATGTCTAACAGTACTCGATTTAACAAATAACCATAAATAAATACAGTGTGGGCAGTCACGTTAACATATGTGATTATCCTGCCTAATATGTTTATCACAAATATGTCACTAATCACTAATATGTTTATTTGTTTATCACAACACCTTTGGACCTTCAGCAATCGATTATTTCCCTTCATCTACATAGAGACAGAACGATGGTGTCTTAAACATCTCATTCATTTCACCAAATAACTTCACGCAGGTGGATAACGGCCGTCTCGGTCACGCTATGTTGCGTGATGCAGTTTTGAAGAACCAAATGCATTTATTCAATGAATAAGTCAAGCTAGTTCTATGTTTATGATGTTGTAAGTTACGGTACCGATTGAAGTTGAGTTCGAAGCCAGTGGAAAACAGCGCTGCGTTTGTGCTCTCCAGGTACAAATGTTGTGATCTCTGACTGACGACCGGGCGAGACTCGAGTAAGAGATGTCCAAACGAGCTCCGGCAGGGCGGGCCAAGGCGGAGCGAACGGACGCCCTTCAGGCCGCCAATGACGAGCTGAGAACCAAACTGATGGACGTCCAGTTAGAACTTCAGCAGGAGAAGAACAAGGTGAAAACCTCAACAGACAGACACTGCCTGCCTCCCTGCCTGCCTCCCTCCCTCCCTCCCAGTTTTCCCGATGTAGATTAGACATGCGTGTGCCATGACTGTGTCAGCCTACATCAACAAATGCACCGAGGACGTCAGCACCACTAAGAATATCATCACCCGGGGCAACCAACGACCCTGGATGACTGAGGAGGTACGTCAAACGCTACGAGCGCGGAACTCTGCCTTCAAGTCTGGCGACAAGGAGACACTGAGGACAGCGAGAGCCAACTTGAACCGTGCCATCAGGATAGCGAAGCGAGACCGCAGTCGAAAATTTCAGGATCGTTTCCACGACGTCAAAAACATCAGGAGTATGTGGCAAGGCATACGGGCGATTACAGACTACAACTCACTCTCCCCCCCCCCCGGTGGGTGTAGTTGATGCTGACTTTCTAAATGGTCTAAATAACTTCTTTGGGAGGTTCGAGGCACTAAACGGCACTCCAGCAGTTAAAACTGTCCCCCATCAGGAAGAGGAGGTACTCTGCCTTGACTCCGCCGATGTGTTGAAGACCCTGAGGAGAGTCAACCCCTGTAAGGCCCCTGGCCCCGACAACATTCCTGGGCGTGTGTTCAGGGAATGTGCAAGTCATCTGGCTGGGGTCATCACAGACATTTTTAACACCTCGCTGGGCCAAGCCACAGTGCCGGCGTGCTTTAAGACTGCCTCCATCATTCCGGTGCCGAAGAAACCTCAAATCACCTCATTTAATGATTACCGGCCTGTTGCACTGACTCCGGTTATGATGAAGTGCTTCGAAAGGCTGCTTAAAGGTCACATCGTTTCCAGACTCCCCCTATTATTTGACCCGTTCCAGTTTGCCGACCGGCAAAACCGCTCCACTCAGGACGCCATCTCCTCCGTTCTTCACCTGAGCCTGGCTCACCTGGAGGAGAAGAACACCCATGTGCGGAGGCTGTTCCTGGACTTCAGCTCAGCGTTTAACACCATCATCCCACAGCATCTGGTAGGAAAATTGGAACACCTGGGCTTCAACACCCCCCTTCGCAACTGGCTGCTAGACTTCCTCAGCAACAGACCTCAGTCAGTCCGGGTCGGACAGAACACCTCTGATGTCATCACCCTCAGCACAGGCTCCCTTCAGGGCTGCGTCCTGAGCCCCCTGCTGTTCACCCTGATGACACACGACTGCGTCCTCAGGTTCACCACCAATCACATCGTGAAGTCAGCAGACGACACAACGGTGGTGGGGCTCATCAGAGACAACAACGACCTGGACTACAGAGAGGAGGTGGAGCAGCTGGTGGGCTGGTGCAGAGAAAACAGCCTGATCCTGAATGAGGAGAAGATGAAGGAGATCATCGTCGACTTCAGGAAAAAACAGCCTCACCACGCTCCACTGATCATCAACAGCTCAGCTGTGGAGGTGGTCAGCACCACCAAATTCCTGGGGGTCCACATCACAGAAGACCTCACCTGGACTATGAACACTACGGCACTGGTCAAGAGGGCACAGAAGCGCTTGTACTTACAGCGGAGGATGAGGAGAGCCCACCTGCCCCCACCCATCATGAGGACGTTCTACAGGAGCACCATAGAGAGCATTCTGACAAGCTGTCTCTCTGTGTGGTGTGGAGGCTGCACCGCCTCCGATTGGAAGAACGTGAGGAGAGTGGTGAGGACAGCAGAGAGGATCATAGGGGCTCCTCTTCCCTCCATTCAGGACATTTCATCTCAGCGCTGCATGTCCCGTGCCCGTAACATCATCAATGACCCATCACACCCCCACCATGGACTGTTCTCCCTGCTGCCCTCTGGGAAGAGGTTTGCAGCATCCGCTGCAGGTCCACCAGGTTCTGCAACAGCTTTTTCCCTGCTGTCATCAGACTGTTGAACACTAGAACTGTTGAGCTCTAAACTGAACTCTGCATCACACATTCACAGAACTGTACTTTATGACACTACGGACCTCTATCTTGCACTATCTCGCACTACCAACTTTACTGAACTTGTATAAACCCTTTAAATAGAAGTTTAATACATGGTTTAGCATTCCTCTGCACACTCTTGAATACTGTTTTGCCTACTTGCACTATTGCATAATTATCACTGCTGCACTTTATACTTATTTTTAATATATATATATATATATATAGTATATGTATATATATATATTTTCATAGGATATGTTACTTCTATTCAACTGCAATATCACTACTTTGTTGTAAGACGTATGCAACGGAATTTCGTTTTGTATGCACCATGTGCAGACAAGATGACAATAAAGTTTGTCTAAGTCTAAGTCTAAGTCATGTCAGGTCAGCTGTCTGGAGAGAGAGAGAAGTCAGGACCTGCGGGCGGAGCACCACCGTGCCACCGCCGCCATGACGGAACTCAAAAGCAAACTCCATGAGGAGAAGCAGAAAGAGTTAGCCATTACCAGGGAGACATTACTGCGGCAGCATGAAATGGAGCTGATGAGAGTGATCAAAATCAAAGATGGAGAGATCCAGCGACTGAATGCCTTGGTCCTCAGCCTGAGGGACGGCTCCATGGACAAGGTGATCCGCTCTAGCCGTGTCTGACTATCCGCACGCCACGTCGGGCTTCGATGCGGCCGCTACCGTATTGTGTAGCTTGTCCCCAGTAAGCGTCGCGGCGCTCCGTTGCGGTCTCAACGGCCCGGTGTGGCGCAATGTCTGCTCAGGTGAGGAGGGGGGGCGCTTTGCTGGCGGAGGTGGAGGAGACGCGGCGGTGTCGGGAGACCGAGCGGTGTCGCCTCCACCAGGAGCGCGGAAGAAGCCCTGGCAGCGGCCCAGCAGGCCTGGCAGTCCCGAGCGGCCGAGCTCCGATCGGCTCATCACCAGCATCGGGAGGAGCTGAGCCGAACCAAGAGAGACTGCGAGAGGGAGATCCGCCGACTGGTAGGACTGATCAGATGCGCGGTGCGTGGCTATGTTCCCAATTTCGTTGTATACCTGCAGTGCAATGACACCTAAGGCATTCTATTCTATTCTATTTCACAAGAAGAAAATGTCCGGTTGCTCGCTTCGCTTTTGTCACAGCAAAGGTGTTCTAGTCGATTCAAGAAAAAAAATTGGCCGGTTGCTCTCTTTGTTTTTGTCACAATTCTGGCAAATGAGTTTGCCCGCCTGCCTGAGCGCTCCCCGTTTGTACATCCAGACGGATGAGATCAAGCTGAAAGACAGAGCGGTTAGTGTTTTGGATGAAGCCCTGGGGCCGGCCACGTCCACCGCCTTCAGCTGCAGACTCAGGCTGCCGAGCAGCAGATCGCTGCCCTGAGGGATTCCCAAAGGGCGGGCCTAAACTACCCTGGAAGTGGGGTCAACGCCGCTACTAGCAATCCTCTTCATTGCGTAAGCCACCTCATCACACACTTGCAGTACGCATGACTTAGTTCGTTGCTGGAGGAAGGTAGCACAAAAACAGTTTTGAACTTTGAACGAGTGCTTGTGTGTGTGTGTTGCGGGGCGTTTTCAGTCTCAGGAGGATCGGGACACGCGACGGTTTCATCTGAAAATCGCTGAGCTCAGCGCAGTCATCAGGAACCTGGAGGATCGAAACGCCCTGCTTTCTGAAGAGCGCAATGAACTGGTAATTTATTGACGGCACGCTTGAAGGTTTGCGCTACGTTTGATGCGCGCCATCCAGCGAGGCACCCATTGCGCTTGCTTATTAGTTGAGCGGCGCGTCGAGTCGGTTGCCTGGTAGATGTCTTTTATTGGGAGCCAAAGCCACGATTCCGTTCAAACCGATGCAAAAGGAATGGATACGTTCTGGCCCGCGTGTTGTGCGTCTTTCACATCCCGCACTTGATGCTTGCAGCTAAAGCGACTGAGAGAAACAGAAAGCCAGTTTCTGCCACTCCTGTACAAAAACAAACGCCTGAGCAGGAAGAATGAAGAACTCTCGCTGGTGCTGTGTCGCCTTGAAAACAAAGTGCGCTTTGTCACCCAGGAGAACGAGGAGATGGCAAGCTTGGTAAGTCGACGCGGACAACGGCGGCGTGCCAACAGAGTCCACTGCATTTGTGTTCCACAGAGAAGGCCTAGTTCGCTCAATGACCTGGACCGCGGTTGCGGCCAGCAGGACGGTGAAATGGAGTTCCTTCAAGTTGTGGAGCAGCGGCACATCATCGACGACTTGTCCAAGGTCTTCAGGCAGGCGACTCGGTGCACGTACGGCAGCGCCACGCTCGCTCGCTGTCGCCAGGAAACCTTTTCCGTCCAAAGCTTGGCCGGCGGCCGCCATCCAAAAAATTGGCCCCTTAAATTCCGACCTTTCAAGCAGGAGCATTGTGCGCACGCGTTTGAACACGCTTTAGACTTGTTTTGCCGTTTTCAGCAGCTCAAAGCTCCCGTTTTGTCAGCGCCTTTGCCACTCGCTGTGCGCTGAAAACGACGGACTTGCCCGGCTGCTCAGCCCGTCAACCATGAGCCGCGAGCGCGACATCATTGTCCGTAGGCAGCTAGTGGCAAAATGCACCCTGTTAGAGTTGCGCTCGCTCCAACTTATTTTGCAAGAACCACACGGGAGACAAGTAAGTTCTTTTGGACACCTGCAGGTGGAGAGTCCATCCGTTGTACGAATGAAGTCTGACTCTCGGCTCCTGCACGAGCATTTCAATTAAGAGAAACAGGGTGGGTGTAAGAGTGGATTGAATAGAGGAAGCCCTTGACCTCTAGTCAAAACATAGCAAGGGGTGTTTTACGACTTTGTGTAGGAAGGGATAAGTGATAGGGATAAATAAGGGATAAATAATATTATTTATTACAGGTTGCAGTCAAAGTCAAAGCAACATAATGATACGATAAAGATAATCTGGAAAACCCTGACACACCCTGTAGTTGTCACTTTTGGAAAAGACGAGCGTCCCTCCAATCATCGCCGGTGACGTGTTTTTCAGGCTCTGGAGACAGGAGCTCATGTCAGAAATGTCATTGTGAGTCGCGTTTGTTTCTGCGCCGGAGCCGTTCGTTCCCTTTGCATCCAAAGAATCTCAAAGGCGGATTATTTGTGTCGACAGGAGAGAGATTTGCTGCTACGATACCGACGTCGAGAATCTCTGAGGAGGAACAAAGCGTGAGGTCCTGCAAGGTGAGTCTGTTTGTTTGCGGCTGCTTGGTGTTGCGCAAGATGAAATGGCCTTTTTCTCGCTATCGTTCCTATCGTCGATTCATCGTGAGGTGTCGCTTCAGTTTGTTCAGAGAGATGTTTGCTTCCGCGCCCGCAGGTCATCGAAACATTTTACGGCTACGACGAAGACGTGTTGGTGGACTCGGACGGATCGTCCTTGTCTTTTCACACCGACAGAACCCCCGACACGGAACCCGAAGAGGTAGCCCGCCATTTCTGCCAGCGTATTGGCACCAAACATTCCTCTTCAGCCTGGAATCGGACTCGTCTTTGCGTCGCGGGTGCTTTGTCGCCGGTCTGACTGATTCTGGTACTAGTGCTGTGTTGCATTGGTGTGTGCATGAAGAGGCGGAGCTTCGCTACCGCCAGCTGACGCAAGAATATCAAGCGCTGCAACGAGCCTACGCTCTGCTAGCCCAGACCAGCGAAGGGGACTACGACGCCGAGAAGGAGATCAAGGTGGCGCCCCTTCCCGCAACCCCCGGCCGGGTCGCAGCCTCCCCGTTCTCACCCAGCCTCGGGTGTTCTCTGGTCTGAAAGGAGGAGGAGGAGCCTCCCTCCTCCTCCTTTCAGACCAGAGAAAAGCTGATGGTAGAAATGGGTCACTATCAAAGCAGAGTAGCAGATCTGGAGTCAGCGCTGAAGCAACAAGGACAGGTAAGCTCATCAATGAGCACACCTTTTTCTCAGACAAAATAGCTACATTCTTCAGTCACTCATTCGTCTGGCATTACTGGACCAACCCCCCCCCCGAATGTGGCTGGGAAAATGCGGAGAAAAGCAAATGTCATTTTCCAGTCAACCAAAGAATTTGTGGATGAAAATGACACAACATTCCAAAGCTGTCCACGCGTTTGTCTCTTCTAGAATGTCAAGTGGGTGGAGGAGAAGCAGCTGCTGCGTCAGAGCAATCAGCAGTTGGCCGAAAAGGTGACGGAAAGAAAGGCGCTGGGCGGAGTCGCTTGGCGTCACACCCGTCGGGAAGCCCCGCAGATGAGGTCTGACTGTCTTTTCAGGTCAGGCGGATGGAGGCGGAAGAAGCGCGTCTGAAAGAGCACATCCAGGATATCCGAGACCAAAACGAACTGCTTGAGTTCCGCATCCTGGAGCTGGAGGTGGGAAGACTCGCACAAGCGTGTTGAGGCCAGAGATGTGACGGACGGACGGACGGACGGATGCATGCCTCTGCCTTTCAGGAGAGGGAGTGGCGCTCCCCCGTCTTGAAGTTTCTGCAAGTCCGTTTCCCAGACGGCCTCAGCCCTTTGCAGATCTACTGCGAGGCCGAGGGCGTGAGCGTACGTAAGGCGTCCCTCGCAACCCTAACCTTAACCCGAGGTCCCAGAACACCTTACATTGCTCCTTGCGCCTTTCCCCCGGACATCAACATCAGTGATCTGATGAAGAAGCTGGACATCCTGGGCTATAACGCCGTAAGTGTATGTCGAACTCCTTATGTTCGCACTCCACGAGACTCGGCGGCTCAAATGTGACTTTTGGAAGGCTTTGCGCTGAAAGAAGCTTGTTGACGCTGTGCCTTTGGGCTCTTCGATGTTCTGCAAGCAGAAGGGCTACCTGGATGAAGAGTTGGACTTCAGGAAGTGTTCCATGGACCAGGCTCATAAGGTAAGCCTCCCTCAAATCTCCCGCCGGACCACTGATGGACGAGGATTGCGGCCCAGAGGATCCTGGAGCTGGAGGCCATGTTGTACGAGGCGCTACCGCAGCGGGACTGCCCCGCCACGGACGGCGAAAAAGCCAGCCACGCTGGCGTGAATGACGTGCTGACGGCGGATCAGAGAGAAGAGCTTAGGAGCGCCGTGGACCAATGGAAGCGAGCCCTGATGTGCGAGTTGAGGGAGCGCGACGCTTGCATCCTCCAAGAGAGAATGGATCTGCTGCACAGCGCGCAACAGGTAAGGGCCCAAAGCCAGCCCGGCACTTACTTGCACGCTTACAAAGAGCTGAAAGAATTCATTGAAGCTCAGAAGAGACAAATCAAACAATTGGAGGAGAAGTTTCTGTTTCTCTTTCTATTCTTCTCCTTGGCCTTCATTCTGTGGCCCTAACACCAGCTGGTGAGTGAGCTCCATCGGCACCGCACTCGACACCTCCGATACACTGCCAGCCGGTCTCAGACGTTGGCAGACGCTCCGATGCCAACGTATACCCCCCGCCACGGTGACAGAGGCACCGCGTCACACCGGCGCTCATCCAATCAGAAGGCAGGAAAAGCAAATTCACATGCAGGGCACTTTTGAACCAGAAAAGAGCGCCACAAAAAACGGTTGTTGCCCCAAACGCGCACTAAAAAGGGTCAGAATAACAAGAGTCCCACTGGCCAGCCGGGGCCACCCGTCCAGCTGTTTCTTCAGGGGGGAAAAAAATTGGAGTCACCGGTGAGTACATTTTGCATTTAGCTCTGCTTTTCTGCTTCTGTCTTCAAGTGTTTTGCATCCTGCGATCAAAGATTCAGCCAACCCCAAAGCGGTTGACCTCAACGTCCCACCACCATGCCTACCAGAGCAGGTGACGTGATGCTTTGGACATCCTTCCGTCTCAGATGCCCAAAAGTACTCTTTGCCACATCTGCGGCAATACGGTGTCTTTTCAAAGGTGCAAATAAATCCAGCGTGGGCGGAACACGCACGTCTTCGGTTTTTCCCGCTTTGTTTGTGTGACAGCTGTTGTGAAAATTTTATACAAATAAAGTTGTATAGTACAGGTTTGGCCAAGCCGCAACTCCCGAACCGCATGCGGCTCTTTTATGTTCATATCAACATTTGTGTGTGTGTGTGTGGGGGGGGGGGGGGGGGGGGGGGGGTTGTGCGTGTTGGCTTCACTTGAGTTCAATTTGGTATTTTGGTCAAAAGCGCATGTGGTGAAATTCCACAAAGTAGGATGGGCAAACACATTTCTTTAAACTATGAGTGTCAATTGGGCTCTCGAAATGGCAGGGAAAAGATGCACAGCAAAACGAAAATACGTAGATGAACACAGGACGTTTTAATCAGAGTGGGAAAGTTTCTATTTTTTGTTGAACGTGATGGCAAACCATTCTGCCTGATATGTCAGACCTCAGCGCATTTCAAAGATTCAAATCTTCAGCGCCATGCACTTCAGCTCACTATGCGCCATTATGTCAACGCATAATAACTAAGTCTACTGATCAAAACAGCGGTTACTATATGACGTCGCTACGTCGTGGTCACGTGACGCAGACAAGACGTCAATGGACGTGGGCAGAGTTAACTTGTTTAAAAGGGAGTGGGCAGAAGAAATATTTAATTTATTTAAATCTATTTTGAGTGCACACCATTATGCCAATGCATAACAACTGTAAATCTACTAAACAAACCAGCGGTTGCTATATGACATCTGCCACGTCGTGGTCACGTGACATACGTGACGTCGATGGGCGTAACTTTCGCCAGAATTCAAATCCGCGGGGAGAGTTAACTTGTTTAAAAGAGAGTGGGCAGAAGAATTATTTAATTTATTTAAATCTATTTGGTGTGTGCGCCATTATGTCAATGCATAACAACTGTAAGTCTACTAAACAAAACAGCGGTTGCTATATGACGTTTGCCACGTCGTGGTCACGTGACGCGGACGTGACGTCGACGCCTACTTTACATCCCACCGATCACAGGACCCCTCGGCTGCATAACCGTGCCCCCTTCCCAACCAATCGGATTTGCTATACGCGAAAACGACGCCAATGGAAAGAGCTTCCGCCCAAATTTAAATCCGTGGGCGTGGCTCGCAGCAGGAAGTAGGAAAATGGCGGCGATGTTGACAAAGACACAGCGGATGGTAACATACGACTAACAAGAGAAATATTTTTATTTTCTGCTTGCAACTGGACCGTCCAGAGCGTACACGGTAAGTACAACTCATCGTTTTTAAAAAGAAGTACTTTTGTTGCCCTGAAAAGCGAGTGAGCGTGGCGTTTGTGGGGGACGTCGAATTTCGACGATTCTTTCTGGTCAACGGTTGTAAATGATTGTGTTGATTAAAAAAGAAAACTTGATGTAACTCTACTTTTAACTGCCGTTTCAGCTAGATTTGGAATTGCATCACATCCAATTTTGCCTAGAGCGTACACGGTAAGTAACACTCGTTGTGTTTAAGGAGATTTACGTTTGTAATAGCAGAAGTGTAGCCGCGTTGCGTTGTACGTGTGAATGTTGGTCCAGGCGAAATGTTAATGTTTAATTTCATTCCTTTAGGTTCCACGGTGTTTGTTGGCTGCAAGGTTTCCACTGCAAGAAGAGGCTCATATCATTGACCAGGAGCGAGCTACAATGGTGAGTAGCCATAACATTTATGTTAAACACTTCCTATTGCATGTCTAACGGTACTTGATTTAACAAATAACCATAAATAAATACAGTGTGGGCACTGAAGTTAACATATGTGATTATACTGCCTAATCTGTCACCGAGTAGATTGTTGCAAAGTAATATAAGATCCAAAGTTGTAATTCAGAATAGTTTTCAAAAGAAGGCCATTAGAATTATATACAAGTCTGATTACCCTGAACAAGCTATTAATTAAATCACAAATTCTTCAATTCAAAGATTTGGTAGATTATCAGACAAATAATGTCTAACAGTAATTGATTTAACACATCACGATAAGTAGATTGAGTGTGGGCACTCTCAAGTTAACATATGTGATTATACTGCCTAATCTGTTACAGAGTATGTTGTTGCTAAGTAATGTAGAATAGATCCAAAGTAGTAATCCAGAATAGTTTTGAAGAGGCCATTAGAATGATAAACAAATCTGATTACCTTGAACATAATAACAAGCTAAGTGTTTAATATGTCCTATGAAGTCAAAATTGGGCACCATCATATGGTGAAATTTGGAATTGCATCACATCCAATTTTGCCTGGGAACAAACAGATTACATAAATCTTAGTTTTGAATAAGCCACTCCTTCTCAAACAAGTAAACTCTGCCCATTTTGCGCAGTAGATGTTCTTTTAATATCTAGTATTTATACAAAGTCATAATTTAAATTGCTTTCAACCTTCATTCATCGGTTCAACCAACATTACTCGCTCTTATTACCAACTTGTATTGATTTAACTAAGCGTTTAATACTTCCTATCAGGTCTCAAATCGAGATTTGGCAAAATACAATTTCAGCAAATCCAATTTTGCCAGGGAACAAAAATAGATTAAATAAACTAAATAAGTCCTCTTCCCATTAAATAAATCAGAAAAGTCTGTCTTGTAACCAGTCCTCTTCAAACAAGTAAAGTCTGCCCATTTTGTGCCGTAGATTTTGTGTCTATGCCTAGTATTTAAACAAAATCATAATTTAAACGACTTCTTTCCTTCATTCACTTTGGAAATTTGGAATTGCAGCAAATCGAATTTTGCCAGGGAACAAAAATAGATCAATTAAACTAAATAAGTCTTCTTCCCATTAAATAAATTAAAAAAGTCTGTCTTGTAACCAGTCCTTTTCAAACAAGTAAAGTCTGCCCATTTTGTGCCGTCGATTTTGTGTTTATGCCTAGTATTTATACAAAATCATAATTTAAAGGACTTCATTCCTTCATTCACTTTGGAAATTTGGAATTGCAGCACATCAAATTTTGCCTGGGAAGAAAAGTAGATTAAATAAATTTAATAAGTCTTACTACTTCCCATTAAATAAATTAAATACGTCTTACTTGTTTCCACTCCTTTTCAAAACAGTAGTTTAAAACGAGGGCCCTTCACTCAATCTTTAACCTCAACCCCGCACGTTGTGTTGTATCTGTGAATGTTGGTTGTGGCCAAATGATAGTTTTCTTTCATTCGTTTAGGTTCCAAGAAAACTTGATGTAACTCTACTTTTAACTGCCGTTTCAGATAAGCGGGTATTACGTCGCAGTCATGTGCCGCGGATATGACGTAATTGCCCGAACCTCCGCCAAAATTCAAATCTGTTGGCGCGATGGCCGTGAGCCACTGAGCAGCAACGATTATCAACGGAAATATCTTTATTTTCTGCTTGCAACTGGACCGTCTAGAGCGTACACGGTAAGTAACACTCATTGTGTTTAAGGAGATTTACGTTTGTAATAGCAGAAGTGTAGCCGCGTTGCGTTGTACGTGTGAAAATTGGTCGAGGCGAAATGTTAATGTTTAATTTCATTCCTTTAGGTTCCACGGTGTTTGTTGGCTGCAAGTTTTCCACTGCAAGAAGAGGCTCGTATCATTGACCAGGAGCGAGCTACAATGGTGAGTATCCATAACATTTATGTTAAACACTTCCTATTTCATGTGTAACAGTACTTGATTTAACAAATAACCATAAATAAATACAGTGTGGGCACTGAAGTTAACATATGTGATTATACTGCCTAATCTGTCACCGAGTAGATTGTTGCAAAGTAATATAAGATCCAAAGTTGTAATTCAGAATAGTTTTCAAAAGAAGGCCATTAGAATTATATACAAGTCTGATTACCCTGAACAAGCTATTAATTAAATCACAAATTCTTCAATTCAAAGATTTGGTAGATTATCAGACAAATAATGTCTAACAGTAATTGATTTAACACATCACGATAAGTAGATTGAGTGTGGGCACTCTCAAGTTAACATATATGATTATACTGCCTAATCTGTTACAGAGTATGTTGTTGCCAAGTAATGTAGAATAGATCCAAAGTAGTAATCCAGAATAGTTTTGAAGAGGCCATTAGAATAATAAACAAATCTGATTACCTTGAACATAATAACAAGCTAAGTGTTTAATATGTCCTATGAAGTCAAAATTGGGCACCATCATGTGGTGAAATTTGGAATTGCATCACATCCAATTTTGCCTGGGAACAAACAGATTAAATAAATCTTAGTTTTGAATAAGCCACTCCTTCTCAAACAAGTAAACTCTGCCCATTTCGCGCAGTAGATGTTCTGTTAATATCTAGTATTTATACAAAGTCATAATTTAAATTGCTTTCAACCTTCATTCATCGGTTCAACCAACATTACTCGCTCTTATTACCAACTTGTATTGATTTAACTAAGCGTTTAATACTTCCTATCAGGTCTCAAGGCAAGATTTGGCAAAATACAATTTCAGCAAATCCAATTTTGCCAGGGAACAAAAATAGATTAAATAAACTAAATAAGTCTTCTTCCCATTAAATAAATCAGAAAAGTCTGTCTTGTAACCAGTCCTCTTCAAACAAGTAAAGTCTGCCCATTTTGTGCCGTAGATTTTGTGTCTATGCCTAGTATTTAAACAAAATCATAATTTAAACGACTTCTTTCCTTCATTCACTTTGGAAATTTGGAATTGCAGCAAATCGAATTTTGCCAGGGAACAAAAATAGATCAATTAAACTAAATAAGTCTTCTTCCCATTAAATAAATTAAAAAAGTCTGTCTTGTAACCAGTCCTTTTCAAACAAGTAAAGTCTGCCCATTTTGTGCCGTCGATTTTGTGTTAATGCCTAGTATTTACACAAAATCATAATTTAAAGGACTTCATTCCTTCATTCACTTTGGAAATTTGGAATTGCAGCACATCAAATTTTGCCTGGGAAGAAAAGTAGATTAAATAAATTTAATAAGTCTTACTACTTCCCATTAAATAAATTAAATACGTCTTACTTGTTCCCACTCCTTTTCAAAAAAGTAGTTTAAAACGAGGTCCCTTCACTCAACCTAAAAACCCTATTTATTCACCTTCTAGGCTAAGTGTTAAAGGCTAAGTGTTAAAGGCTAAGTGTTAAAGGCTAAGTGTTAGAGGCTAAGTGCCAGAGGCTAGGCGCCAGAGGCGAGTTTTTGCGGGCAGAAGTTTTAGTGGGGTTAGTGTGAATACAATCCAAAAGAATACAACAGAATACAATACAATAGAATATAATACATAGATTAAATTCAATAGCTCTTACTACTTCCCATTAAATAAATTAAATACGTCTTACTTGTTCCCAATCCTTTTCAAAAAAGTAGTTTAAAACGAGGGCCCTTCACTCAACCTTTAACCTCAACCCCGCACGTCACATTGTGTTGTATCTGTGAATGTTGGTTGTGGCCAAATGATAGTTTTCTTTCATTCGTTTAGGTTCCACGGTGTTTGTTGGCTATGTTTTCCACTGTCAGAAGGATGAAAATACAAAGTACAACGCTTGGACGTGGGCGAAGACGTCACTGGTGAGTCCTTCCTTCCTATTTATTTACCTTCTAGATGCTAGAGGCTAAGTGTTAGAGGCTAAGTGTTAGAGGCTAAGTGTTAGAGGCTAAGTGTTAAAGGCAACACAATACGAACAACACAACACAATACGAATAACTCAACACAATATGAACAACACAATATGAACAACACAACACAATACGAACAACACAACACATTACGAACAACACAACACAATACGAACAACACAACGATACTGCACTGAACAACACGATACCGCACTGAGAAACACGATACCGCACTGAACAACACGATACCGCACTGAACAACACCATGCCGCACTGAACACCATGCCACACTGAACAACACCATCCCGCACTGAACAACACCATGCCGCACTAAATAACACCATGCCGCACTGAACAACACCATGCCTCACTGAACGACACCATGCCGCACTGAAAGACACCATGCCGCACTGAACGACACCATGCCGCACTGAAAGACACCATCCCGCACTGAACACCATGCCGCACTGAACAACACCATCCTGCACTGAACAACACCATCCCGCACTGAACAACACCATGCCGCACTGAACAACATTATGCCGCACTGAACATTATGCCGCACTGAACAACACCATGCCGCACTGAACAACACCATGCCGCACTGAACAACATTATGCCGCACTGAACAACACCATGCCGCACTGAACAACACCATGCCGCACTGAACAACACCATGCCGCACTGAACAACACCATGCCGCACTGAACAACATTATGCCGCACTGAACAACACCATGCCGCACTGAACAACACCATCCTGCACTGAACAACACCATTCCGCATTGAACACCATGCCGCACTGAACAACACCATCCCGCACTGAACAACACCATCCCGCACTGAACAACACCATGCCGCACTGAACAACATTATGCCGCACTGAACAACATTATGCCGCACTGAACAACACCATGCCGCACTGAACAACACCATGCCGCACTGAACAACACCATGCCGCACTGAACAACATTATAACGCACTGAACAACACCATCCCGCACTGAACAACACCATGCCGCACTAAACAACATTATGCCGCACTGAACAACATTATGCCGAAATGAACAACACCATGCCGCACTGAACAACACCATGCCGCACTGAACAACACCATGCCGCACTGAACAACACCATGCCGCACTGAACAACACCATGCCGCACTGAACAACACGATCCCGCATTGAACACCATCCCGCACTGAACAACACCATGCCGCACTGAACAACACCATGCCGCACTGAACAACACCATGCCGCACTGAACAACACCATGCCGCACTGAACAACACCATTCCGCACTGAACAACACCATGCCGCACTGAACAACATTATGCTGCACTGAACAACACCATGCCGCACTGAACAACACCATGCCGCACTGAAAAACATTATGCCGCACTGAACAACACCATGCCGCACTGAACAACACCATCCCGAACTGAACAACACCATGCCGCATTGAACAACACCATGCCGCACTGAACAACACCATCCTGCACTGAACAACACCATCCCGCACTGAACAACACCATGCCGCACTGAACAACACCATGCCGCACTGAACAACACCATGCCTCAATGAACAACACCATCCCGCACTGAACAACATTATGCCGCACTGAACAACATTATGCCGCACTGAACAACATTATGCCGCACTGAACAACATTATGCCGCACTGAACAACATTATGCCGCACTGAACAACATTATGCCGCACTGAACAACACCATGCCGCACTGAACAACACCATGCCGCACTGAACAACACCATGCCGCACTGAACAACACCATGCCGCACTGAACAACACGATCCCGCATTGAACAACACCATGCCGCACTGAACAACACCATCCTGCACTGAACAACACCATCCCGCACTGAACAACACCATGCCGCACTGAACAACATTATGCCGCACTGAACAACATTATGCCGCACTGAACAACACCATGCCGCACTGAACAACACCATGCCGCACTGAACAACACCATGCCGCACTGAACAACACCATGCCGCAATGAACAACACCATCCCGCACTGAACAACACCATGCCGCATTGAACAACACCATCCTGCACTGAACAACACCATCCTGCACTGAACAACACCATCCTGCACTGAACAACACCATGCCGCACTGAACAACACCATGCCGCACTGAACAACACCATGCCGCACTGAACAACACCATGCCGCACTGAACAACACCATGCCGCACTGAACAACATTATGTCGCACTGAACAACACCATGCCGCACTGAACAACACCATGCTGCACTGAACAACATTATGCCGCACTGAAAAACACCATGCCGCACTGAACAACACCATCCCGCACTGAACAACACCATGCCGCATTGAACAACACCATGCCGCACTGAACAACACCATGCTGCACTGAACAACATTATGCTGCACTGAACAACACGATCCTGCATTGAACAACACCATGCCGCACTGAACAACACCATCCTGCACTGAACAACACCATCCTGCACTGAACAACACCACCCCGCACTGAACAACACGATCCTGCATTGAACAACACCATCCCGCACTGAACAACACCATGCCGCACTGAACAACACCATTCCGCACTGAACAACACCATGCCGCACTGAACAACACCATGCCGCACTGAACAACACCATGCCGCACTGAACAACACCATGCCGCACTGAACAACACCATCCCGCAGTGAACAACACCATGCCGCATTGAACAACACCATGCCGCACTGAACAACACCATGCTGCACTGAACAACATTATGCTGCACTGAACAACACGATCCTGCATTGAACAACACCATGCCGCACTGAACAACACCATCCTGCACTGAACAACACCATGCCGCACTGAACAACATTATGCCGCACTGAACAACACCATGCCGCACTGAACAACACCATGCCGCACTGAACAACACCATGCCGCACTGAACAACACCATGCCGCACTGAACAACACCATGCCGCACTGAACAACACCATGCCGCACTGAACAACATTATGCCGCACTGAACAACACCATGCCGCACTGAACAACACCATGCCGCACTGAACAACACCATTCCGCACTGAACAACACCATGCCGCACTGAACAACACCATGCCGCACTGAACAACACCATGCCTTACTGAACAACACCATGCCGCACTGAACAACACGACGTCGCACTGAACAACACGACGCCGCACAGAACAACACGACGCCGCACAGAATAACAATACCGCACAGAACAACACAATACCGCACAAACAGTTTTAGATAATATTACGTCGCAGTCATGTGACGCGGACATGACGTCAATAGGTGGAACTCACGGCAAAATTATAATCCGTGGGCGTGGCTTGCAACAGGAAGTAGGAAAGCGGCAATTCTGGCAAACAAGACACAGCGGTTAGTAACACGATGACTAACAAGGCAAATATTTTTGTTTTCAGCTTGCAACTTGATCGTCTAGAGCGTACAAGGTAATTACAACTGTTTTTTTTTAGCCCTGAAAAGCGAGGGAGTGTGGCGTTTGGGAGGAATGTCGAACTCGGCGTCTGCTTCCAGCCACAGACGCCAAATTTCGACGATTATTTCGACTGGTCAACGGTTGTAAATTATTGCGTTGACTAAAAACTTTATTTAACTCTACTCTTAACTTTGCCGTTTCAGATATGCGGGTATTACACCGCGGAAATGACGTCAATAGGCTGAACTCTCGCCAAAATTCAAATCTGTGGGCGCAATGGCCTTGAGCGAGACACCGGATACAAACACGACGATTATCAACAGAAATATCTTTATTTTCTGCTTGCAAGTGGACCGTCTAGAGCGTACACGGTAAGTACAACTCATTGTGTTTAAAAAGATTTACGTTTGTGTAGTTTGCGTTGCGTTGTATCTGTGAATGTTGGTTGAGGCTAAATGTTAATGTTTAATTTCATTCCTTTAGGTTCCACGGTGTTTGTTGGCTGTATGTTTTCCACTGCAAGAAGAGGCTCGTATCATTGACCAGCAGGAGCTACAATGGTGAGTACCCCTTTCGTCTTCCATTTATGTTAAACACTTCCTATTTCATGTCTAACAGTACTCGATTTAACAAATAACCATAAATAAATACAGTGTGGGCAGTCACGTTAACATATGTGATTATCCTGCCTAATATGTTTATCACAAATATGTCACTAATCACTAATATGTTTATTTGTTTATCACAACACCTTTGGACCTTCAGCAATCGATTATTTCCCTTCATCTACATAGAGACAGAACGATGGTGTCTTAAACATCTCATTCATTTCACCAAATAACTTCACGCAGGTGGATAACGGCCGTCTCGGTCACGCTATGTTGCGTGATGCAGTTTTGAAGAACCAAATGCATTTATTCAATGAATAAGTCAAGCTAGTTCTATGTTTATGATGTTGTAAGTTACGGTACCGATTGAAGTTGAGTTCGAAGCCAGTGGAAAACAGCGCTGCGTTTGTGCTCTCCAGGTACAAATGTTGTGATCTCTGACTGACGACCGGGCGAGACTCGAGTAAGAGATGTCCAAACGAGCTCCGGCAGGGCGGGCCAAGGCGGAGCGAACGGACGCCCTTCAGGCCGCCAATGACGAGCTGAGAACCAAACTGATGGACGTCCAGTTAGAACTTCAGCAGGAGAAGAACAAGGTGAAAACCTCAACAGACAGACACTGCCTGCCTCCCTGCCTGCCTCCCTCCCTCCCTCCCAGTTTTCCCGATGTAGATTAGACATGCGTGTGCCATGACTGTGTCAGCCTACATCAACAAATGCACCGAGGACGTCAGCACCACTAAGAATATCATCACCCGGGGCAACCAACGACCCTGGATGACTGAGGAGGTACGTCAAACGCTACGAGCGCGGAACTCTGCCTTCAAGTCTGGCGACAAGGAGACACTGAGGACAGCGAGAGCCAACTTGAACCGTGCCATCAGGATAGCGAAGCGAGACCGCAGTCGAAAATTTCAGGATCGTTTCCACGACGTCAAAAACATCAGGAGTATGTGGCAAGGCATACGGGCGATTACAGACTACAACTCACTCTCCCCCCCCCCCGGTGGGTGTAGTTGATGCTGACTTTCTAAATGGTCTAAATAACTTCTTTGGGAGGTTCGAGGCACTAAACGGCACTCCAGCAGTTAAAACTGTCCCCCATCAGGAAGAGGAGGTACTCTGCCTTGACTCCGCCGATGTGTTGAAGACCCTGAGGAGAGTCAACCCCTGTAAGGCCCCTGGCCCCGACAACATTCCTGGGCGTGTGTTCAGGGAATGTGCAAGTCATCTGGCTGGGGTCATCACAGACATTTTTAACACCTCGCTGGGCCAAGCCACAGTGCCGGCGTGCTTTAAGACTGCCTCCATCATTCCGGTGCCGAAGAAACCTCAAATCACCTCATTTAATGATTACCGGCCTGTTGCACTGACTCCGGTTATGATGAAGTGCTTCGAAAGGCTGCTTAAAGGTCACATCGTTTCCAGACTCCCCCTATTATTTGACCCGTTCCAGTTTGCCGACCGGCAAAACCGCTCCACTCAGGACGCCATCTCCTCCGTTCTTCACCTGAGCCTGGCTCACCTGGAGGAGAAGAACACCCATGTGCGGAGGCTGTTCCTGGACTTCAGCTCAGCGTTTAACACCATCATCCCACAGCATCTGGTAGGAAAATTGGAACACCTGGGCTTCAACACCCCCCTTCGCAACTGGCTGCTAGACTTCCTCAGCAACAGACCTCAGTCAGTCCGGGTCGGACAGAACACCTCTGATGTCATCACCCTCAGCACAGGCTCCCTTCAGGGCTGCGTCCTGAGCCCCCTGCTGTTCACCCTGATGACACACGACTGCGTCCTCAGGTTCACCACCAATCACATCGTGAAGTCAGCAGACGACACAACGGTGGTGGGGCTCATCAGAGACAACAACGACCTGGACTACAGAGAGGAGGTGGAGCAGCTGGTGGGCTGGTGCAGAGAAAACAGCCTGATCCTGAATGAGGAGAAGATGAAGGAGATCATCGTCGACTTCAGGAAAAAACAGCCTCACCACGCTCCACTGATCATCAACAGCTCAGCTGTGGAGGTGGTCAGCACCACCAAATTCCTGGGGGTCCACATCACAGAAGACCTCACCTGGACTATGAACACTACGGCACTGGTCAAGAGGGCACAGAAGCGCTTGTACTTACAGCGGAGGATGAGGAGAGCCCACCTGCCCCCACCCATCATGAGGACGTTCTACAGGAGCACCATAGAGAGCATTCTGACAAGCTGTCTCTCTGTGTGGTGTGGAGGCTGCACCGCCTCCGATTGGAAGAACGTGAGGAGAGTGGTGAGGACAGCAGAGAGGATCATAGGGGCTCCTCTTCCCTCCATTCAGGACATTTCATCTCAGCGCTGCATGTCCCGTGCCCGTAACATCATCAATGACCCATCACACCCCCACCATGGACTGTTCTCCCTGCTGCCCTCTGGGAAGAGGTTTGCAGCATCCGCTGCAGGTCCACCAGGTTCTGCAACAGCTTTTTCCCTGCTGTCATCAGACTGTTGAACACTAGAACTGTTGAGCTCTAAACTGAACTCTGCATCACACATTCACAGAACTGTACTTTATGACACTACGGACCTCTATCTTGCACTATCTCGCACTACCAACTTTACTGAACTTGTATAAACCCTTTAAATAGAAGTTTAATACATGGTTTAGCATTCCTCTGCACACTCTTGAATACTGTTTTGCCTACTTGCACTATTGCATAATTATCACTGCTGCACTTTATACTTATTTTTAATATATATATATATATATATAGTATATGTATATATATATATTTTCATAGGATATGTTACTTCTATTCAACTGCAATATCACTACTTTGTTGTAAGACGTATGCAACGGAATTTCGTTTTGTATGCACCATGTGCAGACAAGATGACAATAAAGTTTGTCTAAGTCTAAGTCTAAGTCATGTCAGGTCAGCTGTCTGGAGAGAGAGAGAAGTCAGGACCTGCGGGCGGAGCACCACCGTGCCACCGCCGCCATGACGGAACTCAAAAGCAAACTCCATGAGGAGAAGCAGAAAGAGTTAGCCATTACCAGGGAGACATTACTGCGGCAGCATGAAATGGAGCTGATGAGAGTGATCAAAATCAAAGATGGAGAGATCCAGCGACTGAATGCCTTGGTCCTCAGCCTGAGGGACGGCTCCATGGACAAGGTGATCCGCTCTATCCGTGTCTGACTATCCGCACGCCACGTCGGGCTTCGATGCGGCCGCTACCGTATTGTGTAGCTTGTCCCCAGTAAGCGTCGCGGCGCTCCGTTGCGGTCTCAACGGCCCGGTGTGGCGCAATGTCTGCTCAGGTGAGGAGGGGGGGCGCTTTGCTGGCGGAGGTGGAGGAGACGCGGCGGTGTCGGGAGACCGAGCGGTGTCGCCTCCACCAGGAGCGCGGAAGAAGCCCTGGCAGCGGCCCAGCAGGCCTGGCAGTCCCGAGCGGCCGAGCTCCGATCGGCTCATCACCAGCATCGGGAGGAGCTGAGCCGAACCAAGAGAGACTGCGAGAGGGAGATCCGCCGACTGGTAGGACTGATCAGATGCGCGGTGCGTGGCTATGTTCCCAATTTCGTTGTATACCTGCAGTGCAATGACACCTAAGGCATTCTATTCTATTCTATTTCACAAGAAGAAAATGTCCGGTTGCTCGCTTCGCTTTTGTCACAGCAAAGGTGTTCTAGTCGATTCAAGAAAAAAAATTGGCCGGTTGCTCTCTTTGTTTTTGTCACAATTCTGGCAAATGAGTTTGCCCGCCTGCCTGAGCGCTCCCCGTTTGTACATCCAGACGGATGAGATCAAGCTGAAAGACAGAGCGGTTAGTGTTTTGGATGAAGCCCTGGGGCCGGCCACGTCCACCGCCTTCAGCTGCAGACTCAGGCTGCCGAGCAGCAGATCGCTGCCCTGAGGGATTCCCAAAGGGCGGGCCTAAACTACCCTGGAAGTGGGGTCAACGCCGCTACTAGCAATCCTCTTCATTGCGTAAGCCACCTCATCACACACTTGCAGTACGCATGACTTAGTTCGTTGCTGGAGGAAGGTAGCACAAAAACAGTTTTGAACTTTGAACGAGTGCTTGTGTGTGTGTGTTGCGGGGCGTTTTCAGTCTCAGGAGGATCGGGACACGCGACGGTTTCATCTGAAAATCGCTGAGCTCAGCGCAGTCATCAGGAACCTGGAGGATCGAAACGCCCTGCTTTCTGAAGAGCGCAATGAACTGGTAATTTATTGACGGCACGCTTGAAGGTTTGCGCTACGTTTGATGCGCGCCATCCAGCGAGGCACCCATTGCGCTTGCTTATTAGTTGAGCGGCGCGTCGAGTCGGTTGCCTGGTAGATGTCTTTTATTGGGAGCCAAAGCCACGATTCCGTTCAAACCGATGCAAAAGGAATGGATACGTTCTGGCCCGCGTGTTGTGCGTCTTTCACATCCCGCACTTCATGCTTGCAGCTAAAGCGACTGAGAGAAACAGAAAGCCAGTTTCTGCCACTCCTGTACAAAAACAAACGCCTGAGCAGGAAGAATGAAGAACTCTCGCTGGTGCTGTGTCGCCTTGAAAACAAAGTGCGCTTTGTCACCCAGGAGAACGAGGAGATGGCAAGCTTGGTAAGTCGACGCGGACAACGGCGGCGTGCCAACAGAGTCCACTGCATTTGTGTTCCACAGAGAAGGCCTAGTTCGCTCAATGACCTGGACCGCGGTTGCGGCCAGCAGGACGGTGAAATGGAGTTCCTTCAAGTTGTGGAGCAGCGGCACATCATCGACGACTTGTCCAAGGTCTTCAGGCAGGCGACTCGGTGCACGTACGGCAGCGCCACGCTCGCTCGCTGTCGCCAGGAAACCTTTTCCGTCCAAAGCTTGGCCGGCGGCCGCCATCCAAAAAATTGGCCCCTTAAATTCCGACCTTTCAAGCAGGAGCATTGTGCGCACGCGTTTGAACACGCTTTAGACTTGTTTTGCCGTTTTCAGCAGCTCAAAGCTCCCGTTTTGTCAGCGCCTTTGCCACTCGCTGTGCGCTGAAAACGACGGACTTGCCCGGCTGCTCAGCCCGTCAACCATGAGCCGCGAGCGCGACATCATTGTCCGTAGGCAGCTAGTGGCAAAATGCACCCTGTTAGAGTTGCGCTCGCTCCAACTTATTTTGCAAGAACCACACGGGAGACAAGTAAGTTCTTTTGGACACCTGCAGGTGGAGAGTCCATCCGTTGTACGAATGAAGTCTGACTCTCGGCTCCTGCACGAGCATTTCAATTAAGAGAAACAGGGTGGGTGTAAGAGTGGATTGAATAGAGGAAGCCCTTGACCTCTAGTCAAAACATAGCAAGGGGTGTTTTACGACTTTGTGTAGGAAGGGATAAGTGATAGGGATAAATAAGGGATAAATAATATTATTTATTACAGGTTGCAGTCAAAGTCAAAGCAACATAATGATACGATAAAGATAATCTGGAAAACCCTGACACACCCTGTAGTTGTCACTTTTGGAAAAGACGAGCGTCCCTCCAATCATCGCCGGTGACGTGTTTTTCAGGCTCTGGAGACAGGAGCTCATGTCAGAAATGTCATTGTGAGTCGCGTTTGTTTCTGCGCCGGAGCCGTTCGTTCCCTTTGCATCCAAAGAATCTCAAAGGCGGATTATTTGTGTCGACAGGAGAGAGATTTGCTGCTACGATACCGACGTCGAGAATCTCTGAGGAGGAACAAAGCGTGAGGTCCTGCAAGGTGAGTCTGTTTGTTTGCGGCTGCTTGGTGTTGCGCAAGATGAAATGGCCTTTTTCTCGCTATCGTTCCTATCGTCGATTCATCGTGAGGTGTCGCTTCAGTTTGTTCAGAGAGATGTTTGCTTCCGCGCCCGCAGGTCATCGAAACATTTTACGGCTACGACGAAGACGTGTTGGTGGACTCGGACGGATCGTCCTTGTCTTTTCACACCGACAGAACCCCCGACACGGAACCCGAAGAGGTAGCCCGCCATTTCTGCCAGCGTATTGGCACCAAACATTCCTCTTCAGCCTGGAATCGGACTCGTCTTTGCGTCGCGGGTGCTTTGTCGCCGGTCTGACTGATTCTGGTACTAGTGCTGTGTTGCATTGGTGTGTGCATGAAGAGGCGGAGCTTCGCTACCGCCAGCTGACGCAAGAATATCAAGCGCTGCAACGAGCCTACGCTCTGCTAGCCCAGACCAGCGAAGGGGACTACGACGCCGAGAAGGAGATCAAGGTGGCGCCCCTTCCCGCAACCCCCGGCCGGGTCGCAGCCTCCCCGTTCTCACCCAGCCTCGGGTGTTCTCTGGTCTGAAAGGAGGAGGAGGAGCCTCCCTCCTCCTCCTTTCAGACCAGAGAAAAGCTGATGGTAGAAATGGGTCACTATCAAAGCAGAGTAGCAGATCTGGAGTCAGCGCTGAAGCAACAAGGACAGGTAAGCTCATCAATGAGCACACCTTTTTCTCAGACAAAATAGCTACATTCTTCAGTCACTCATTCGTCTGGCATTACTGGACCAACCCCCCCCCCGAATGTGGCTGGGAAAATGCGGAGAAAAGCAAATGTCATTTTCCAGTCAACCAAAGAATTTGTGGATGAAAATGACACAACATTCCAAAGCTGTCCACGCGTTTGTCTCTTCTAGAATGTCAAGTGGGTGGAGGAGAAGCAGCTGCTGCGTCAGAGCAATCAGCAGTTGGCCGAAAAGGTGACGGAAAGAAAGGCGCTGGGCGGAGTCGCTTGGCGTCACACCCGTCGGGAAGCCCCGCAGATGAGGTCTGACTGTCTTTTCAGGTCAGGCGGATGGAGGCGGAAGAAGCGCGTCTGAAAGAGCACATCCAGGATATCCGAGACCAAAACGAACTGCTTGAGTTCCGCATCCTGGAGCTGGAGGTGGGAAGACTCGCACAAGCGTGTTGAGGCCAGAGATGTGACGGACGGACGGACGGACGGATGCATGCCTCTGCCTTTCAGGAGAGGGAGTGGCGCTCCCCCGTCTTGAAGTTTCTGCAAGTCCGTTTCCCAGACGGCCTCAGCCCTTTGCAGATCTACTGCGAGGCCGAGGGCGTGAGCGTACGTAAGGCGTCCCTCGCAACCCTAACCTTAACCCGAGGTCCCAGAACACCTTACATTGCTCCTTGCGCCTTTCCCCCGGACATCAACATCAGTGATCTGATGAAGAAGCTGGACATCCTGGGCTATAACGCCGTAAGTGTATGTCGAACTCCTTATGTTCGCACTCCACGAGACTCGGCGGCTCAAATGTGACTTTTGGAAGGCTTTGCGCTGAAAGAAGCTTGTTGACGCTGTGCCTTTGGGCTCTTCGATGTTCTGCAAGCAGAAGGGCTACCTGGATGAAGAGTTGGACTTCAGGAAGTGTTCCATGGACCAGGCTCATAAGGTAAGCCTCCCTCAAATCTCCCGCCGGACCACTGATGGACGAGGATTGCGGCCCAGAGGATCCTGGAGCTGGAGGCCATGTTGTACGAGGCGCTACCGCAGCGGGACTGCCCCGCCACGGACGGCGAAAAAGCCAGCCACGCTGGCGTGAATGACGTGCTGACGGCGGATCAGAGAGAAGAGCTTAGGAGCGCCGTGGACCAATGGAAGCGAGCCCTGATGTGCGAGTTGAGGGAGCGCGACGCTTGCATCCTCCAAGAGAGAATGGATCTGCTGCACAGCGCGCAACAGGTAAGGGCCCAAAGCCAGCCCGGCACTTACTTGCACGCTTACAAAGAGCTGAAAGAATTCATTGAAGCTCAGAAGAGACAAATCAAACAATTGGAGGAGAAGTTTCTGTTTCTCTTTCTATTCTTCTCCTTGGCCTTCATTCTGTGGCCCTAACACCAGCTGGTGAGTGAGCTCCATCGGCACCGCACTCGACACCTCCGATACACTGCCAGCCGGTCTCAGACGTTGGCAGACGCTCCGATGCCAACGTATACCCCCCGCCACGGTGACAGAGGCACCGCGTCACACCGGCGCTCATCCAATCAGAAGGCAGGAAAAGCAAATTCACATGCAGGGCACTTTTGAACCAGAAAAGAGCGCCACAAAAAACGGTTGTTGCCCCAAACGCGCACTAAAAAGGGTCAGAATAACAAGAGTCCCACTGGCCAGCCGGGGCCACCCGTCCAGCTGTTTCTTCAGGGGGGAAAAAAATTGGAGTCACCGGTGAGTACATTTTGCATTTAGCTCTGCTTTTCTGCTTCTGTCTTCAAGTGTTTTGCATCCTGCGATCAAAGATTCAGCCAACCCCAAAGCGGTTGACCTCAACGTCCCACCACCATGCCTACCAGAGCAGGTGACGTGATGCTTTGGACATCCTTCCGTCTCAGATGCCCAAAAGTACTCTTTGCCACATCTGCGGCAATACGGTGTCTTTTCAAAGGTGCAAATAAATCCAGCGTGGGCGGAACACGCACGTCTTCGGTTTTTCCCGCTTTGTTTGTGTGACAGCTGTTGTGAAAATTTTATACAAATAAAGTTGTATAGTACAGGTTTGGCCAAGCCGCAACTCCCGAACCGCATGCGGCTCTTTTATGTTCATATCAACATTTGTGTGTGTGTGTGTGTGGGGGGGGGGGGGGGGGGGTGGGGTTGTGCGTGTTGGCTTCACTTGAGTTCAATTTGGTATTTTGGTCAAAAGCGCATGTGGTGAAATTCCACAAAGTAGGATGGGCAAACACATTTCTTTAAACTATGAGTGTCAATTGGGCTCTCGAAATGGCAGGGAAAAGATGCACAGCAAAACGAAAATACGTAGATGAACACAGGACGTTTTAATCAGAGTGGGAAAGTTTCTATTTTTTGTTGAACGTGATGGCAAACCATTCTGCCTGATATGTCAGACCTCAGCGCATTTCAAAGATTCAAATCTTCAGCGCCATGCACTTCAGCTCACTATGCGCCATTATGTCAACGCATAATAACTAAGTCTACTGATCAAAACAGCGGTTACTATATGACGTCGCTACGTCGTGGTCACGTGACGCAGACAAGACGTCAATGGACGTGGGCAGAGTTAACTTGTTTAAAAGGGAGTGGGCAGAAGAAATATTTAATTTATTTAAATCTATTTTGAGTGCACACCATTATGCCAATGCATAACAACTGTAAATCTACTAAACAAACCAGCGGTTGCTATATGACATCTGCCACGTCGTGGTCACGTGACATACGTGACGTCGATGGGCGTAACTTTCGCCAGAATTCAAATCCGCGGGGAGAGTTAACTTGTTTAAAAGAGAGTGGGCAGAAGAATTATTTAATTTATTTAAATCTATTTGGTGTGTGCGCCATTATGTCAATGCATAACAACTGTAAGTCTACTAAACAAAACAGCGGTTGCTATATGACGTTTGCCACGTCGTGGTCACGTGACGCGGACGTGACGTCGACGCCTACTTTACATCCCACCGATCACAGGACCCCTCGGCTGCATAACCGTGCCCCCTTCCCAACCAATCGGATTTGCTATACGCGAAAACGACGCCAATGGAAAGAGCTTCCGCCCAAATTTAAATCCGTGGGCGTGGCTCGCAGCAGGAAGTAGGAAAATGGCGGCGATGTTGACAAAGACACAGCGGATGGTAACATACGACTAACAAGAGAAATATTTTTATTTTCTGCTTGCAACTGGACCGTCCAGAGCGTACACGGTAAGTACAACTCATCGTTTTTAAAAAGAAGTACTTTTGTTGCCCTGAAAAGCGAGTGAGCGTGGCGTTTGTGGGGGACGTCGAATTTCGACGATTCTTTCTGGTCAACGGTTGTAAATGATTGTGTTGATTAAAAAAGAAAACTTGATGTAACTCTACTTTTAACTGCCGTTTCAGCTAGATTTGGAATTGCATCACATCCAATTTTGCCTAGAGCGTACACGGTAAGTAACACTCGTTGTGTTTAAGGAGATTTACGTTTGTAATAGCAGAAGTGTAGCCGCGTTGCGTTGTACGTGTGAATGTTGGTCCAGGCGAAATGTTAATGTTTAATTTCATTCCTTTAGGTTCCACGGTGTTTGTTGGCTGCAAGGTTTCCACTGCAAGAAGAGGCTCATATCATTGACCAGGAGCGAGCTACAATGGTGAGTAGCCATAACATTTATGTTAAACACTTCCTATTGCATGTCTAACGGTACTTGATTTAACAAATAACCATAAATAAATACAGTGTGGGCACTGAAGTTAACATATGTGATTATACTGCCTAATCTGTCACCGAGTAGATTGTTGCAAAGTAATATAAGATCCAAAGTTGTAATTCAGAATAGTTTTCAAAAGAAGGCCATTAGAATTATATACAAGTCTGATTACCCTGAACAAGCTATTAATTAAATCACAAATTCTTCAATTCAAAGATTTGGTAGATTATCAGACAAATAATGTCTAACAGTAATTGATTTAACACATCACGATAAGTAGATTGAGTGTGGGCACTCTCAAGTTAACATATGTGATTATACTGCCTAATCTGTTACAGAGTATGTTGTTGCTAAGTAATGTAGAATAGATCCAAAGTAGTAATCCAGAATAGTTTTGAAGAGGCCATTAGAATGATAAACAAATCTGATTACCTTGAACATAATAACAAGCTAAGTGTTTAATATGTCCTATGAAGTCAAAATTGGGCACCATCATATGGTGAAATTTGGAATTGCATCACATCCAATTTTGCCTGGGAACAAACAGATTACATAAATCTTAGTTTTGAATAAGCCACTCCTTCTCAAACAAGTAAACTCTGCCCATTTTGCGCAGTAGATGTTCTTTTAATATCTAGTATTTATACAAAGTCATAATTTAAATTGCTTTCAACCTTCATTCATCGGTTCAACCAACATTACTCGCTCTTATTACCAACTTGTATTGATTTAACTAAGCGTTTAATACTTCCTATCAGGTCTCAAATCGAGATTTGGCAAAATACAATTTCAGCAAATCCAATTTTGCCAGGGAACAAAAATAGATTAAATAAACTAAATAAGTCCTCTTCCCATTAAATAAATCAGAAAAGTCTGTCTTGTAACCAGTCCTCTTCAAACAAGTAAAGTCTGCCCATTTTGTGCCGTAGATTTTGTGTCTATGCCTAGTATTTAAACAAAATCATAATTTAAACGACTTCTTTCCTTCATTCACTTTGGAAATTTGGAATTGCAGCAAATCGAATTTTGCCAGGGAACAAAAATAGATCAATTAAACTAAATAAGTCTTCTTCCCATTAAATAAATTAAAAAAGTCTGTCTTGTAACCAGTCCTTTTCAAACAAGTAAAGTCTGCCCATTTTGTGCCGTCGATTTTGTGTTTATGCCTAGTATTTATACAAAATCATAATTTAAAGGACTTCATTCCTTCATTCACTTTGGAAATTTGGAATTGCAGCACATCAAATTTTGCCTGGGAAGAAAAGTAGATTAAATAAATTTAATAAGTCTTACTACTTCCCATTAAATAAATTAAATACGTCTTACTTGTTTCCACTCCTTTTCAAAACAGTAGTTTAAAACGAGGGCCCTTCACTCAATCTTTAACCTCAACCCCGCACGTTGTGTTGTATCTGTGAATGTTGGTTGTGGCCAAATGATAGTTTTCTTTCATTCGTTTAGGTTCCAAGAAAACTTGATGTAACTCTACTTTTAACTGCCGTTTCAGATAAGCGGGTATTACGTCGCAGTCATGTGCCGCGGATATGACGTAATTGCCCGAACCTCCGCCAAAATTCAAATCTGTTGGCGCGATGGCCGTGAGCCACTGAGCAGCGACGATTATCAACGGAAATATCTTTATTTTCTGCTTGCAACTGGACCGTCTAGAGCGTACACGGTAAGTAACACTCATTGTGTTTAAGGAGATTTACGTTTGTAATAGCAGAAGTGTAGCCGCGTTGCGTTGTACGTGTGAAAATTGGTCGAGGCGAAATGTTAATGTTTAATTTCATTCCTTTAGGTTCCACGGTGTTTGTTGGCTGCAAGTTTTCCACTGCAAGAAGAGGCTCGTATCATTGACCAGGAGCGAGCTACAATGGTGAGTATCCATAACATTTATGTTAAACACTTCCTATTTCATGTGTAACAGTACTTGATTTAACAAATAACCATAAATAAATACAGTGTGGGCACTGAAGTTAACATATGTGATTATACTGCCTAATCTGTCACCGAGTAGATTGTTGCAAAGTAATATAAGATCCAAAGTTGTAATTCAGAATAGTTTTCAAAAGAAGGCCATTAGAATTATATACAAGTCTGATTACCCTGAACAAGCTATTAATTAAATCACAAATTCTTCAATTCAAAGATTTGGTAGATTATCAGACAAATAATGTCTAACAGTAATTGATTTAACACATCACGATAAGTAGATTGAGTGTGGGCACTCTCAAGTTAACATATATGATTATACTGCCTAATCTGTTACAGAGTATGTTGTTGCCAAGTAATGTAGAATAGATCCAAAGTAGTAATCCAGAATAGTTTTGAAGAGGCCATTAGAATAATAAACAAATCTGATTACCTTGAACATAATAACAAGCTAAGTGTTTAATATGTCCTATGAAGTCAAAATTGGGCACCATCATGTGGTGAAATTTGGAATTGCATCACATCCAATTTTGCCTGGGAACAAACAGATTAAATAAATCTTAGTTTTGAATAAGCCACTCCTTCTCAAACAAGTAAACTCTGCCCATTTCGCGCAGTAGATGTTCTGTTAATATCTAGTATTTATACAAAGTCATAATTTAAATTGCTTTCAACCTTCATTCATCGGTTCAACCAACATTACTCGCTCTTATTACCAACTTGTATTGATTTAACTAAGCGTTTAATACTTCCTATCAGGTCTCAAGGCAAGATTTGGCAAAATACAATTTCAGCAAATCCAATTTTGCCAGGGAACAAAAATAGATTAAATAAACTAAATAAGTCTTCTTCCCATTAAATAAATCAGAAAAGTCTGTCTTGTAACCAGTCCTCTTCAAACAAGTAAAGTCTGCCCATTTTGTGCCGTAGATTTTGTGTCTATGCCTAGTATTTAAACAAAATCATAATTTAAACGACTTCTTTCCTTCATTCACTTTGGAAATTTGGAATTGCAGCAAATCGAATTTTGCCAGGGAACAAAAATAGATCAATTAAACTAAATAAGTCTTCTTCCCATTAAATAAATTAAAAAAGTCTGTCTTGTAACCAGTCCTTTTCAAACAAGTAAAGTCTGCCCATTTTGTGCCGTCGATTTTGTGTTAATGCCTAGTATTTACACAAAATCATAATTTAAAGGACTTCATTCCTTCATTCACTTTGGAAATTTGGAATTGCAGCACATCAAATTTTGCCTGGGAAGAAAAGTAGATTAAATAAATTTAATAAGTCTTACTACTTCCCATTAAATAAATTAAATACGTCTTACTTGTTCCCACTCCTTTTCAAAAAAGTAGTTTAAAACGAGGTCCCTTCACTCAACCTAAAAACCCTATTTATTCACCTTCTAGGCTAAGTGTTAAAGGCTAAGTGTTAAAGGCTAAGTGTTAAAGGCTAAGTGTTAGAGGCTAAGTGCCAGAGGCTAGGCGCCAGAGGCGAGTTTTTGCGGGCAGAAGTTTTAGTGGGGTTAGTGTGAATACAATCCAAAAGAATACAACAGAATACAATACAATAGAATATAATACATAGATTAAATTCAATAGCTCTTACTACTTCCCATTAAATAAATTAAATACGTCTTACTTGTTCCCAATCCTTTTCAAAAAAGTAGTTTAAAACGAGGGCCCTTCACTCAACCTTTAACCTCAACCCCGCACGTCACATTGTGTTGTATCTGTGAATGTTGGTTGTGGCCAAATGATAGTTTTCTTTCATTCGTTTAGGTTCCACGGTGTTTGTTGGCTATGTTTTCCACTGTCAGAAGGATGAAAATACAAAGTACAACGCTTGGACGTGGGCGAAGACGTCACTGGTGAGTCCTTCCTTCCTATTTATTTACCTTCTAGATGCTAGAGGCTAAGTGTTAGAGGCTAAGTGTTAGAGGCTAAGTGTTAGAGGCTAAGTGTTAAAGGCAACACAATACGAACAACACAACACAATACGAATAACTCAACACAATATGAACAACACAATATGAACAACACAACACAATACGAACAACACAACACATTACGAACAACACAACACAATACGAACAACACAACGATACTGCACTGAACAACACGATACCGCACTGAGAAACACGATACCGCACTGAACAACACGATACCGCACTGAACAACACCATGCCGCACTGAACACCATGCCACACTGAACAACACCATCCCGCACTGAACAACACCATGCCGCACTAAATAACACCATGCCGCACTGAACAACACCATGCCTCACTGAACGACACCATGCCGCACTGAAAGACACCATGCCGCACTGAACGACACCATGCCGCACTGAAAGACACCATCCCGCACTGAACACCATGCCGCACTGAACAACACCATCCTGCACTGAACAACACCATCCCGCACTGAACAACACCATGCCGCACTGAACAACATTATGCCGCACTGAACATTATGCCGCACTGAACAACACCATGCCGCACTGAACAACACCATGCCGCACTGAACAACATTATGCCGCACTGAACAACACCATGCCGCACTGAACAACACCATGCCGCACTGAACAACACCATGCCGCACTGAACAACACCATGCCGCACTGAACAACATTATGCCGCACTGAACAACACCATGCCGCACTGAACAACACCATCCTGCACTGAACAACACCATTCCGCATTGAACACCATGCCGCACTGAACAACACCATCCCGCACTGAACAACACCATCCCGCACTGAACAACACCATGCCGCACTGAACAACATTATGCCGCACTGAACAACATTATGCCGCACTGAACAACACCATGCCGCACTGAACAACACCATGCCGCACTGAACAACACCATGCCGCACTGAACAACATTATAACGCACTGAACAACACCATCCCGCACTGAACAACACCATGCCGCACTAAACAACATTATGCCGCACTGAACAACATTATGCCGAAATGAACAACACCATGCCGCACTGAACAACACCATGCCGCACTGAACAACACCATGCCGCACTGAACAACACCATGCCGCACTGAACAACACCATGCCGCACTGAACAACACGATCCCGCATTGAACACCATCCCGCACTGAACAACACCATGCCGCACTGAACAACACCATGCCGCACTGAACAACACCATGCCGCACTGAACAACACCATGCCGCACTGAACAACACCATTCCGCACTGAACAACACCATGCCGCACTGAACAACATTATGCTGCACTGAACAACACCATGCCGCACTGAACAACACCATGCCGCACTGAAAAACATTATGCCGCACTGAACAACACCATGCCGCACTGAACAACACCATCCCGAACTGAACAACACCATGCCGCATTGAACAACACCATGCCGCACTGAACAACACCATCCTGCACTGAACAACACCATCCCGCACTGAACAACACCATGCCGCACTGAACAACACCATGCCGCACTGAACAACACCATGCCTCAATGAACAACACCATCCCGCACTGAACAACATTATGCCGCACTGAACAACATTATGCCGCACTGAACAACATTATGCCGCACTGAACAACATTATGCCGCACTGAACAACATTATGCCGCACTGAACAACATTATGCCGCACTGAACAACATTATGCCGCACTGAACAACACCATGCCGCACTGAACAACACCATGCCGCACTGAACAACACCATGCCGCACTGAACAACACCATGCCGCACTGAACAACACGATCCCGCATTGAACAACACCATGCCGCACTGAACAACACCATCCTGCACTGAACAACACCATCCCGCACTGAACAACACCATGCCGCACTGAACAACATTATGCCGCACTGAACAACATTATGCCGCACTGAACAACACCATGCCGCACTGAACAACACCATGCCGCACTGAACAACACCATGCCGCACTGAACAACACCATGCCGCAATGAACAACACCATCCCGCACTGAACAACACCATGCCGCATTGAACAACACCATCCTGCACTGAACAACACCATCCTGCACTGAACAACACCATCCTGCACTGAACAACACCATGCCGCACTGAACAACACCATGCCGCACTGAACAACACCATGCCGCACTGAACAACACCATGCCGCACTGAACAACACCATGCCGCACTGAACAACATTATGTCGCACTGAACAACACCATGCCGCACTGAACAACACCATGCTGCACTGAACAACATTATGCCGCACTGAAAAACACCATGCCGCACTGAACAACACCATGCCGCATTGAACAACACCATGCCGCACTGAACAACACCATGCTGCACTGAACAACATTATGCTGCACTGAACAACACGATCCTGCATTGAACAACACCATGCCGCACTGAACAACACCATCCTGCACTGAACAACACCATCCTGCACTGAACAACACCACCCCGCACTGAACAACACGATCCTGCATTGAACAACACCATCCCGCACTGAACAACACCATGCCGCACTGAACAACACCATTCCGCACTGAACAACACCATGCCGCACTGAACAACACCATGCCGCACTGAACAACACCATGCCGCACTGAACAACACCATGCCGCACTGAACAACACCATCCCGCAGTGAACAACACCATGCCGCATTGAACAACACCATGCCGCACTGAACAACACCATGCTGCACTGAACAACATTATGCTGCACTGAACAACACGATCCTGCATTGAACAACACCATGCCGCACTGAACAACACCATCCTGCACTGAACAACACCATGCCGCACTGAACAACATTATGCCGCACTGAACAACACCATGCCGCACTGAACAACACCATGCCGCACTGAACAACACCATGCCGCACTGAACAACACCATGCCGCACTGAACAACACCATGCCGCACTGAACAACACCATGCCGCACTGAACAACATTATGCCGCACTGAACAACACCATGCCGCACTGAACAACACCATGCCGCACTGAACAACACCATTCCGCACTGAACAACACCATGCCGCACTGAACAACACCATGCCGCACTGAACAACACCATGCCTTACTGAACAACACCATGCCGCACTGAACAACACGACGTCGCACTGAACAACACGACGCCGCACAGAACAACACGACGCCGCACAGAATAACAATACCGCACAGAACAACACAATACCGCACAAACAGTTTTAGATAATATTACGTCGCAGTCATGTGACGCGGACATGACGTCAATAGGTGGAACTCACGGCAAAATTATAATCCGTGGGCGTGGCTTGCAACAGGAAGTAGGAAAGCGGCAATTCTGGCAAACAAGACACAGCGGTTAGTAACACGATGACTAACAAGGCAAATATTTTTGTTTTCAGCTTGCAACTTGACCGTCTAGAGCGTACAAGGTAATTACAACTGTTTTTTTTTAGCCCTGAAAAGCGAGGGAGTGTGGCGTTTGGGAGGAATGTCGAACTCGGCGTCTGCTTCCAGCCACAGACGCCAAATTTCGACGATTATTTCGACTGGTCAACGGTTGTAAATTATTGCGTTGACTAAAAACTTTATTTAACTCTACTCTTAACTTTGCCGTTTCAGATATGCGGGTATTACACCGCGGAAATGACGTCAATAGGCTGAACTCTCGCCAAAATTCAAATCTGTGGGCGCAATGGCCTTGAGCGAGACACCGGATACAAACACGACGATTATCAACAGAAATATCTTTATTTTCTGCTTGCAAGTGGACCGTCTAGAGCGTACACGGTAAGTACAACTCATTGTGTTTAAAAAGATTTACGTTTGTGTAGTTTGCGTTGCGTTGTATCTGTGAATGTTGGTTGAGGCTAAATGTTAATGTTTAATTTCATTCCTTTAGGTTCCACGGTGTTTGTTGGCTGTATGTTTTCCACTGCAAGAAGAGGCTCGTATCATTGACCAGCAGGAGCTACAATGGTGAGTACCCCTTTCGTCTTCCATTTATGTTAAACACTTCCTATTTCATGTCTAACAGTACTCGATTTAACAAATAACCATAAATAAATACAGTGTGGGCAGTCACGTTAACATATGTGATTATCCTGCCTAATATGTTTATCACAAATATGTCACTAATCACTAATATGTTTATTTGTTTATCACAACACCTTTGGACCTTCAGCAATCGATTATTTCCCTTCATCTACATAGAGACAGAACGATGGTGTCTTAAACATCTCATTCATTTCACCAAATAACTTCACGCAGGTGGATAACGGCCGTCTCGGTCACGCTATGTTGCGTGATGCAGTTTTGAAGAACCAAATGCATTTATTCAATGAATAAGTCAAGCTAGTTCTATGTTTATGATGTTGTAAGTTACGGTACCGATTGAAGTTGAGTTCGAAGCCAGTGGAAAACAGCGCTGCGTTTGTGCTCTCCAGGTACAAATGTTGTGATCTCTGACTGACGACCGGGCGAGACTCGAGTAAGAGATGTCCAAACGAGCTCCGGCAGGGCGGGCCAAGGCGGAGCGAACGGACGCCCTTCAGGCCGCCAATGACGAGCTGAGAACCAAACTGATGGACGTCCAGTTAGAACTTCAGCAGGAGAAGAACAAGGTGAAAACCTCAACAGACAGACACTGCCTGCCTCCCTGCCTGCCTCCCTCCCTCCCTCCCAGTTTTCCCGATGTAGATTAGACATGCGTGTGCCATGACTGTGTCAGCCTACATCAACAAATGCACCGAGGACGTCAGCACCACTAAGAATATCATCACCCGGGGCAACCAACGACCCTGGATGACTGAGGAGGTACGTCAAACGCTACGAGCGCGGAACTCTGCCTTCAAGTCTGGCGACAAGGAGACACTGAGGACAGCGAGAGCCAACTTGAACCGTGCCATCAGGATAGCGAAGCGAGACCGCAGTCGAAAATTTCAGGATCGTTTCCACGACGTCAAAAACATCAGGAGTATGTGGCAAGGCATACGGGCGATTACAGACTACAACTCACTCTCCCCCCCCCCCGGTGGGTGTAGTTGATGCTGACTTTCTAAATGGTCTAAATAACTTCTTTGGGAGGTTCGAGGCACTAAACGGCACTCCAGCAGTTAAAACTGTCCCCCATCAGGAAGAGGAGGTACTCTGCCTTGACTCCGCCGATGTGTTGAAGACCCTGAGGAGAGTCAACCCCTGTAAGGCCCCTGGCCCCGACAACATTCCTGGGCGTGTGTTCAGGGAATGTGCAAGTCATCTGGCTGGGGTCATCACAGACATTTTTAACACCTCGCTGGGCCAAGCCACAGTGCCGGCGTGCTTTAAGACTGCCTCCATCATTCCGGTGCCGAAGAAACCTCAAATCACCTCATTTAATGATTACCGGCCTGTTGCACTGACTCCGGTTATGATGAAGTGCTTCGAAAGGCTGCTTAAAGGTCACATCGTTTCCAGACTCCCCCTATTATTTGACCCGTTCCAGTTTGCCGACCGGCAAAACCGCTCCACTCAGGACGCCATCTCCTCCGTTCTTCACCTGAGCCTGGCTCACCTGGAGGAGAAGAACACCCATGTGCGGAGGCTGTTCCTGGACTTCAGCTCAGCGTTTAACACCATCATCCCACAGCATCTGGTAGGAAAATTGGAACACCTGGGCTTCAACACCCCCCTTCGCAACTGGCTGCTAGACTTCCTCAGCAACAGACCTCAGTCAGTCCGGGTCGGACAGAACACCTCTGATGTCATCACCCTCAGCACAGGCTCCCTTCAGGGCTGCGTCCTGAGCCCCCTGCTGTTCACCCTGATGACACACGACTGCGTCCTCAGGTTCACCACCAATCACATCGTGAAGTCAGCAGACGACACAACGGTGGTGGGGCTCATCAGAGACAACAACGACCTGGACTACAGAGAGGAGGTGGAGCAGCTGGTGGGCTGGTGCAGAGAAAACAGCCTGATCCTGAATGAGGAGAAGATGAAGGAGATCATCGTCGACTTCAGGAAAAAACAGCCTCACCACGCTCCACTGATCATCAACAGCTCAGCTGTGGAGGTGGTCAGCACCACCAAATTCCTGGGGGTCCACATCACAGAAGACCTCACCTGGACTATGAACACTACGGCACTGGTCAAGAGGGCACAGAAGCGCTTGTACTTACAGCGGAGGATGAGGAGAGCCCACCTGCCCCCACCCATCATGAGGACGTTCTACAGGAGCACCATAGAGAGCATTCTGACAAGCTGTCTCTCTGTGTGGTGTGGAGGCTGCACCGCCTCCGATTGGAAGAACGTGAGGAGAGTGGTGAGGACAGCAGAGAGGATCATAGGGGCTCCTCTTCCCTCCATTCAGGACATTTCATCTCAGCGCTGCATGTCCCGTGCCCGTAACATCATCAATGACCCATCACACCCCCACCATGGACTGTTCTCCCTGCTGCCCTCTGGGAAGAGGTTTGCAGCATCCGCTGCAGGTCCACCAGGTTCTGCAACAGCTTTTTCCCTGCTGTCATCAGACTGTTGAACACTAGAACTGTTGAGCTCTAAACTGAACTCTGCATCACACATTCACAGAACTGTACTTTATGACACTACGGACCTCTATCTTGCACTATCTCGCACTACCAACTTTACTGAACTTGTATAAACCCTTTAAATAGAAGTTTAATACATGGTTTAGCATTCCTCTGCACACTCTTGAATACTGTTTTGCCTACTTGCACTATTGCATAATTATCACTGCTGCACTTTATACTTATTTTTAATATATATATATATATATATAGTATATGTATATATATATATTTTCATAGGATATGTTACTTCTATTCAACTGCAATATCACTACTTTGTTGTAAGACGTATGCAACGGAATTTCGTTTTGTATGCACCATGTGCAGACAAGATGACAATAAAGTTTGTCTAAGTCTAAGTCTAAGTCATGTCAGGTCAGCTGTCTGGAGAGAGAGAGAAGTCAGGACCTGCGGGCGGAGCACCACCGTGCCACCGCCGCCATGACGGAACTCAAAAGCAAACTCCATGAGGAGAAGCAGAAAGAGTTAGCCATTACCAGGGAGACATTACTGCGGCAGCATGAAATGGAGCTGATGAGAGTGATCAAAATCAAAGATGGAGAGATCCAGCGACTGAATGCCTTGGTCCTCAGCCTGAGGGACGGCTCCATGGACAAGGTGATCCGCTCTATCCGTGTCTGACTATCCGCACGCCACGTCGGGCTTCGATGCGGCCGCTACCGTATTGTGTAGCTTGTCCCCAGTAAGCGTCGCGGCGCTCCGTTGCGGTCTCAACGGCCCGGTGTGGCGCAATGTCTGCTCAGGTGAGGAGGGGGGGCGCTTTGCTGGCGGAGGTGGAGGAGACGCGGCGGTGTCGGGAGACCGAGCGGTGTCGCCTCCACCAGGAGCGCGGAAGAAGCCCTGGCAGCGGCCCAGCAGGCCTGGCAGTCCCGAGCGGCCGAGCTCCGATCGGCTCATCACCAGCATCGGGAGGAGCTGAGCCGAACCAAGAGAGACTGCGAGAGGGAGATCCGCCGACTGGTAGGACTGATCAGATGCGCGGTGCGTGGCTATGTTCCCAATTTCGTTGTATACCTGCAGTGCAATGACACCTAAGGCATTCTATTCTATTCTATTTCACAAGAAGAAAATGTCCGGTTGCTCGCTTCGCTTTTGTCACAGCAAAGGTGTTCTAGTCGATTCAAGAAAAAAAATTGGCCGGTTGCTCTCTTTGTTTTTGTCACAATTCTGGCAAATGAGTTTGCCCGCCTGCCTGAGCGCTCCCCGTTTGTACATCCAGACGGATGAGATCAAGCTGAAAGACAGAGCGGTTAGTGTTTTGGATGAAGCCCTGGGGCCGGCCACGTCCACCGCCTTCAGCTGCAGACTCAGGCTGCCGAGCAGCAGATCGCTGCCCTGAGGGATTCCCAAAGGGCGGGCCTAAACTACCCTGGAAGTGGGGTCAACGCCGCTACTAGCAATCCTCTTCATTGCGTAAGCCACCTCATCACACACTTGCAGTACGCATGACTTAGTTCGTTGCTGGAGGAAGGTAGCACAAAAACAGTTTTGAACTTTGAACGAGTGCTTGTGTGTGTGTGTTGCGGGGCGTTTTCAGTCTCAGGAGGATCGGGACACGCGACGGTTTCATCTGAAAATCGCTGAGCTCAGCGCAGTCATCAGGAACCTGGAGGATCGAAACGCCCTGCTTTCTGAAGAGCGCAATGAACTGGTAATTTATTGACGGCACGCTTGAAGGTTTGCGCTACGTTTGATGCGCGCCATCCAGCGAGGCACCCATTGCGCTTGCTTATTAGTTGAGCGGCGCGTCGAGTCGGTTGCCTGGTAGATGTCTTTTATTGGGAGCCAAAGCCACGATTCCGTTCAAACCGATGCAAAAGGAATGGATACGTTCTGGCCCGCGTGTTGTGCGTCTTTCACATCCCGCACTTCATGCTTGCAGCTAAAGCGACTGAGAGAAACAGAAAGCCAGTTTCTGCCACTCCTGTACAAAAACAAACGCCTGAGCAGGAAGAATGAAGAACTCTCGCTGGTGCTGTGTCGCCTTGAAAACAAAGTGCGCTTTGTCACCCAGGAGAACGAGGAGATGGCAAGCTTGGTAAGTCGACGCGGACAACGGCGGCGTGCCAACAGAGTCCACTGCATTTGTGTTCCACAGAGAAGGCCTAGTTCGCTCAATGACCTGGACCGCGGTTGCGGCCAGCAGGACGGTGAAATGGAGTTCCTTCAAGTTGTGGAGCAGCGGCACATCATCGACGACTTGTCCAAGGTCTTCAGGCAGGCGACTCGGTGCACGTACGGCAGCGCCACGCTCGCTCGCTGTCGCCAGGAAACCTTTTCCGTCCAAAGCTTGGCCGGCGGCCGCCATCCAAAAAATTGGCCCCTTAAATTCCGACCTTTCAAGCAGGAGCATTGTGCGCACGCGTTTGAACACGCTTTAGACTTGTTTTGCCGTTTTCAGCAGCTCATAGCTCCCGTTTTGTCAGCGCCTTTGCCACTCGCTGTGCGCTGAAAACGACGGACTTGCCCGGCTGCTCAGCCCGTCAACCATGAGCCGCGAGCGCGACATCATTGTCCGTAGGCAGCTAGTGGCAAAATGCACCCTGTTAGAGTTGCGCTCGCTCCAACTTATTTTGCAAGAACCACACGGGAGACAAGTAAGTTCTTTTGGACACCTGCAGGTGGAGAGTCCATCCGTTGTACGAATGAAGTCTGACTCTCGGCTCCTGCACGAGCATTTCAATTAAGAGAAACAGGGTGGGTGTAAGAGTGGATTGAATAGAGGAAGCCCTTGACCTCTAGTCAAAACATAGCAAGGGGTGTTTTACGACTTTGTGTAGGAAGGGATAAGTGATAGGGATAAATAAGGGATAAATAATATTATTTATTACAGGTTGCAGTCAAAGTCAAAGCAACATAATGATACGATAAAGATAATCTGGAAAACCCTGACACACCCTGTAGTTGTCACTTTTGGAAAAGACGAGCGTCCCTCCAATCATCGCCGGTGACGTGTTTTTCAGGCTCTGGAGACAGGAGCTCATGTCAGAAATGTCATTGTGAGTCGCGTTTGTTTCTGCGCCGGAGCCGTTCGTTCCCTTTGCATCCAAAGAATCTCAAAGGCGGATTATTTGTGTCGACAGGAGAGAGATTTGCTGCTACGATACCGACGTCGAGAATCTCTGAGGAGGAACAAAGCGTGAGGTCCTGCAAGGTGAGTCTGTTTGTTTGCGGCTGCTTGGTGTTGCGCAAGATGAAATGGCCTTTTTCTCGCTATCGTTCCTATCGTCGATTCATCGTGAGGTGTCGCTTCAGTTTGTTCAGAGAGATGTTTGCTTCCGCGCCCGCAGGTCATCGAAACATTTTACGGCTACGACGAAGACGTGTTGGTGGACTCGGACGGATCGTCCTTGTCTTTTCACACCGACAGAACCCCCGACACGGAACCCGAAGAGGTAGCCCGCCATTTCTGCCAGCGTATTGGCACCAAACATTCCTCTTCAGCCTGGAATCGGACTCGTCTTTGCGTCGCGGGTGCTTTGTCGCCGGTCTGACTGATTCTGGTACTAGTGCTGTGTTGCATTGGTGTGTGCATGAAGAGGCGGAGCTTCGCTACCGCCAGCTGACGCAAGAATATCAAGCGCTGCAACGAGCCTACGCTCTGCTAGCCCAGACCAGCGAAGGGGACTACGACGCCGAGAAGGAGATCAAGGTGGCGCCCCTTCCCGCAACCCCCGGCCGGGTCGCAGCCTCCCCGTTCTCACCCAGCCTCGGGTGTTCTCTGGTCTGAAAGGAGGAGGAGGAGCCTCCCTCCTCCTCCTTTCAGACCAGAGAAAAGCTGATGGTAGAAATGGGTCACTATCAAAGCAGAGTAGCAGATCTGGAGTCAGCGCTGAAGCAACAAGGACAGGTAAGCTCATCAATGAGCACACCTTTTTCTCAGACAAAATAGCTACATTCTTCAGTCACTCATTCGTCTGGCATTACTGGACCAACCCCCCCCCCGAATGTGGCTGGGAAAATGCGGAGAAAAGCAAATGTCATTTTCCAGTCAACCAAAGAATTTGTGGATGAAAATGACACAACATTCCAAAGCTGTCCACGCGTTTGTCTCTTCTAGAATGTCAAGTGGGTGGAGGAGAAGCAGCTGCTGCGTCAGAGCAATCAGCAGTTGGCCGAAAAGGTGACGGAAAGAAAGGCGCTGGGCGGAGTCGCTTGGCGTCACACCCGTCGGGAAGCCCCGCAGATGAGGTCTGACTGTCTTTTCAGGTCAGGCGGATGGAGGCGGAAGAAGCGCGTCTGAAAGAGCACATCCAGGATATCCGAGACCAAAACGAACTGCTTGAGTTCCGCATCCTGGAGCTGGAGGTGGGAAGACTCGCACAAGCGTGTTGAGGCCAGAGATGTGACGGACGGACGGACGGACGGATGCATGCCTCTGCCTTTCAGGAGAGGGAGTGGCGCTCCCCCGTCTTGAAGTTTCTGCAAGTCCGTTTCCCAGACGGCCTCAGCCCTTTGCAGATCTACTGCGAGGCCGAGGGCGTGAGCGTACGTAAGGCGTCCCTCGCAACCCTAACCTTAACCCGAGGTCCCAGAACACCTTACATTGCTCCTTGCGCCTTTCCCCCGGACATCAACATCAGTGATCTGATGAAGAAGCTGGACATCCTGGGCTATAACGCCGTAAGTGTATGTCGAACTCCTTATGTTCGCACTCCACGAGACTCGGCGGCTCAAATGTGACTTTTGGAAGGCTTTGCGCTGAAAGAAGCTTGTTGACGCTGTGCCTTTGGGCTCTTCGATGTTCTGCAAGCAGAAGGGCTACCTGGATGAAGAGTTGGACTTCAGGAAGTGTTCCATGGACCAGGCTCATAAGGTAAGCCTCCCTCAAATCTCCCGCCGGACCACTGATGGACGAGGATTGCGGCCCAGAGGATCCTGGAGCTGGAGGCCATGTTGTACGAGGCGCTACCGCAGCGGGACTGCCCCGCCACGGACGGCGAAAAAGCCAGCCACGCTGGCGTGAATGACGTGCTGACGGCGGATCAGAGAGAAGAGCTTAGGAGCGCCGTGGACCAATGGAAGCGAGCCCTGATGTGCGAGTTGAGGGAGCGCGACGCTTGCATCCTCCAAGAGAGAATGGATCTGCTGCACAGCGCGCAACAGGTAAGGGCCCAAAGCCAGCCCGGCACTTACTTGCACGCTTACAAAGAGCTGAAAGAATTCATTGAAGCTCAGAAGAGACAAATCAAACAATTGGAGGAGAAGTTTCTGTTTCTCTTTCTATTCTTCTCCTTGGCCTTCATTCTGTGGCCCTAACACCAGCTGGTGAGTGAGCTCCATCGGCACCGCACTCGACACCTCCGATACACTGCCAGCCGGTCTCAGACGTTGGCAGACGCTCCGATGCCAACGTATACCCCCCGCCACGGTGACAGAGGCACCGCGTCACACCGGCGCTCATCCAATCAGAAGGCAGGAAAAGCAAATTCACATGCAGGGCACTTTTGAACCAGAAAAGAGCGCCACAAAAAACGGTTGTTGCCCCAAACGCGCACTAAAAAGGGTCAGAATAACAAGAGTCCCACTGGCCAGCCGGGGCCACCCGTCCAGCTGTTTCTTCAGGGGGGAAAAAAATTGGAGTCACCGGTGAGTACATTTTGCATTTAGCTCTGCTTTTCTGCTTCTGTCTTCAAGTGTTTTGCATCCTGCGATCAAAGATTCAGCCAACCCCAAAGCGGTTGACCTCAACGTCCCACCACCATGCCTACCAGAGCAGGTGACGTGATGCTTTGGACATCCTTCCGTCTCAGATGCCCAAAAGTACTCTTTGCCACATCTGCGGCAATACGGTGTCTTTTCAAAGGTGCAAATAAATCCAGCGTGGGCGGAACACGCACGTCTTCGGTTTTTCCCGCTTTGTTTGTGTGACAGCTGTTGTGAAAATTTTATACAAATAAAGTTGTATAGTACAGGTTTGGCCAAGCCGCAACTCCCGAACCGCATGCGGCTCTTTTATGTTCATATCAACATTTGTGTGTGTGTGTGTGGGGGGGGGGGGGGGGGGGGTTGTGCGTGTTGGCTTCACTTGAGTTCAATTTGGTATTTTGGTCAAAAGCGCATGTGGTGAAATTCCACAAAGTAGGATGGGCAAACACATTTCTTTAAACTATGAGTGTCAATTGGGCTCTCGAAATGGCAGGGAAAAGATGCACAGCAAAACGAAAATACGTAGATGAACACAGGACGTTTTAATCAGAGTGGGAAAGTTTCTATTTTTTGTTGAACGTGATGGCAAACCATTCTGCCTGATATGTCAGACCTCAGCGCATTTCAAAGATTCAAATCTTCAGCGCCATGCACTTCAGCTCACTATGCGCCATTATGTCAACGCATAATAACTAAGTCTACTGATCAAAACAGCGGTTACTATATGACGTCGCTACGTCGTGGTCACGTGACGCAGACAAGACGTCAATGGACGTGGGCAGAGTTAACTTGTTTAAAAGGGAGTGGGCAGAAGAAATATTTAATTTATTTAAATCTATTTTGAGTGCACACCATTATGCCAATGCATAACAACTGTAAATCTACTAAACAAACCAGCGGTTGCTATATGACATCTGCCACGTCGTGGTCACGTGACATACGTGACGTCGATGGGCGTAACTTTCGCCAGAATTCAAATCCGCGGGGAGAGTTAACTTGTTTAAAAGAGAGTGGGCAGAAGAATTATTTAATTTATTTAAATCTATTTGGTGTGTGCGCCATTATGTCAATGCATAACAACTGTAAGTCTACTAAACAAAACAGCGGTTGCTATATGACGTTTGCCACGTCGTGGTCACGTGACGCGGACGTGACGTCGACGCCTACTTTACATCCCATCGATCACAGGACCCCTCGGCTGCATAACCGTGCCCCCTTCCCAACCAATCGGATTTGCTATACGCGAAAACGACGCCAATGGAAAGAGCTTCCGCCCAAATTTAAATCCGTGGGCGTGGCTCGCAGCAGGAAGTAGGAAAATGGCGGCGATGTTGACAAAGACACAGCGGATGGTAACATACGACTAACAAGAGAAATATTTTTATTTTCTGCTTGCAACTGGACCGTCCAGAGCGTACACGGTAAGTACAACTCATCGTTTTTAAAAAGAAGTACTTTTGTTGCCCTGAAAAGCGAGTGAGCGTGGCGTTTGTGGGGGACGTCGAATTTCGACGATTCTTTCTGGTCAACGGTTGTAAATGATTGTGTTGATTAAAAAAAAACTTGATGTAACTCTACTTTTAACTGCCGTTTCAGCTAGATTTGGAATTGCATCACATCCAATTTTGCCTAGAGCGTACACGGTAAGTAACACTCGTTGTGTTTAAGGAGATTTACGTTTGTAATAGCAGAAGTGTAGCCGCGTTGCGTTGTACGTGTGAATGTTGGTCCAGGCGAAATGTTAATGTTTAATTTCATTCCTTTAGGTTCCACGGTGTTTGTTGGCTGCAAGGTTTCCACTGCAAGAAGAGGCTCATATCATTGACCAGGAGCGAGCTACAATGGTGAGTAGCCATAACATTTATGTTAAACACTTCCTATTGCATGTCTAACGGTACTTGATTTAACAAATAACCATAAATAAATACAGTGTGGGCACTGAAGTTAACATATGTGATTATACTGCCTAATCTGTCACCGAGTAGATTGTTGCAAAGTAATATAAGATCCAAAGTTGTAATTCAGAATAGTTTTCAAAAGAAGGCCATTAGAATTATATACAAGTCTGATTACCCTGAACAAGCTATTAATTAAATCACAAATTCTTCAATTCAAAGATTTGGTAGATTATCAGACAAATAATGTCTAACAGTAATTGATTTAACACATCACGATAAGTAGATTGAGTGTGGGCACTCTCAAGTTAACATATGTGATTATACTGCCTAATCTGTTACAGAGTATGTTGTTGCTAAGTAATGTAGAATAGATCCAAAGTAGTAATCCAGAATAGTTTTGAAGAGGCCATTAGAATGATAAACAAATCTGATTACCTTGAACATAATAACAAGCTAAGTGTTTAATATGTCCTATGAAGTCAAAATTGGGCACCATCATATGGTGAAATTTGGAATTGCATCACATCCAATTTTGCCTGGGAACAAACAGATTACATAAATCTTAGTTTTGAATAAGCCACTCCTTCTCAAACAAGTAAACTCTGCCCATTTTGCGCAGTAGATGTTCTTTTAATATCTAGTATTTATACAAAGTCATAATTTAAATTGCTTTCAACCTTCATTCATCGGTTCAACCAACATTACTCGCTCTTATTACCAACTTGTATTGATTTAACTAAGCGTTTAATACTTCCTATCAGGTCTCAAATCGAGATTTGGCAAAATACAATTTCAGCAAATCCAATTTTGCCAGGGAACAAAAATAGATTAAATAAACTAAATAAGTCCTCTTCCCATTAAATAAATCAGAAAAGTCTGTCTTGTAACCAGTCCTCTTCAAACAAGTAAAGTCTGCCCATTTTGTGCCGTAGATTTTGTGTCTATGCCTAGTATTTAAACAAAATCATAATTTAAACGACTTCTTTCCTTCATTCACTTTGGAAATTTGGAATTGCAGCAAATCGAATTTTGCCAGGGAACAAAAATAGATCAATTAAACTAAATAAGTCTTCTTCCCATTAAATAAATTAAAAAAGTCTGTCTTGTAACCAGTCCTTTTCAAACAAGTAAAGTCTGCCCATTTTGTGCCGTCGATTTTGTGTTTATGCCTAGTATTTATACAAAATCATAATTTAAAGGACTTCATTCCTTCATTCACTTTGGAAATTTGGAATTGCAGCACATCAAATTTTGCCTGGGAAGAAAAGTAGATTAAATAAATTTAATAAGTCTTACTACTTCCCATTAAATAAATTAAATACGTCTTACTTGTTTCCACTCCTTTTCAAAACAGTAGTTTAAAACGAGGGCCCTTCACTCAATCTTTAACCTCAACCCCGCACGTTGTGTTGTATCTGTGAATGTTGGTTGTGGCCAAATGATAGTTTTCTTTCATTCGTTTAGGTTCCAAGAAAACTTGATGTAACTCTACTTTTAACTGCCGTTTCAGATAAGCGGGTATTACGTCGCAGTCATGTGCCGCGGATATGACGTAATTGCCCGAACCTCCGCCAAAATTCAAATCTGTTGGCGCGATGGCCGTGAGCCACTGAGCAGCGACGATTATCAACGGAAATATCTTTATTTTCTGCTTGCAACTGGACCGTCTAGAGCGTACACGGTAAGTAACACTCATTGTGTTTAAGGAGATTTACGTTTGTAATAGCAGAAGTGTAGCCGCGTTGCGTTGTACGTGTGAAAATTGGTCGAGGCGAAATGTTAATGTTTAATTTCATTCCTTTAGGTTCCACGGTGTTTGTTGGCTGCAAGTTTTCCACTGCAAGAAGAGGCTCGTATCATTGACCAGGAGCGAGCTACAATGGTGAGTATCCATAACATTTATGTTAAACACTTCCTATTTCATGTGTAACAGTACTTGATTTAACAAATAACCATAAATAAATACAGTGTGGGCACTGAAGTTAACATATGTGATTATACTGCCTAATCTGTCACCGAGTAGATTGTTGCAAAGTAATATAAGATCCAAAGTTGTAATTCAGAATAGTTTTCAAAAGAAGGCCATTAGAATTATATACAAGTCTGATTACCCTGAACAAGCTATTAATTAAATCACAAATTCTTCAATTCAAAGATTTGGTAGATTATCAGACAAATAATGTCTAACAGTAATTGATTTAACACATCACGATAAGTAGATTGAGTGTGGGCACTCTCAAGTTAACATATATGATTATACTGCCTAATCTGTTACAGAGTATGTTGTTGCCAAGTAATGTAGAATAGATCCAAAGTAGTAATCCAGAATAGTTTTGAAGAGGCCATTAGAATAATAAACAAATCTGATTACCTTGAACATAATAACAAGCTAAGTGTTTAATATGTCCTATGAAGTCAAAATTGGGCACCATCATGTGGTGAAATTTGGAATTGCATCACATCCAATTTTGCCTGGGAACAAACAGATTAAATAAATCTTAGTTTTGAATAAGCCACTCCTTCTCAAACAAGTAAACTCTGCCCATTTCGCGCAGTAGATGTTCTGTTAATATCTAGTATTTATACAAAGTCATAATTTAAATTGCTTTCAACCTTCATTCATCGGTTCAACCAACATTACTCGCTCTTATTACCAACTTGTATTGATTTAACTAAGCGTTTAATACTTCCTATCAGGTCTCAAGGCAAGATTTGGCAAAATACAATTTCAGCAAATCCAATTTTGCCAGGGAACAAAAATAGATTAAATAAACTAAATAAGTCTTCTTCCCATTAAATAAATCAGAAAAGTCTGTCTTGTAACCAGTCCTCTTCAAACAAGTAAAGTCTGCCCATTTTGTGCCGTAGATTTTGTGTCTATGCCTAGTATTTAAACAAAATCATAATTTAAACGACTTCTTTCCTTCATTCACTTTGGAAATTTGGAATTGCAGCAAATCGAATTTTGCCAGGGAACAAAAATAGATCAATTAAACTAAATAAGTCTTCTTCCCATTAAATAAATTAAAAAAGTCTGTCTTGTAACCAGTCCTTTTCAAACAAGTAAAGTCTGCCCATTTTGTGCCGTCGATTTTGTGTTAATGCCTAGTATTTACACAAAATCATAATTTAAAGGACTTCATTCCTTCATTCACTTTGGAAATTTGGAATTGCAGCACATCAAATTTTGCCTGGGAAGAAAAGTAGATTAAATAAATTTAATAAGTCTTACTACTTCCCATTAAATAAATTAAATACGTCTTACTTGTTCCCACTCCTTTTCAAAAAAGTAGTTTAAAACGAGGTCCCTTCACTCAACCTAAAAACCCTATTTATTCACCTTCTAGGCTAAGTGTTAAAGGCTAAGTGTTAAAGGCTAAGTGTTAAAGGCTAAGTGTTAGAGGCTAAGTGCCAGAGGCTAGGCGCCAGAGGCGAGTTTTTGCGGGCAGAAGTTTTAGTGGGGTTAGTGTGAATACAATCCAAAAGAATACAACAGAATACAATACAATAGAATATAATACATAGATTAAATTCAATAGCTCTTACTACTTCCCATTAAATAAATTAAATACGTCTTACTTGTTCCCAATCCTTTTCAAAAAAGTAGTTTAAAACGAGGGCCCTTCACTCAACCTTTAACCTCAACCCCGCACGTCACATTGTGTTGTATCTGTGAATGTTGGTTGTGGCCAAATGATAGTTTTCTTTCATTCGTTTAGGTTCCACGGTGTTTGTTGGCTATGTTTTCCACTGTCAGAAGGATGAAAATACAAAGTACAACGCTTGGACGTGGGCGAAGACGTCACTGGTGAGTCCTTCCTTCCTATTTATTTACCTTCTAGATGCTAGAGGCTAAGTGTTAGAGGCTAAGTGTTAGAGGCTAAGTGTTAGAGGCTAAGTGTTAAAGGCAACACAATACGAACAACACAACACAATACGAATAACTCAACACAATATGAACAACACAATATGAACAACACAACACAATACGAACAACACAACACATTACGAACAACACAACACAATACGAACAACACAACGATACTGCACTGAACAACACGATACCGCACTGAGAAACACGATACCGCACTGAACAACACGATACCGCACTGAACAACACCATGCCGCACTGAACACCATGCCACACTGAACAACACCATCCCGCACTGAACAACACCATGCCGCACTAAATAACACCATGCCGCACTGAACAACACCATGCCTCACTGAACGACACCATGCCGCACTGAAAGACACCATGCCGCACTGAACGACACCATGCCGCACTGAAAGACACCATCCCGCACTGAACACCATGCCGCACTGAACAACACCATCCTGCACTGAACAACACCATCCCGCACTGAACAACACCATGCCGCACTGAACAACATTATGCCGCACTGAACATTATGCCGCACTGAACAACACCATGCCGCACTGAACAACACCATGCCGCACTGAACAACATTATGCCGCACTGAACAACACCATGCCGCACTGAACAACACCATGCCGCACTGAACAACACCATGCCGCACTGAACAACACCATGCCGCACTGAACAACATTATGCCGCACTGAACAACACCATGCCGCACTGAACAACACCATCCTGCACTGAACAACACCATTCCGCATTGAACACCATGCCGCACTGAACAACACCATCCCGCACTGAACAACACCATCCCGCACTGAACAACACCATGCCGCACTGAACAACATTATGCCGCACTGAACAACATTATGCCGCACTGAACAACACCATGCCGCACTGAACAACACCATGCCGCACTGAACAACACCATGCCGCACTGAACAACATTATAACGCACTGAACAACACCATCCCGCACTGAACAACACCATGCCGCACTAAACAACATTATGCCGCACTGAACAACATTATGCCGAAATGAACAACACCATGCCGCACTGAACAACACCATGCCGCACTGAACAACACCATGCCGCACTGAACAACACCATGCCGCACTGAACAACACCATGCCGCACTGAACAACACGATCCCGCATTGAACACCATCCCGCACTGAACAACACCATGCCGCACTGAACAACACCATGCCGCACTGAACAACACCATGCCGCACTGAACAACACCATGCCGCACTGAACAACACCATTCCGCACTGAACAACACCATGCCGCACTGAACAACATTATGCTGCACTGAACAACACCATGCCGCACTGAACAACACCATGCCGCACTGAAAAACATTATGCCGCACTGAACAACACCATGCCGCACTGAACAACACCATCCCGAACTGAACAACACCATGCCGCATTGAACAACACCATGCCGCACTGAACAACACCATCCTGCACTGAACAACACCATCCCGCACTGAACAACACCATGCCGCACTGAACAACACCATGCCGCACTGAACAACACCATGCCTCAATGAACAACACCATCCCGCACTGAACAACATTATGCCGCACTGAACAACATTATGCCGCACTGAACAACATTATGCCGCACTGAACAACATTATGCCGCACTGAACAACATTATGCCGCACTGAACAACATTATGCCGCACTGAACAACACCATGCCGCACTGAACAACACCATGCCGCACTGAACAACACCATGCCGCACTGAACAACACCATGCCGCACTGAACAACACGATCCCGCATTGAACAACACCATGCCGCACTGAACAACACCATCCTGCACTGAACAACACCATCCCGCACTGAACAACACCATGCCGCACTGAACAACATTATGCCGCACTGAACAACATTATGCCGCACTGAACAACACCATGCCGCACTGAACAACACCATGCCGCACTGAACAACACCATGCCGCACTGAACAACACCATGCCGCAATGAACAACACCATCCCGCACTGAACAACACCATGCCGCATTGAACAACACCATCCTGCACTGAACAACACCATCCTGCACTGAACAACACCATCCTGCACTGAACAACACCATGCCGCACTGAACAACACCATGCCGCACTGAACAACACCATGCCGCACTGAACAACACCATGCCGCACTGAACAACACCATGCCGCACTGAACAACATTATGTCGCACTGAACAACACCATGCCGCACTGAACAACACCATGCTGCACTGAACAACATTATGCCGCACTGAAAAACACCATGCCGCACTGAACAACACCATCCCGCACTGAACAACACCATGCCGCATTGAACAACACCATGCCGCACTGAACAACACCATGCTGCACTGAACAACATTATGCTGCACTGAACAACACGATCCTGCATTGAACAACACCATGCCGCACTGAACAACACCATCCTGCACTGAACAACACCATCCTGCACTGAACAACACCACCCCGCACTGAACAACACGATCCTGCATTGAACAACACCATCCCGCACTGAACAACACCATGCCGCACTGAACAACACCATTCCGCACTGAACAACACCATGCCGCACTGAACAACACCATGCCGCACTGAACAACACCATGCCGCACTGAACAACACCATGCCGCACTGAACAACACCATCCCGCAGTGAACAACACCATGCCGCATTGAACAACACCATGCCGCACTGAACAACACCATGCTGCACTGAACAACATTATGCTGCACTGAACAACACGATCCTGCATTGAACAACACCATGCCGCACTGAACAACACCATCCTGCACTGAACAACACCATGCCGCACTGAACAACATTATGCCGCACTGAACAACACCATGCCGCACTGAACAACACCATGCCGCACTGAACAACACCATGCCGCACTGAACAACACCATGCCGCACTGAACAACACCATGCCGCACTGAACAACACCATGCCGCACTGAACAACATTATGCCGCACTGAACAACACCATGCCGCACTGAACAACACCATGCCGCACTGAACAACACCATTCCGCACTGAACAACACCATGCCGCACTGAACAACACCATGCCGCACTGAACAACACCATGCCTTACTGAACAACACCATGCCGCACTGAACAACACGACGTCGCACTGAACAACACGACGCCGCACAGAACAACACGACGCCGCACAGAATAACAATACCGCACAGAACAACACAATACCGCACAAACAGTTTTAGATAATATTACGTCGCAGTCATGTGACGCGGACATGACGTCAATAGGTGGAACTCACGGCAAAATTATAATCCGTGGGCGTGGCTTGCAACAGGAAGTAGGAAAGCGGCAATTCTGGCAAACAAGACACAGCGGTTAGTAACACGATGACTAACAAGGCAAATATTTTTGTTTTCAGCTTGCAACTTGACCGTCTAGAGCGTACAAGGTAATTACAACTGTTTTTTTTTTAGCCCTGAAAAGCGAGGGAGTGTGGCGTTTGGGAGGAATGTCGAACTCGGCGTCTGCTTCCAGCCACAGACGCCAAATTTCGACGATTATTTCGACTGGTCAACGGTTGTAAATTATTGCGTTGACTAAAAACTTTATTTAACTCTACTCTTAACTTTGCCGTTTCAGATATGCGGGTATTACACCGCGGAAATGACGTCAATAGGCTGAACTCTCGCCAAAATTCAAATCTGTGGGCGCAATGGCCTTGAGCGAGACACCGGATACAAACACGACGATTATCAACAGAAATATCTTTATTTTCTGCTTGCAAGTGGACCGTCTAGAGCGTACACGGTAAGTACAACTCATTGTGTTTAAAAAGATTTACGTTTGTGTAGTTTGCGTTGCGTTGTATCTGTGAATGTTGGTTGAGGCTAAATGTTAATGTTTAATTTCATTCCTTTAGGTTCCACGGTGTTTGTTGGCTGTATGTTTTCCACTGCAAGAAGAGGCTCGTATCATTGACCAGCAGGAGCTACAATGGTGAGTACCCCTTTCGTCTTCCATTTATGTTAAACACTTCCTATTTCATGTCTAACAGTACTCGATTTAACAAATAACCATAAATAAATACAGTGTGGGCAGTCACGTTAACATATGTGATTATCCTGCCTAATATGTTTATCACAAATATGTCACTAATCACTAATATGTTTATTTGTTTATCACAACACCTTTGGACCTTCAGCAATCGATTATTTCCCTTCATCTACATAGAGACAGAACGATGGTGTCTTAAACATCTCATTCATTTCACCAAATAACTTCACGCAGGTGGATAACGGCCGTCTCGGTCACGCTATGTTGCGTGATGCAGTTTTGAAGAACCAAATGCATTTATTCAATGAATAAGTCAAGCTAGTTCTATGTTTATGATGTTGTAAGTTACGGTACCGATTGAAGTTGAGTTCGAAGCCAGTGGAAAACAGCGCTGCGTTTGTGCTCTCCAGGTACAAATGTTGTGATCTCTGACTGACGACCGGGCGAGACTCGAGTAAGAGATGTCCAAACGAGCTCCGGCAGGGCGGGCCAAGGCGGAGCGAACGGACGCCCTTCAGGCCGCCAATGACGAGCTGAGAACCAAACTGATGGACGTCCAGTTAGAACTTCAGCAGGAGAAGAACAAGGTGAAAACCTCAACAGACAGACACTGCCTGCCTCCCTGCCTGCCTCCCTCCCTCCCTCCCAGTTTTCCCGATGTAGATTAGACATGCGTGTGCCATGACTGTGTCAGCCTACATCAACAAATGCACCGAGGACGTCAGCACCACTAAGAATATCATCACCCGGGGCAACCAACGACCCTGGATGACTGAGGAGGTACGTCAAACGCTACGAGCGCGGAACTCTGCCTTCAAGTCTGGCGACAAGGAGACACTGAGGACAGCGAGAGCCAACTTGAACCGTGCCATCAGGATAGCGAAGCGAGACCGCAGTCGAAAATTTCAGGATCGTTTCCACGACGTCAAAAACATCAGGAGTATGTGGCAAGGCATACGGGCGATTACAGACTACAACTCACTCTCCCCCCCCCCCGGTGGGTGTAGTTGATGCTGACTTTCTAAATGGTCTAAATAACTTCTTTGGGAGGTTCGAGGCACTAAACGGCACTCCAGCAGTTAAAACTGTCCCCCATCAGGAAGAGGAGGTACTCTGCCTTGACTCCGCCGATGTGTTGAAGACCCTGAGGAGAGTCAACCCCTGTAAGGCCCCTGGCCCCGACAACATTCCTGGGCGTGTGTTCAGGGAATGTGCAAGTCATCTGGCTGGGGTCATCACAGACATTTTTAACACCTCGCTGGGCCAAGCCACAGTGCCGGCGTGCTTTAAGACTGCCTCCATCATTCCGGTGCCGAAGAAACCTCAAATCACCTCATTTAATGATTACCGGCCTGTTGCACTGACTCCGGTTATGATGAAGTGCTTCGAAAGGCTGCTTAAAGGTCACATCGTTTCCAGACTCCCCCTATTATTTGACCCGTTCCAGTTTGCCGACCGGCAAAACCGCTCCACTCAGGACGCCATCTCCTCCGTTCTTCACCTGAGCCTGGCTCACCTGGAGGAGAAGAACACCCATGTGCGGAGGCTGTTCCTGGACTTCAGCTCAGCGTTTAACACCATCATCCCACAGCATCTGGTAGGAAAATTGGAACACCTGGGCTTCAACACCCCCCTTCGCAACTGGCTGCTAGACTTCCTCAGCAACAGACCTCAGTCAGTCCGGGTCGGACAGAACACCTCTGATGTCATCACCCTCAGCACAGGCTCCCTTCAGGGCTGCGTCCTGAGCCCCCTGCTGTTCACCCTGATGACACACGACTGCGTCCTCAGGTTCACCACCAATCACATCGTGAAGTCAGCAGACGACACAACGGTGGTGGGGCTCATCAGAGACAACAACGACCTGGACTACAGAGAGGAGGTGGAGCAGCTGGTGGGCTGGTGCAGAGAAAACAGCCTGATCCTGAATGAGGAGAAGATGAAGGAGATCATCGTCGACTTCAGGAAAAAACAGCCTCACCACGCTCCACTGATCATCAACAGCTCAGCTGTGGAGGTGGTCAGCACCACCAAATTCCTGGGGGTCCACATCACAGAAGACCTCACCTGGACTATGAACACTACGGCACTGGTCAAGAGGGCACAGAAGCGCTTGTACTTACAGCGGAGGATGAGGAGAGCCCACCTGCCCCCACCCATCATGAGGACGTTCTACAGGAGCACCATAGAGAGCATTCTGACAAGCTGTCTCTCTGTGTGGTGTGGAGGCTGCACCGCCTCCGATTGGAAGAACGTGAGGAGAGTGGTGAGGACAGCAGAGAGGATCATAGGGGCTCCTCTTCCCTCCATTCAGGACATTTCATCTCAGCGCTGCATGTCCCGTGCCCGTAACATCATCAATGACCCATCACACCCCCACCATGGACTGTTCTCCCTGCTGCCCTCTGGGAAGAGGTTTGCAGCATCCGCTGCAGGTCCACCAGGTTCTGCAACAGCTTTTTCCCTGCTGTCATCAGACTGTTGAACACTAGAACTGTTGAGCTCTAAACTGAACTCTGCATCACACATTCACAGAACTGTACTTTATGACACTACGGACCTCTATCTTGCACTATCTCGCACTACCAACTTTACTGAACTTGTATAAACCCTTTAAATAGAAGTTTAATACATGGTTTAGCATTCCTCTGCACACTCTTGAATACTGTTTTGCCTACTTGCACTATTGCATAATTATCACTGCTGCACTTTATACTTATTTTTAATATATATATATATATATATATATAGTATATGTATATATATATATTTTCATAGGATATGTTACTTCTATTCAACTGCAATATCACTACTTTGTTGTAAGACGTATGCAACGGAATTTCGTTTTGTATGCACCATGTGCAGACAAGATGACAATAAAGTTTGTCTAAGTCTAAGTCTAAGTCATGTCAGGTCAGCTGTCTGGAGAGAGAGAGAAGTCAGGACCTGCGGGCGGAGCACCACCGTGCCACCGCCGCCATGACGGAACTCAAAAGCAAACTCCATGAGGAGAAGCAGAAAGAGTTAGCCATTACCAGGGAGACATTACTGCGGCAGCATGAAATGGAGCTGATGAGAGTGATCAAAATCAAAGATGGAGAGATCCAGCGACTGAATGCCTTGGTCCTCAGCCTGAGGGACGGCTCCATGGACAAGGTGATCCGCTCTATCCGTGTCTGACTATCCGCACGCCACGTCGGGCTTCGATGCGGCCGCTACCGTATTGTGTAGCTTGTCCCCAGTAAGCGTCGCGGCGCTCCGTTGCGGTCTCAACGGCCCGGTGTGGCGCAATGTCTGCTCAGGTGAGGAGGGGGGGCGCTTTGCTGGCGGAGGTGGAGGAGACGCGGCGGTGTCGGGAGACCGAGCGGTGTCGCCTCCACCAGGAGCGCGGAAGAAGCCCTGGCAGCGGCCCAGCAGGCCTGGCAGTCCCGAGCGGCCGAGCTCCGATCGGCTCATCACCAGCATCGGGAGGAGCTGAGCCGAACCAAGAGAGACTGCGAGAGGGAGATCCGCCGACTGGTAGGACTGATCAGATGCGCGGTGCGTGGCTATGTTCCCAATTTCGTTGTATACCTGCAGTGCAATGACACCTAAGGCATTCTATTCTATTCTATTTCACAAGAAGAAAATGTCCGGTTGCTCGCTTCGCTTTTGTCACAGCAAAGGTGTTCTAGTCGATTCAAGAAAAAAAATTGGCCGGTTGCTCTCTTTGTTTTTGTCACAATTCTGGCAAATGAGTTTGCCCGCCTGCCTGAGCGCTCCCCGTTTGTACATCCAGACGGATGAGATCAAGCTGAAAGACAGAGCGGTTAGTGTTTTGGATGAAGCCCTGGGGCCGGCCACGTCCACCGCCTTCAGCTGCAGACTCAGGCTGCCGAGCAGCAGATCGCTGCCCTGAGGGATTCCCAAAGGGCGGGCCTAAACTACCCTGGAAGTGGGGTCAACGCCGCTACTAGCAATCCTCTTCATTGCGTAAGCCACCTCATCACACACTTGCAGTACGCATGACTTAGTTCGTTGCTGGAGGAAGGTAGCACAAAAACAGTTTTGAACTTTGAACGAGTGCTTGTGTGTGTGTGTTGCGGGGCGTTTTCAGTCTCAGGAGGATCGGGACACGCGACGGTTTCATCTGAAAATCGCTGAGCTCAGCGCAGTCATCAGGAACCTGGAGGATCGAAACGCCCTGCTTTCTGAAGAGCGCAATGAACTGGTAATTTATTGACGGCACGCTTGAAGGTTTGCGCTACGTTTGATGCGCGCCATCCAGCGAGGCACCCATTGCGCTTGCTTATTAGTTGAGCGGCGCGTCGAGTCGGTTGCCTGGTAGATGTCTTTTATTGGGAGCCAAAGCCACGATTCCGTTCAAACCGATGCAAAAGGAATGGATACGTTCTGGCCCGCGTGTTGTGCGTCTTTCACATCCCGCACTTCATGCTTGCAGCTAAAGCGACTGAGAGAAACAGAAAGCCAGTTTCTGCCACTCCTGTACAAAAACAAACGCCTGAGCAGGAAGAATGAAGAACTCTCGCTGGTGCTGTGTCGCCTTGAAAACAAAGTGCGCTTTGTCACCCAGGAGAACGAGGAGATGGCAAGCTTGGTAAGTCGACGCGGACAACGGCGGCGTGCCAACAGAGTCCACTGCATTTGTGTTCCACAGAGAAGGCCTAGTTCGCTCAATGACCTGGACCGCGGTTGCGGCCAGCAGGACGGTGAAATGGAGTTCCTTCAAGTTGTGGAGCAGCGGCACATCATCGACGACTTGTCCAAGGTCTTCAGGCAGGCGACTCGGTGCACGTACGGCAGCGCCACGCTCGCTCGCTGTCGCCAGGAAACCTTTTCCGTCCAAAGCTTGGCCGGCGGCCGCCATCCAAAAAATTGGCCCCTTAAATTCCGACCTTTCAAGCAGGAGCATTGTGCGCACGCGTTTGAACACGCTTTAGACTTGTTTTGCCGTTTTCAGCAGCTCAAAGCTCCCGTTTTGTCAGCGCCTTTGCCACTCGCTGTGCGCTGAAAACGACGGACTTGCCCGGCTGCTCAGCCCGTCAACCATGAGCCGCGAGCGCGACATCATTGTCCGTAGGCAGCTAGTGGCAAAATGCACCCTGTTAGAGTTGCGCTCGCTCCAACTTATTTTGCAAGAACCACACGGGAGACAAGTAAGTTCTTTTGGACACCTGCAGGTGGAGAGTCCATCCGTTGTACGAATGAAGTCTGACTCTCGGCTCCTGCACGAGCATTTCAATTAAGAGAAACAGGGTGGGTGTAAGAGTGGATTGAATAGAGGAAGCCCTTGACCTCTAGTCAAAACATAGCAAGGGGTGTTTTACGACTTTGTGTAGGAAGGGATAAGCGATAGGGATAAATAAGGGATAAATAATATTATTTATTACAGGTTGCAGTCAAAGTCAAAGCAACATAATGATACGATAAAGATAATCTGGAAAACCCTGACACACCCTGTAGTTGTCACTTTTGGAAAAGACGAGCGTCCCTCCAATCATCGCCGGTGACGTGTTTTTCAGGCTCTGGAGACAGGAGCTCATGTCAGAAATGTCATTGTGAGTCGCGTTTGTTTCTGCGCCGGAGCCGTTCGTTCCCTTTGCATCCAAAGAATCTCAAAGGCGGATTATTTGTGTCGACAGGAGAGAGATTTGCTGCTACGATACCGACGTCGAGAATCTCTGAGGAGGAACAAAGCGTGAGGTCCTGCAAGGTGAGTCTGTTTGTTTGCGGCTGCTTGGTGTTGCGCAAGATGAAATGGCCTTTTTCTCGCTATCGTTCCTATCGTCGATTCATCGTGAGGTGTCGCTTCAGTTTGTTCAGAGAGATGTTTGCTTCCGCGCCCGCAGGTCATCGAAACATTTTACGGCTACGACGAAGACGTGTTGGTGGACTCGGACGGATCGTCCTTGTCTTTTCACACCGACAGAACCCCCGACACGGAACCCGAAGAGGTAGCCCGCCATTTCTGCCAGCGTATTGGCACCAAACATTCCTCTTCAGCCTGGAATCGGACTCGTCTTTGCGTCGCGGGTGCTTTGTCGCCGGTCTGACTGATTCTGGTACTAGTGCTGTGTTGCATTGGTGTGTGCATGAAGAGGCGGAGCTTCGCTACCGCCAGCTGACGCAAGAATATCAAGCGCTGCAACGAGCCTACGCTCTGCTAGCCCAGACCAGCGAAGGGGACTACGACGCCGAGAAGGAGATCAAGGTGGCGCCCCTTCCCGCAACCCCCGGCCGGGTCGCAGCCTCCCCGTTCTCACCCAGCCTCGGGTGTTCTCTGGTCTGAAAGGAGGAGGAGGAGCCTCCCTCCTCCTCCTTTCAGACCAGAGAAAAGCTGATGGTAGAAATGGGTCACTATCAAAGCAGAGTAGCAGATCTGGAGTCAGCGCTGAAGCAACAAGGACAGGTAAGCTCATCAATGAGCACACCTTTTTCTCAGACAAAATAGCTACATTCTTCAGTCACTCATTCGTCTGGCATTACTGGACCAACCCCCCCCCCGAATGTGGCTGGGAAAATGCGGAGAAAAGCAAATGTCATTTTCCAGTCAACCAAAGAATTTGTGGATGAAAATGACACAACATTCCAAAGCTGTCCACGCGTTTGTCTCTTCTAGAATGTCAAGTGGGTGGAGGAGAAGCAGCTGCTGCGTCAGAGCAATCAGCAGTTGGCCGAAAAGGTGACGGAAAGAAAGGCGCTGGGCGGAGTCGCTTGGCGTCACACCCGTCGGGAAGCCCCGCAGATGAGGTCTGACTGTCTTTTCAGGTCAGGCGGATGGAGGCGGAAGAAGCGCGTCTGAAAGAGCACATCCAGGATATCCGAGACCAAAACGAACTGCTTGAGTTCCGCATCCTGGAGCTGGAGGTGGGAAGACTCGCACAAGCGTGTTGAGGCCAGAGATGTGACGGACGGACGGACGGACGGATGCATGCCTCTGCCTTTCAGGAGAGGGAGTGGCGCTCCCCCGTCTTGAAGTTTCTGCAAGTCCGTTTCCCAGACGGCCTCAGCCCTTTGCAGATCTACTGCGAGGCCGAGGGCGTGAGCGTACGTAAGGCGTCCCTCGCAACCCTAACCTTAACCCGAGGTCCCAGAACACCTTACATTGCTCCTTGCGCCTTTCCCCCGGACATCAACATCAGTGATCTGATGAAGAAGCTGGACATCCTGGGCTATAACGCCGTAAGTGTATGTCGAACTCCTTATGTTCGCACTCCACGAGACTCGGCGGCTCAAATGTGACTTTTGGAAGGCTTTGCGCTGAAAGAAGCTTGTTGACGCTGTGCCTTTGGGCTCTTCGATGTTCTGCAAGCAGAAGGGCTACCTGGATGAAGAGTTGGACTTCAGGAAGTGTTCCATGGACCAGGCTCATAAGGTAAGCCTCCCTCAAATCTCCCGCCGGACCACTGATGGACGAGGATTGCGGCCCAGAGGATCCTGGAGCTGGAGGCCATGTTGTACGAGGCGCTACCGCAGCGGGACTGCCCCGCCACGGACGGCGAAAAAGCCAGCCACGCTGGCGTGAATGACGTGCTGACGGCGGATCAGAGAGAAGAGCTTAGGAGCGCCGTGGACCAATGGAAGCGAGCCCTGATGTGCGAGTTGAGGGAGCGCGACGCTTGCATCCTCCAAGAGAGAATGGATCTGCTGCACAGCGCGCAACAGGTAAGGGCCCAAAGCCAGCCCGGCACTTACTTGCACGCTTACAAAGAGCTGAAAGAATTCATTGAAGCTCAGAAGAGACAAATCAAACAATTGGAGGAGAAGTTTCTGTTTCTCTTTCTATTCTTCTCCTTGGCCTTCATTCTGTGGCCCTAACACCAGCTGGTGAGTGAGCTCCATCGGCACCGCACTCGACACCTCCGATACACTGCCAGCCGGTCTCAGACGTTGGCAGACGCTCCGATGCCAACGTATACCCCCCGCCACGGTGACAGAGGCACCGCGTCACACCGGCGCTCATCCAATCAGAAGGCAGGAAAAGCAAATTCACATGCAGGGCACTTTTGAACCAGAAAAGAGCGCCACAAAAAACGGTTGTTGCCCCAAACGCGCACTAAAAAGGGTCAGAATAACAAGAGTCCCACTGGCCAGCCGGGGCCACCCGTCCAGCTGTTTCTTCAGGGGGGAAAAAAATTGGAGTCACCGGTGAGTACATTTTGCATTTAGCTCTGCTTTTCTGCTTCTGTCTTCAAGTGTTTTGCATCCTGCGATCAAAGATTCAGCCAACCCCAAAGCGGTTGACCTCAACGTCCCACCACCATGCCTACCAGAGCAGGTGACGTGATGCTTTGGACATCCTTCCGTCTCAGATGCCCAAAAGTACTCTTTGCCACATCTGCGGCAATACGGTGTCTTTTCAAAGGTGCAAATAAATCCAGCGTGGGCGGAACACGCACGTCTTCGGTTTTTCCCGCTTTGTTTGTGTGACAGCTGTTGTGAAAATTTTATACAAATAAAGTTGTATAGTACAGGTTTGGCCAAGCCGCAACTCCCGAACCGCATGCGGCTCTTTTATGTTCATATCAACATTTGTGTGTGTGTGTGTGTGTGGGGGGGGGGGGGGGTTGTGCGTGTTGGCTTCACTTGAGTTCAATTTGGTATTTTGGTCAAAAGCGCATGTGGTGAAATTCCACAAAGTAGGATGGGCAAACACATTTCTTTAAACTATGAGTGTCAATTGGGCTCTCGAAATGGCAGGGAAAAGATGCACAGCAAAACGAAAATACGTAGATGAACACAGGACGTTTTAATCAGAGTGGGAAAGTTTCTATTTTTTGTTGAACGTGATGGCAAACCATTCTGCCTGATATGTCAGACCTCAGCGCATTTCAAAGATTCAAATCTTCAGCGCCATGCACTTCAGCTCACTATGCGCCATTATGTCAACGCATAATAACTAAGTCTACTGATCAAAACAGCGGTTACTATATGACGTCGCTACGTCGTGGTCACGTGACGCAGACAAGACGTCAATGGACGTGGGCAGAGTTAACTTGTTTAAAAGGGAGTGGGCAGAAGAAATATTTAATTTATTTAAATCTATTTTGAGTGCACACCATTATGCCAATGCATAACAACTGTAAATCTACTAAACAAACCAGCGGTTGCTATATGACATCTGCCACGTCGTGGTCACGTGACATACGTGACGTCGATGGGCGTAACTTTCGCCAGAATTCAAATCCGCGGGGAGAGTTAACTTGTTTAAAAGAGAGTGGGCAGAAGAATTATTTAATTTATTTAAATCTATTTGGTGTGTGCGCCATTATGTCAATGCATAACAACTGTAAGTCTACTAAACAAAACAGCGGTTGCTATATGACGTTTGCCACGTCGTGGTCACGTGACGCGGACGTGACGTCGACGCCTACTTTACATCCCATCGATCACAGGACCCCTCGGCTGCATAACCGTGCCCCCTTCCCAACCAATCGGATTTGCTATACGCGAAAACGACGCCAATGGAAAGAGCTTCCGCCCAAATTTAAATCCGTGGGCGTGGCTCGCAGCAGGAAGTAGGAAAATGGCGGCGATGTTGACAAAGACACAGCGGATGGTAACATACGACTAACAAGAGAAATATTTTTATTTTCTGCTTGCAACTGGACCGTCCAGAGCGTACACGGTAAGTACAACTCATCGTTTTTAAAAAGAAGTACTTTTGTTGCCCTGAAAAGCGAGTGAGCGTGGCGTTTGTGGGGGACGTCGAATTTCGACGATTCTTTCTGGTCAACGGTTGTAAATGATTGTGTTGATTAAAAAAGAAAACTTGATGTAACTCTACTTTTAACTGCCGTTTCAGCTAGATTTGGAATTGCATCACATCCAATTTTGCCTAGAGCGTACACGGTAAGTAACACTCGTTGTGTTTAAGGAGATTTACGTTTGTAATAGCAGAAGTGTAGCCGCGTTGCGTTGTACGTGTGAATGTTGGTCCAGGCGAAATGTTAATGTTTAATTTCATTCCTTTAGGTTCCACGGTGTTTGTTGGCTGCAAGGTTTCCACTGCAAGAAGAGGCTCATATCATTGACCAGGAGCGAGCTACAATGGTGAGTAGCCATAACATTTATGTTAAACACTTCCTATTGCATGTCTAACGGTACTTGATTTAACAAATAACCATAAATAAATACAGTGTGGGCACTGAAGTTAACATATGTGATTATACTGCCTAATCTGTCACCGAGTAGATTGTTGCAAAGTAATATAAGATCCAAAGTTGTAATTCAGAATAGTTTTCAAAAGAAGGCCATTAGAATTATATACAAGTCTGATTACCCTGAACAAGCTATTAATTAAATCACAAATTCTTCAATTCAAAGATTTGGTAGATTATCAGACAAATAATGTCTAACAGTAATTGATTTAACACATCACGATAAGTAGATTGAGTGTGGGCACTCTCAAGTTAACATATGTGATTATACTGCCTAATCTGTTACAGAGTATGTTGTTGCTAAGTAATGTAGAATAGATCCAAAGTAGTAATCCAGAATAGTTTTGAAGAGGCCATTAGAATGATAAACAAATCTGATTACCTTGAACATAATAACAAGCTAAGTGTTTAATATGTCCTATGAAGTCAAAATTGGGCACCATCATATGGTGAAATTTGGAATTGCATCACATCCAATTTTGCCTGGGAACAAACAGATTACATAAATCTTAGTTTTGAATAAGCCACTCCTTCTCAAACAAGTAAACTCTGCCCATTTTGCGCAGTAGATGTTCTTTTAATATCTAGTATTTATACAAAGTCATAATTTAAATTGCTTTCAACCTTCATTCATCGGTTCAACCAACATTACTCGCTCTTATTACCAACTTGTATTGATTTAACTAAGCGTTTAATACTTCCTATCAGGTCTCAAATCGAGATTTGGCAAAATACAATTTCAGCAAATCCAATTTTGCCAGGGAACAAAAATAGATTAAATAAACTAAATAAGTCCTCTTCCCATTAAATAAATCAGAAAAGTCTGTCTTGTAACCAGTCCTCTTCAAACAAGTAAAGTCTGCCCATTTTGTGCCGTAGATTTTGTGTCTATGCCTAGTATTTAAACAAAATCATAATTTAAACGACTTCTTTCCTTCATTCACTTTGGAAATTTGGAATTGCAGCAAATCGAATTTTGCCAGGGAACAAAAATAGATCAATTAAACTAAATAAGTCTTCTTCCCATTAAATAAATTAAAAAAGTCTGTCTTGTAACCAGTCCTTTTCAAACAAGTAAAGTCTGCCCATTTTGTGCCGTCGATTTTGTGTTTATGCCTAGTATTTATACAAAATCATAATTTAAAGGACTTCATTCCTTCATTCACTTTGGAAATTTGGAATTGCAGCACATCAAATTTTGCCTGGGAAGAAAAGTAGATTAAATAAATTTAATAAGTCTTACTACTTCCCATTAAATAAATTAAATACGTCTTACTTGTTTCCACTCCTTTTCAAAACAGTAGTTTAAAACGAGGGCCCTTCACTCAATCTTTAACCTCAACCCCGCACGTTGTGTTGTATCTGTGAATGTTGGTTGTGGCCAAATGATAGTTTTCTTTCATTCGTTTAGGTTCCAAGAAAACTTGATGTAACTCTACTTTTAACTGCCGTTTCAGATAAGCGGGTATTACGTCGCAGTCATGTGCCACGGATATGACGTAATTGCCCGAACCTCCGCCAAAATTCAAATCTGTTGGCGCGATGGCCGTGAGCCACTGAGCAGCGACGATTATCAACGGAAATATCTTTATTTTCTGCTTGCAACTGGACCGTCTAGAGCGTACACGGTAAGTAACACTCATTGTGTTTAAGGAGATTTACGTTTGTAATAGCAGAAGTGTAGCCGCGTTGCGTTGTACGTGTGAAAATTGGTCGAGGCGAAATGTTAATGTTTAATTTCATTCCTTTAGGTTCCACGGTGTTTGTTGGCTGCAAGTTTTCCACTGCAAGAAGAGGCTCGTATCATTGACCAGGAGCGAGCTACAATGGTGAGTATCCATAACATTTATGTTAAACACTTCCTATTTCATGTGTAACAGTACTTGATTTAACAAATAACCATAAATAAATACAGTGTGGGCACTGAAGTTAACATATGTGATTATACTGCCTAATCTGTCACCGAGTAGATTGTTGCAAAGTAATATAAGATCCAAAGTTGTAATTCAGAATAGTTTTCAAAAGAAGGCCATTAGAATTATATACAAGTCTGATTACCCTGAACAAGCTATTAATTAAATCACAAATTCTTCAATTCAAAGATTTGGTAGATTATCAGACAAATAATGTCTAACAGTAATTGATTTAACACATCACGATAAGTAGATTGAGTGTGGGCACTCTCAAGTTAACATATATGATTATACTGCCTAATCTGTTACAGAGTATGTTGTTGCCAAGTAATGTAGAATAGATCCAAAGTAGTAATCCAGAATAGTTTTGAAGAGGCCATTAGAATAATAAACAAATCTGATTACCTTGAACATAATAACAAGCTAAGTGTTTAATATGTCCTATGAAGTCAAAATTGGGCACCATCATGTGGTGAAATTTGGAATTGCATCACATCCAATTTTGCCTGGGAACAAACAGATTAAATAAATCTTAGTTTTGAATAAGCCACTCCTTCTCAAACAAGTAAACTCTGCCCATTTCGCGCAGTAGATGTTCTGTTAATATCTAGTATTTATACAAAGTCATAATTTAAATTGCTTTCAACCTTCATTCATCGGTTCAACCAACATTACTCGCTCTTATTACCAACTTGTATTGATTTAACTAAGCGTTTAATACTTCCTATCAGGTCTCAAGGCAAGATTTGGCAAAATACAGTTTCAGCAAATCCAATTTTGCCAGGGAACAAAAATAGATTAAATAAACTAAATAAGTCTTCTTCCCATTAAATAAATCAGAAAAGTCTGTCTTGTAACCAGTCCTCTTCAAACAAGTAAAGTCTGCCCATTTTGTGCCGTAGATTTTGTGTCTATGCCTAGTATTTAAACAAAATCATAATTTAAACGACTTCTTTCCTTCATTCACTTTGGAAATTTGGAATTGCAGCAAATCGAATTTTGCCAGGGAACAAAAATAGATCAATTAAACTAAATAAGTCTTCTTCCCATTAAATAAATTAAAAAAGTCTGTCTTGTAACCAGTCCTTTTCAAACAAGTAAAGTCTGCCCATTTTGTGCCGTCGATTTTGTGTTAATGCCTAGTATTTATACAAAATCATAATTTAAAGGACTTCATTCCTTCATTCACTTTGGAAATTTGGAATTGCAGCACATCAAATTTTGCCTGGGAAGAAAAGTAGATTAAATAAATTTAATAAGTTTTACTACTTCCCATTAAATAAATTAAATACGTCTTACTTGTTCCCACTCCTTTTCAAAAAAGTAGTTTAAAACGAGGTCCCTTCACTCAACCTTTAACCCTATTTATTCACCTTCTAGGCTAAGTGTTAAAGGCTAAGTGTTAAAGGCTAAGTGTTAAAGGCTAAGTGTTAGAGGCTAAGTGCCAGAGGCTAGGCGCCAGAGGCGAGTTTTTGTGGGCTGAAGTTTTAGTGGGGTTAGTGTGAATACAATCCAAAAGAATACAACAGAATACAATACAATAGAATATAATACATAGATTAAATTCAATAGCTCTTACTACTTCCCATTAAATAAATTAAATACGTCTTACTTGTTCCCAATCCTTTTCAAAAAAGTAGTTTAAAACGAGGGCCCTTCACTCAACCTTTAACCTCAACCCCGCACGTCACATTGTGTTGTATCTGTGAATGTTGGTTGTGGCCAAATGATAGTTTTCTTTCATTCGTTTAGGTTCCACGGTGTTTGTTGGCTATGTTTTCCACTGTCAGAAGGATGAAAATACAAAGTACAACGCTTGGACGTGGGCGAAGACGTCACTGGTGAGTCCTTCCTTCCTATTTATTTACCTTCTAGATGCTAGAGGCTAAGTGTTAGAGGCTAAGTGTTAGAGGCTAAGTGTTAGAGGCTAAGTGTTAAAGGCAACACAATACGAACAACACAACACAATACGAATAACTCAACACAATATGAACAACACAATATGAACAACACAACACAATACGAACAACACAACACATTACGAACAACACAACACAATACGAACAACACAACGATACTGCACTGAACAACACGATACCGCACTGAGAAACACGATACCGCACTGAACAACACGATACCGCACTGAACAACACCATGCCGCACTGAACACCATGCCACACTGAACAACACCATCCCGCACTGAACAACACCATGCCGCACTAAATAACACCATGCCGCACTGAACAACACCATGCCTCACTGAACGACACCATGCCGCACTGAAAGACACCATGCCGCACTGAACGACACCATGCCGCACTGAAAGACACCATCCCGCACTGAACACCATGCCGCACTGAACAACACCATCCTGCACTGAACAACACCATCCCGCACTGAACAACACCATGCCGCACTGAACAACATTATGCCGCACTGAACATTATGCCGCACTGAACAACACCATGCCGCACTGAACAACACCATGCCGCACTGAACAACATTATGCCGCACTGAACAACACCATGCCGCACTGAACAACACCATGCCGCACTGAACAACACCATGCCGCACTGAACAACACCATGCCGCACTGAACAACATTATGCCGCACTGAACAACACCATGCCGCACTGAACAACACCATCCTGCACTGAACAACACCATTCCGCATTGAACACCATGCCGCACTGAACAACACCATCCCGCACTGAACAACACCATCCCGCACTGAACAACACCATGCCGCACTGAACAACATTATGCCGCACTGAACAACATTATGCCGCACTGAACAACACCATGCCGCACTGAACAACACCATGCCGCACTGAACAACACCATGCCGCACTGAACAACATTATAACGCACTGAACAACACCATCCCGCACTGAACAACACCATGCCGCACTAAACAACATTATGCCGCACTGAACAACATTATGCCGAAATGAACAACACCATGCCGCACTGAACAACACCATGCCGCACTGAACAACACCATGCCGCACTGAACAACACCATGCCGCACTGAACAACACCATGCCGCACTGAACAACACGATCCCGCATTGAACACCATCCCGCACTGAACAACACCATGCCGCACTGAACAACACCATGCCGCACTGAACAACACCATGCCGCACTGAACAACACCATGCCGCACTGAACAACACCATTCCGCACTGAACAACACCATGCCGCACTGAACAACATTATGCTGCACTGAACAACACCATGCCGCACTGAGCAACACCATGCCGCACTGAAAAACATTATGCCGCACTGAACAACACCATGCCGCACTGAACAACACCATCCCGAACTGAACAACACCATGCCGCATTGAACAACACCATGCCGCACTGAACAACACCATCCTGCACTGAACAACACCATCCCGCACTGAACAACACCATGCCGCACTGAACAACACCATGCCGCACTGAACAACACCATGCCTCAATGAACAACACCATCCCGCACTGAACAACATTATGCCGCACTGAACAACATTATGCCGCACTGAACAACATTATGCCGCACTGAACAACATTATGCCGCACTGAACAACATTATGCCGCACTGAACAACATTATGCCGCACTGAACAACACCATGCCGCACTGAACAACACCATGCCGCACTGAACAACACCATGCCGCACTGAACAACACCATGCCGCACTGAACAACACGATCCCGCATTGAACAACACCATGCCGCACTGAACAACACCATCCTGCACTGAACAACACCATCCCGCACTGAACAACACCATGCCGCACTGAACAACATTATGCCGCACTGAACAACATTATGCCGCACTGAACAACACCATGTCGCACTGAACAACACCATGCCGCACTGAACAACACCATGCCGCACTGAACAACACCATGCCGCAATGAACAACACCATCCCGCACTGAACAACACCATGCCGCATTGAACAACACCATCCTGCACTGAACAACACCATCCTGCACTGAACAACACCATCCTGCACTGAACAACACCATGCCGCACTGAACAACACCATGCCGCACTGAACAACACCATGCCGCACTGAACAACACCATGCCGCACTGAACAACACCATGCCGCACTGAACAACATTATGTCGCACTGAACAACACCATGCCGCACTGAACAACACCATGCTGCACTGAACAACATTATGCCGCACTGAAAAACACCATGCCGCACTGAACAACACCATCCCGCACTGAACAACACCATGCCGCATTGAACAACACCATGCCGCACTGAACAACACCATGCTGCACTGAACAACATTATGCTGCACTGAACAACACGATCCTGCATTGAACAACACCATGCCGCACTGAACAACACCATCCTGCACTGAACAACACCATCCTGCACTGAACAACACCACCCCGCACTGAACAACACGATCCTGCATTGAACAACACCATCCCGCACTGAACAACACCATGCCGCACTGAACAACACCATTCCGCACTGAACAACACCATGCCGCACTGAACAACACCATGCCGCACTGAACAACACCATGCCGCACTGAACAACACCATGCCGCACTGAACAACACCATGCCGCACTGAACAACACCATCCCGCACTGAACAACACCATGCCGCATTGAACAACACCATGCCGCACTGAACAACACTATCCCGCACTGAACAACACCATCCCGCACTGAACAACACCATGCCGCATTGAACAACACCATGCCGCACTGAACAACACCATCCCGCACTGAACAACACCATGCCGCACTGAACAACATTATGGCGCACTGGACAACATTATGCCGCACTGAACAACACCATGCCGCACTGAACAACACCATGCCGCACTGAACAACACCATGCCGCACTGAACAACACCATGCCGCACTGAACAACATTATGCCGCACTGAACAACACCATGCCGCACTGAACAACACCATGCCGCACTGAACAACACGATCCCGCATTGAACAACACCATCCTGCACTGAACAACACCATGCCGCACTGAACAACACCATGCCGCACTGAACAGCACCATTCCGCACTGAACAACACCATGCCGCACTGAACAACACCATCCTGCACTGAACAACACCATCCCGCACTGAACAACACCATGCCGCATTGAACAACACCATGCCGCACTGAACAACACCATCCTGCACTGAACAACACCATGCCGCACTGAACAACACCATGCCGCACTGAACAACACCATGCCGCACTGAACAACATTATGCCGCACTGACTCATTGAACAACACCATGCCGCACTGAACAACACCATCCCGCACTGAACAACACCATCCCGCACTGAACAACACTATGCCGCATTGAACAACACCATGCCGCACTGAACAACACCATCCCGCACTGAACAACACCATGCCGCACTGAACAACATTATGGCGCACTGAACAACACCATGCCGCACTGAACAACACCATGCCGCACTGAACAACACCATGCCGCACTGAACAACACCATGCCGCACTGAATAACATTATGCCGCACTGAACAACACCATGCCGCACTGAACAACACCATGCCGCACTGAACAACACGATCCCGCATTGAACAACACCATCCTGCACTGAACAACACCATGCCGCACTGAACAACACCATGCCGAACTGAACAACACCATTCCGCACTGAACAACACCATGCCGCACTGAACAACACCATCCCGCACTGAACAACACCATCCCGCACTGCACAACACCATGCCGCATTGAACAACACCATGCCGCACTGAACAACACCATCCTGCACTGAACAACACCATGCCGCACTGAACAACACCATGCCGCACTGAACAACACCATGCCGCACTGAACAACATTATGCCGCACTGAACAACATTATGCCGCACTAAACAACATTATGTCGCACTGAACAACACCATGCCGCACTGAACAACACCATGCCGCACTGAACAACATTATGCCGCACTGAACAACACGATCCCGCATTGAACAACACCATCCCGCAGTGAACAACACCATGCCGCATTGAACAACACCATGCCGCACTGAACAACACCATGCTGCACTGAACAACATTATGCTGCACTGAACAACACGATCCTGCATTGAACAACACCATGCCGCACTGAACAACACCATCCTGCACTGAACAACACCATGCCGCACTGAACAACATTATGCCGCACTGAACAACACCATGCCGCACTGAACAACACCATGCCGCACTGAACAACACCATGCCGCACTGAACAACACCATGCCGCAATGAACAACACCATCCCGCACTGAACAACACCATGCCGCATTGAACAACACCATGCCGCATTGAACAACACCATCCCGCACTGAACAACACCACCCCGCACTGAACAACACCATCCCGCATTGAACAACACCATCCCGGACTGAACAACACCATGCTGCACTGAACAACACCATTCCGCACTGAACAACACCATGCCGCACTGAACAACACCATGCCGCACTGAACAACACCATGCCTTACTGAACAACACCATGCCGCACTGAACAACACGACGTCGCACTGAACAACACGACGCCGCACAGAACAACACGACGCCGCACAGAATAACAATACCGCACAGAACAACACAATACCGCACAAACAGTTTTAGATAATATTACGTCGCAGTCATGTGACGCGGACATGACGTCAATAGGCGGAACTCACGGCAAAATTATAATCCGTGGGCGTGGCTTGCAACAGGAAGTAGGAAAGCGGCAATTCTGGCAAACAAGACACAGCGGTTAGTAACACGATGACTAACAAGGCAAATATTTTTGTTTTCAGCTTGCAACTTGACCGTCTAGAGCGTACAAGGTAATTACAACTGTTTTTTTTTAGCCCTGAAAAGCGAGGGAGTGTGGCGTTTGGGAGGAATGTCGAACTCGGCGTCTGCTTCCAGCCACAGACGCCAAATTTCGACGATTATTTCGACTGGTCAACGGTTGTAAATTATTGCGTTGACTAAAAACTTTATTTAACTCTACTCTTAACTTTGCCGTTTCAGATATGCGGGTATTACACCGCGGAAATGACGTCAATAGGCTGAACTCTCGCCAAAATTCAAATCTGTGGGCGCAATGGCCTTGAGCGAGACACCGGATACAAACACGACGATTATCAACAGAAATATCTTTATTTTCTGCTTGCAAGTGGACCGTCTAGAGCGTACACGGTAAGTACAACTCATTGTGTTTAAAAAGATTTACGTTTGTGTAGTTTGCGTTGCGTTGTATCTGTGAATGTTGGTTGAGGCTAAATGTTAATGTTTAATTTCATTCCTTTAGGTTCCACGGTGTTTGTTGGCTGTATGTTTTCCACTGCAAGAAGAGGCTCGTATCATTGACCAGCAGGAGCTACAATGGTGAGTACCCCTTTCGTCTTCCATTTATGTTAAACACTTCCTATTTCATGTCTAACAGTACTCGATTTAACAAATAACCATAAATAAATACACTGTGGGCAGTCACGTTAACATATGTGATTATCCTGCCTAATATGTTTATCACAAATATGTCACTAATCACTAATATGTTTATTTGTTTATCACAACACCTTTGGACCTTCAGCAATCGATTATTTCCCTTCATCTACATAGAGACAGAACGATGGTGTCTTAAACATCTCATTCATTTCACCAAATAACTTCACGCAGGTGGATAACGGCCGTCTCGGTCACGCTATGTTGCGTGATGCAGTTTTGAAGAACCAAATGCATTTATTCAATGAATAAGTCAAGCTAGTTCTATGTTTATGATGTTGTAAGTTACGGTACCGATTGAAGTTGAGTTCGAAGCCAGTGGAAAACAGCGCTGCGTTTGTGCTCTCCAGGTACAAATGTTGTGATCTCTGACTGACGACCGGGCGAGACTCGAGTAAGAGATGTCCAAACGAGCTCCGGCAGGGCGGGCCAAGGCGGAGCGAACGGACGCCCTTCAGGCCGCCAATGACGAGCTGAGAACCAAACTGATGGACGTCCAGTTAGAACTTCAGCAGGAGAAGAACAAGGTGAAAACCTCAACAGACAGACACTGCCTGCCTCCCTGCCTGCCTCCCTGCCTGCCTCCCTCCCTCCCTCCCAGTTTTCCCGATGTAGATTAGACATGCGTGTGCCATGACTGTGTCAGCCTACATCAACAAATGCACCGAGGACGTCAGCACCACTAAGAATATCATCACCCGGGGCAACCAACGACCCTGGATGACTGAGGAGGTACGTCAAACGCTACGAGCGCGGAACTCTGCCTTCAAGTCTGGCGACAAGGAGACACTGAGGACAGCGAGAGCCAACTTGAACCGTGCCATCAGGATAGCGAAGCGAGACCGCAGTCGAAAATTTCAGGATCGTTTCCACGACGTCAAAAACATCAGGAGTATGTGGCAAGGCATACGGGCGATTACAGACTACAACTCACTCTCCCCCCCCCCCGGTGGGTGTAGTTGATGCTGACTTTCTAAATGGTCTAAATAACTTCTTTGGGAGGTTCGAGGCACTAAACGGCACTCCAGCAGTTAAAACTGTCCCCCATCAGGAAGAGGAGGTACTCTGCCTTGACTCCGCCGATGTGTTGAAGACCCTGAGGAGAGTCAACCCCTGTAAGGCCCCTGGCCCCGACAACATTCCTGGGCGTGTGTTCAGGGAATGTGCAAGTCATCTGGCTGGGGTCATCACAGACATTTTTAACACCTCGCTGGGCCAAGCCACAGTGCCGGCGTGCTTTAAGACTGCCTCCATCATTCCGGTGCCGAAGAAACCTCAAATCACCTCATTTAATGATTACCGGCCTGTTGCACTGACTCCGGTTATGATGAAGTGCTTCGAAAGGCTGCTTAAAGGTCACATCGTTTCCAGACTCCCCCTATTATTTGACCCGTTCCAGTTTGCCGACCGGCAAAACCGCTCCACTCAGGACGCCATCTCCTCCGTTCTTCACCTGAGCCTGGCTCACCTGGAGGAGAAGAACACCCATGTGCGGAGGCTGTTCCTGGACTTCAGCTCAGCGTTTAACACCATCATCCCACAGCATCTGGTAGGAAAATTGGAACACCTGGGCTTCAACACCCCCCTTCACAACTGGCTGCTAGACTTCCTCAGCAACAGACCTCAGTCAGTCCGGGTCGGACAGAACACCTCTGATGTCATCACCCTCAGCACAGGCTCCCTTCAGGGCTGCGTCCTGAGCCCCCTGCTGTTCACCCTGATGACACACGACTGCGTCCTCAGGTTCACCACCAATCACATCGTGAAGTCAGCAGACGACACAACGGTGGTGGGGCTCATCAGAGACAACAACGACCTGGACTACAGAGAGGAGGTGGAGCAGCTGGTGGGCTGGTGCAGAGAAAACAGCCTGATCCTGAATGAGGAGAAGATGAAGGAGATCATCGTCGACTTCAGGAAAAAACAGCCTCACCACGCTCCACTGATCATCAACAGCTCAGCTGTGGAGGTGGTCAGCACCACCAAATTCCTGGGGGTCCACATCACAGAAGACCTCACCTGGACTATGAACACTACGGCACTGGTCAAGAGGGCACAGAAGCGCTTGTACTTACAGCGGAGGATGAGGAGAGCCCACCTGCCCCCACCCATCATGAGGACGTTCTACAGGAGCACCATAGAGAGCATTCTGACAAGCTGTCTCTCTGTGTGGTGTGGAGGCTGCACCGCCTCCGATTGGAAGAACGTGAGGAGAGTGGTGAGGACAGCAGAGAGGATCATAGGGGCTCCTCTTCCCTCCATTCAGGACATTTCATCTCAGCGCTGCATGTCCCGTGCCCGTAACATCATCAATGACCCATCACACCCCCACCATGGACTGTTCTCCCTGCTGCCCTCTGGGAAGAGGTTTGCAGCATCCGCTGCAGGTCCACCAGGTTCTGCAACAGCTTTTTCCCTGCTGTCATCAGACTGTTGAACACTAGAACTGTTGAGCTCTAAACTGAACTCTGCATCACACATTCACAGAACTGTACTTTATGACACTACGGACCTCTATCTTGCACTATCTCGCACTACCAACTTTACTGAACTTGTATAAACCCTTTAAATAGAAGTTTAATACATGGTTTAGCATTCCTCTGCACACTCTTGAATACTGTTTTGCCTACTTGCACTATTGCATAATTATCACTGCTGCACTTTATACTTATTTTTAATATATATATATATATATATATAGTATATGTATATATATATATTTTCATAGGATATGTTACTTCTATTCAACTGCAATATCACTACTTTGTTGTAAGACGTATGCAACGGAATTTCGTTTTGTATGCACCATGTGCAGACAAGATGACAATAAAGTTTGTCTAAGTCTAAGTCTAAGTCATGTCAGGTCAGCTGTCTGGAGAGAGAGAGAAGTCAGGACCTGCGGGCGGAGCACCACCGTGCCACCGCCGCCATGACGGAACTCAAAAGCAAACTCCATGAGGAGAAGCAGAAAGAGTTAGCCATTACCAGGGAGACATTACTGCGGCAGCATGAAATGGAGCTGATGAGAGTGATCAAAATCAAAGATGGAGAGATCCAGCGACTGAATGCCTTGGTCCTCAGCCTGAGGGACGGCTCCATGGACAAGGTGATCCGCTCTATCCGTGTCTGACTATCCGCACGCCACGTCGGGCTTCGATGCGGCCGCTACCGTATTGTGTAGCTTGTCCCCAGTAAGCGTCGCGGCGCTCCGTTGCGGTCTCAACGGCCCGGTGTGGCGCAATGTCTGCTCAGGTGAGGAGGGGGGGCGCTTTGCTGGCGGAGGTGGAGGAGACGCGGCGGTGTCGGGAGACCGAGCGGTGTCGCCTCCACCAGGAGCGCGGAAGAAGCCCTGGCAGCGGCCCAGCAGGCCTGGCAGTCCCGAGCGGCCGAGCTCCGATCGGCTCATCACCAGCATCGGGAGGAGCTGAGCCGAACCAAGAGAGACTGCGAGAGGGAGATCCGCCGACTGGTAGGACTGATCAGATGCGCGGTGCGTGGCTATGTTCCCAATTTCGTTGTATACCTGCAGTGCAATGACACCTAAGGCATTCTATTCTATTCTATTTCACAAGAAGAAAATGTCCGGTTGCTCGCTTCGCTTTTGTCACAGCAAAGGTGTTCTAGTCGATTCAAGAAAAAAAATTGGCCGGTTGCTCTCTTTGTTTTTGTCACAATTCTGGCAAATGAGTTTGCCCGCCTGCCTGAGCGCTCCCCGTTTGTACATCCAGACGGATGAGATCAAGCTGAAAGACAGAGCGGTTAGTGTTTTGGATGAAGCCCTGGGGCCGGCCACGTCCACCGCCTTCAGCTGCAGACTCAGGCTGCCGAGCAGCAGATCGCTGCCCTGAGGGATTCCCAAAGGGCGGGCCTAAACTACCCTGGAAGTGGGGTCAACGCCGCTACTAGCAATCCTCTTCATTGCGTAAGCCACCTCATCACACACTTGCAGTACGCATGACTTAGTTCGTTGCTGGAGGAAGGTAGCACAAAAACAGTTTTGAACTTTGAACGAGTGCTTGTGTGTGTGTGTTGCGGGGCGTTTTCAGTCTCAGGAGGATCGGGACACGCGACGGTTTCATCTGAAAATCGCTGAGCTCAGCGCAGTCATCAGGAACCTGGAGGATCGAAACGCCCTGCTTTCTGAAGAGCGCAATGAACTGGTAATTTATTGACGGCACGCTTGAAGGTTTGCGCTACGTTTGATGCGCGCCATCCAGCGAGGCACCCATTGCGCTTGCTTATTAGTTGAGCGGCGCGTCGAGTCGGTTGCCTGGTAGATGTCTTTTATTGGGAGCCAAAGCCACGATTCCGTTCAAACCGATGCAAAAGGAATGGATACGTTCTGGCCCGCGTGTTGTGCGTCTTTCACATCCCGCACTTCATGCTTGCAGCTAAAGCGACTGAGAGAAACAGAAAGCCAGTTTCTGCCACTCCTGTACAAAAACAAACGCCTGAGCAGGAAGAATGAAGAACTCTCGCTGGTGCTGTGTCGCCTTGAAAACAAAGTGCGCTTTGTCACCCAGGAGAATGAGGAGATGGCAAGCTTGGTAAGTCGACGCGGACAACGGCGGCGTGCCAACAGAGTCCACTGCATTTGTGTTCCACAGAGAAGGCCTAGTTCGCTCAATGACCTGGACCGCGGTTGCGGCCAGCAGGACGGTGAAATGGAGTTCCTTCAAGTTGTGGAGCAGCGGCACATCATCGACGACTTGTCCAAGGTCTTCAGGCAGGCGACTCAGTGCACGTACGGCAGCGCCACGCTCGCTCGCTGTCGCCAGGAAACCTTTTCCGTCCAAAGCTTGGCCGGCGGCCGCCATCCAAAAAATTGGCCCCTTAAATTCCGACCTTTCAAGCAGGAGCATTGTGCGCACGCGTTTGAACACGCTTTAGACTTGTTTTGCCGTTTTCAGCAGCTCAAAGCTCCCGTTTTGTCAGCGCCTTTGCCACTCGCTGTGCGCTGAAAACGACGGACTTGCCCGGCTGCTCAGCCCGTCAACCATGAGCCGCGAGCGCGACATCATTGTCCGTAGGCAGCTAGTGGCAAAATGCACCCTGTTAGAGTTGCGCTCGCTCCAACTTATTTTGCAAGAACCACACGGGAGACAAGTAAGTTCTTTTGGACACCTGCAGGTGGAGAGTCCATCCGTTGTACGAATGAAGTCTGACTCTCGGCTCCTGCACGAGCATTTCAATTAAGAGAAACAGGGTGGGTGTAAGAGTGGATTGAATAGAGGAAGCCCTTGACCTCTAGTCAAAACATAGCAAGGGGTGTTTTACGACTTTGTGTAGGAAGGGATAAGCGATAGGGATAAATAAGGGATAAATAATATTATTTATTACAGGTTGCAGTCAAAGTCAAAGCAACATAATGATACGATAAAGATAATCTGGAAAACCCTGACACACCCTGTAGTTGTCACTTTTGGAAAAGACGAGCGTCCCTCCAATCATCGCCGGTGACGTGTTTTTCAGGCTCTGGAGACAGGAGCTCATGTCAGAAATGTCATTGTGAGTCGCGTTTGTTTCTGCGCCGGAGCCGTTCGTTCCCTTTGCATCCAAAGAATCTCAAAGGCGGATTATTTGTGTCGACAGGAGAGAGATTTGCTGCTACGATACCGACGTCGAGAATCTCTGAGGAGGAACAAAGCGTGAGGTCCTGCAAGGTGAGTCTGTTTGTTTGCGGCTGCTTGGTGTTGCGCAAGATGAAATGGCCTTTTTCTCGCTATCGTTCCTATCGTCGATTCATCGTGAGGTGTCGCTTCAGTTTGTTCAGAGAGATGTTTGCTTCCGCGCCCGCAGGTCATCGAAACATTTTACGGCTACGACGAAGACGTGTTGGTGGACTCGGACGGATCGTCCTTGTCTTTTCACACCGACAGAACCCCCGACACGGAACCCGAAGAGGTAGCCCGCCATTTCTGCCAGCGTATTGGCACCAAACATTCCTCTTCAGCCTGGAATCGGACTCGTCTTTGCGTCGCGGGTGCTTTGTCGCCGGTCTGACTGATTCTGGTACTAGTGCTGTGTTGCATTGGTGTGTGCATGAAGAGGCGGAGCTTCGCTACCGCCAGCTGACGCAAGAATATCAAGCGCTGCAACGAGCCTACGCTCTGCTAGCCCAGACCAGCGAAGGGGACTACGACGCCGAGAAGGAGATCAAGGTGGCGCCCCTTCCCGCAACCCCCGGCCGGGTCGCAGCCTCCCCGTTCTCACCCAGCCTCGGGTGTTCTCTGGTCTGAAAGGAGGAGGAGGAGCCTCCCTCCTCCTCCTTTCAGACCAGAGAAAAGCTGATGGTAGAAATGGGTCACTATCAAAGCAGAGTAGCAGATCTGGAGTCAGCGCTGAAGCAACAAGGACAGGTAAGCTCATCAATGAGCACACCTTTTTCTCAGACAAAATAGCTACATTCTTCAGTCACTCATTCGTCTGGCATTACTGGACCAACCCCCCCCCCGAATGTGGCTGGGAAAATGCGGAGAAAAGCAAATGTCATTTTCCAGTCAACCAAAGAATTTGTGGATGAAAATGACACAACATTCCAAAGCTGTCCACGCGTTTGTCTCTTCTAGAATGTCAAGTGGGTGGAGGAGAAGCAGCTGCTGCGTCAGAGCAATCAGCAGTTGGCCGAAAAGGTGACGGAAAGAAAGGCGCTGGGCGGAGTCGCTTGGCGTCACACCCGTCGGGAAGCCCCGCAGATGAGGTCTGACTGTCTTTTCAGGTCAGGCGGATGGAGGCGGAAGAAGCGCGTCTGAAAGAGCACATCCAGGATATCCGAGACCAAAACGAACTGCTTGAGTTCCGCATCCTGGAGCTGGAGGTGGGAAGACTCGCACAAGCGTGTTGAGGCCAGAGATGTGACGGACGGACGGACGGACGGATGCATGCCTCTGCCTTTCAGGAGAGGGAGTGGCGCTCCCCCGTCTTGAAGTTTCTGCAAGTCCGTTTCCCAGACGGCCTCAGCCCTTTGCAGATCTACTGCGAGGCCGAGGGCGTGAGCGTACGTAAGGCGTCCCTCGCAACCCTAACCTTAACCCGAGGTCCCAGAACACCTTACATTGCTCCTTGCGCCTTTCCCCCGGACATCAACATCAGTGATCTGATGAAGAAGCTGGACATCCTGGGCTATAACGCCGTAAGTGTATGTCGAACTCCTTATGTTCGCACTCCACGAGACTCGGCGGCTCAAATGTGACTTTTGGAAGGCTTTGCGCTGAAAGAAGCTTGTTGACGCTGTGCCTTTGGGCTCTTCTATGTTCTGCAAGCAGAAGGGCTACCTGGATGAAGAGTTGGACTTCAGGAAGTGTTCCATGGACCAGGCTCATAAGGTAAGCCTCCCTCAAATCTCCCGCCGGACCACTGATGGACGAGGATTGCGGCCCAGAGGATCCTGGAGCTGGAGGCCATGTTGTACGAGGCGCTACCGCAGCGGGACTGCCCCGCCACGGACGGCGAAAAAGCCAGCCACGCTGGCGTGAATGACGTGCTGACGGCGGATCAGAGAGAAGAGCTTAGGAGCGCCGTGGACCAATGGAAGCGAGCCCTGATGTGCGAGTTGAGGGAGCGCGACGCTTGCATCCTCCAAGAGAGAATGGATCTGCTGCACAGCGCGCAACAGGTAAGGGCCCAAAGCCAGCCCGGCACTTACTTGCACGCTTACAAAGAGCTGAAAGAATTCATTGAAGCTCAGAAGAGACAAATCAAACAATTGGAGGAGAAGTTTCTGTTTCTCTTTCTATTCTTCTCCTTGGCCTTCATTCTGTGGCCCTAACACCAGCTGGTGAGTGAGCTCCATCGGCACCGCACTCGACACCTCCGATACACTGCCAGCCGGTCTCAGACGTTGGCAGACGCTCCGATGCCAACGTATACCCCCCGCCACGGTGACAGAGGCACCGCGTCACACCGGCGCTCATCCAATCAGAAGGCAGGAAAAGCAAATTCACATGCAGGGCACTTTTGAACCAGAAAAGAGCGCCACAAAAAACGGTTGTTGCCCCAAACGCGCACTAAAAAGGGTCAGAATAACAAGAGTCCCACTGGCCAGCCGGGGCCACCCGTCCAGCTGTTTCTTCAGGGGGGAAAAAAATTGGAGTCACCGGTGAGTACATTTTGCATTTAGCTCTGCTTTTCTGCTTCTGTCTTCAAGTGTTTTGCATCCTGCGATCAAAGATTCAGCCAACCCCAAAGCGGTTGACCTCAACGTCCCACCACCATGCCTACCAGAGCAGGTGACGTGATGCTTTGGACATCCTTCCGTCTCAGATGCCCAAAAGTACTCTTTGCCACATCTGCGGCAATACGGTGTCTTTTCAAAGGTGCAAATAAATCCAGCGTGGGCGGAACACGCACGTCTTCGGTTTTTCCCGCTTTGTTTGTGTGACAGCTGTTGTGAAAATTTTATACAAATAAAGTTGTATAGTACAGGTTTGGCCAAGCCGCAACTCCCGAACCGCATGCGGCTCTTTTATGTTCATATCAACATTTGTGTGTGTGTGTGTGTGGGGGGGGGGGGGGGGGGGGGTTGTGCGTGTTGGCTTCACTTGAGTTCAATTTGGTATTTTGGTCAAAAGCGCATGTGGTGAAATTCCACAAAGTAGGATGGGCAAACACATTTCTTTAAACTATGAGTGTCAATTGGGCTCTCGAAATGGCAGGGAAAAGATGCACAGCAAAACGAAAATACGTAGATGAACACAGGACGTTTTAATCAGAGTGGGAAAGTTTCTATTTTTTGTTGAACGTGATGGCAAACCATTCTGCCTGATATGTCAGACCTCAGCGCATTTCAAAGATTCAAATCTTCAGCGCCATGCACTTCAGCTCACTATGCGCCATTATGTCAACGCATAATAACTAAGTCTACTGATCAAAACAGCGGTTACTATATGACGTCGCTACGTCGTGGTCACGTGACGCAGACAAGACGTCAATGGACGTGGGCAGAGTTAACTTGTTTAAAAGGGAGTGGGCAGAAGAAATATTTAATTTATTTAAATCTATTTTGAGTGCACACCATTATGCCAATGCATAACAACTGTAAATCTACTAAACAAACCAGCGGTTGCTATATGACATCTGCCACGTCGTGGTCACGTGACATACGTGACGTCGATGGGCGTAACTTTCGCCAGAATTCAAATCCGCGGGGAGAGTTAACTTGTTTAAAAGAGAGTGGGCAGAAGAATTATTTAATTTATTTAAATCTATTTGGTGTGTGCGCCATTATGTCAATGCATAACAACTGTAAGTCTACTAAACAAAACAGCGGTTGCTATATGACGTTTGCCACGTCGTGGTCACGTGACGCGGACGTGACGTCGACGCCTACTTTACATCCCACCGATCACAGGACCCCTCGGCTGCATAACCGTGCCCCCTTCCCAACCAATCGGATTTGCTATACGCGAAAACGACGCCAATGGAAAGAGCTTCCGCCCAAATTTAAATCCGTGGGCGTGGCTCGCAGCAGGAAGTAGGAAAATGGCGGCGATGTTGACAAAGACACAGCGGATGGTAACATACGACTAACAAGAGAAATATTTTTATTTTCTGCTTGCAACTGGACCGTCCAGAGCGTACACGGTAAGTACAACTCATCGTTTTTAAAAAGAAGTACTTTTGTTGCCCTGAAAAGCGAGTGAGCGTGGCGTTTGTGGGGGACGTCGAATTTCGACGATTCTTTCTGGTCAACGGTTGTAAATGATTGTGTTGATTAAAAAAGAAAACTTGATGTAACTCTACTTTTAACTGCCGTTTCAGCTAGATTTGGAATTGCATCACATCCAATTTTGCCTAGAGCGTACACGGTAAGTAACACTCGTTGTGTTTAAGGAGATTTACGTTTGTAATAGCAGAAGTGTAGCCGCGTTGCGTTGTACGTGTGAATGTTGGTCCAGGCGAAATGTTAATGTTTAATTTCATTCCTTTAGGTTCCACGGTGTTTGTTGGCTGCAAGGTTTCCACTGCAAGAAGAGGCTCATATCATTGACCAGGAGCGAGCTACAATGGTGAGTAGCCATAACATTTATGTTAAACACTTCCTATTTCATGTCTAACGGTACTTGATTTAACAAATAATCATAAATAAATACAGTGTGGGCACTGAAGTTAACATATGTGATTATACTGCCTAATCTGTCACCGAGTAGATTGTTGCAAAGTAATATAAGATCCAAAGTTGTAATTCAGAATAGTTTTCAAAAGAAGGCCATTAGAATTATATACAAGTCTGATTACCCTGAACAAGCTATTAATTAAATCACAAATTCTTCAATTCAAAGATTTGGTAGATTATCAGACAAATAATGTCTAACAGTAATTGATTTAACACATCACGATAAGTAGATTGAGTGTGGGCACTCTCAAGTTAACATATGTGATTATACTGCCTAATCTGTTACAGAGTATGTTGTTGCCAAGTAATGTAGAATAGATCCAAAGTAGTAATCCAGAATAGTTTTGAAGAGGCCATTAGAATGATAAACAAATCTGATTACCTTGAACATAATAACAAGCTAAGTGTTTAATATGTCCTATGAAGTCAAAATTGGGCACCATCATATGGTGAAATTTGGAATTGCATCACATCCAATTTTGCCTGGGAACAAACAGATTACATAAATCTTAGTTTTGAATAAGCCACTCCTTCTCAAACAAGTAAACTCTGCCCATTTTGCGCAGTAGATGTTCTTTTAATATCTAGTATTTATACAAAGTCATAATTTAAATTGCTTTCAACCTTCATTCATCGGTTCAACCAACATTACTCGCTCTTATTACCAACTTGTATTGATTTAACTAAGCGTTTAATACTTCCTATCAGGTCTCAAATCGAGATTTGGCAAAATACAATTTCAGCAAATCCAATTTTGCCAGGGAACAAAAATAGATTAAATAAACTAAATAAGTCCTCTTCCCATTAAATAAATCAGAAAAGTCTGTCTTGTAACCAGTCCTCTTCAAACAAGTAAAGTCTGCCCATTTTGTGCCGTAGATTTTGTGTCTATGCCTAGTATTTAAACAAAATCATAATTTAAACGACTTCTTTCCTTCATTCACTTTGGAAATTTGGAATTGCAGCAAATCGAATTTTGCCAGGGAACAAAAATAGATCAATTAAACTAAATAAGTCTTCTTCCCATTAAATAAATTAAAAAAGTCTGTCTTGTAACCAGTCCTTTTCAAACAAGTAAAGTCTGCCCATTTTGTGCCGTCGATTTTGTGTTTATGCCTAGTATTTATACAAAATCATAATTTAAAGGACTTCATTCCTTCATTCACTTTGGAAATTTGGAATTGCAGCACATCAAATTTTGCCTGGGAAGAAAAGTAGATTAAATAAATTTAATAAGTCTTACTACTTCCCATTAAATAAATTAAATACGTCTTACTTGTTTCCACTCCTTTTCAAAACAGTAGTTTAAAACGAGGGCCCTTCACTCAATCTTTAACCTCAACCCCGCACGTTGTGTTGTATCTGTGAATGTTGGTTGTGGCCAAATGATAGTTTTCTTTCATTCGTTTAGGTTCCAAGAAAACTTGATGTAACTCTACTTTTAACTGCCGTTTCAGATAAGCGGGTATTACGTCGCAGTCATGTGCCGCGGATATGACGTAATTGCCCGAACCTCCGCCAAAATTCAAATCTGTTGGCGCGATGGCCGTGAGCCACTGAGCAGCGACGATTATCAACGGAAATATCTTTATTTTCTGCTTGCAACTGGACCGTCTAGAGCGTACACGGTAAGTAACACTCATTGTGTTTAAGGAGATTTACGTTTGTAATAGCAGAAGTGTAGCCGCGTTGCGTTGTACGTGTGAAAATTGGTCGAGGCGAAATGTTAATGTTTAATTTCATTCCTTTAGGTTCCACGGTGTTTGTTGGCTGCAAGTTTTCCACTGCAAGAAGAGGCTCGTATCATTGACCAGGAGCGAGCTACAATGGTGAGTAGCCATAACATTTATGTTAAACACTTCCTATTTCATGTGTAACAGTACTTGATTTAACAAATAACCATAAATAAATACAGTGTGGGCACTGAAGTTAACATATGTGATTATACTGCCTAATCTGTCACCGAGTAGATTGTTGCAAAGTAATATAAGATCCAAAGTTGTAATTCAGAATAGTTTTCAAAAGAAGGCCATTAGAATTATATACAAGTCTGATTACCCTGAACAAGCTATTAATTAAATCACAAATTCTTCAATTCAAAGATTTGGTAGATTATCAGACAAATAATGTCTAACAGTAATTGATTTAACACATCACGATAAGTAGATTGAGTGTGGGCACTCTCAAGTTAACATATATGATTATACTGCCTAATCTGTTACAGAGTATGTTGTTGCCAAGTAATGTAGAATAGATCCAAAGTAGTAATCCAGAATAGTTTTGAAGAGGCCATTAGAATAATAAACAAATCTGATTACCTTGAACATAATAACAAGCTAAGTGTTTAATATGTCCTATGAAGTCAAAATTGGGCACCATCATGTGGTGAAATTTGGAATTGCATCACATCCAATTTTGCCTGGGAACAAACAGATTAAATAAATCTTAGTTTTGAATAAGCCACTCCTTCTCAAACAAGTAAACTCTGCCCATTTCGCGCAGTAGATGTTCTGTTAATATCTAGTATTTATACAAAGTCATAATTTAAATTGCTTTCAACCTTCATTCATCGGTTCAACCAACATTACTCGCTCTTATTACCAACTTGTATTGATTTAACTAAGCGTTTAATACTTCCTATCAGGTCTCAAGGCAAGATTTGGCAAAATACAGTTTCAGCAAATCCAATTTTGCCAGGGAACAAAAATAGATTAAATAAACTAAATAAGTCTTCTTCCCATTAAATAAATCAGAAAAGTCTGTCTTGTAACCAGTCCTCTTCAAACAAGTAAAGTCTGCCCATTTTGTGCCGTAGATTTTGTGTCTATGCCTAGTATTTAAACAAAATCATAATTTAAACGACTTCTTTCCTTCATTCACTTTGGAAATTTGGAATTGCAGCAAATCGAATTTTGCCAGGGAACAAAAATAGATCAATTAAACTAAATAAGTCTTCTTCCCATTAAATAAATTAAAAAAGTCTGTCTTGTAACCAGTCCTTTTCAAACAAGTAAAGTCTGCCCATTTTGTGCCGTCGATTTTGTGTTAATGCCTAGTATTTATACAAAATCATAATTTAAAGGACTTCATTCCTTCATTCACTTTGGAAATTTGGAATTGCAGCACATCAAATTTTGCCTGGGAAGAAAAGTAGATTAAATAAATTTAATAAGTCTTACTACTTCCCATTAAATAAATTAAATACGTCTTACTTGTTCCCACTCCTTTTCAAAACAGTAGTTTAAAACGAGGGCCCTTCACTCAATCTTTAACCTCAACCCCGCACGTTGTGTTGTATCTGTGAATGTTGGTTGTGGCCAAATGATAGTTTTCTTTCATTCGTTTAGGTTCCAAGAAAACTTGATGTAACTCTACTATTAACTGCCGTTTCAGATAAGCGGGTATTACGTCGCAGTCATGTGCCGCGGATATGACGTAATTGCCCGAACCTCCGCCAAAATTCAAATCTGTTGGCGCGATGGCCGTGAGCCACTGAGCAGCGACGATTATCAACGGAAATATCTTTATTTTCTGCTTGCAACTGGACCGTCTAGAGCGTACACGGTAAGTAACACTCATTGTGTTTAAGGAGATTTACGTTTGTAATAGCAGAAGTGTAGCCGCGTTGCGTTGTACGTGTGAAAATTGGTCGAGGCGAAATGTTAATGTTTAATTTCATTCCTTTAGGTTCCACGGTGTTTGTTGGCTGCAAGTTTTCCACTGCAAGAAGAGGCTCGTATCATTGACCAGGAGCGAGCTACAATGGTGAGTAGCCATAACATTTATGTTAAACACTTCCTATTTCATGTCTAACAGTACTTGATTTAACAAATAACCATAAATAAATACGGTGTGGGCACTGAAGTTAACATATGTGATTATACTGCCTAATCTGTCACCGAGTAGATTGTTGCAAAGTAATATAAGATCCAAAGTTGTAATTCAGAATAGTTTTCAAAAGAAGGCCATTAGAATTATATACAAGTCTGATTACCCTGAACATAACAACAAGCTATTAATTAAATCACAAATTCTTCAATTCAAAGATTTGGTAGATTATCAGACAAATAATGTCTAACAGTAATTGATTTAACACATCACGATAAGTAGATTGAGTGTGGACACTCTCAAGTTAACATATATGATTATACTGCCTAATCTGTTACAGAGTATGTTGTTGCCAAGTAATGTAGAATAGATCCAAAGTAGTAATCCAGAATAGTTTTGAAGAGGCCATTAGAATAATAAACAAATCTGATTACCTTGAACATAATAACAAGCTAAGTGTTTAATATGTCCTATGAAGTCAAAATTGGGCACCATCATGTGGTGAAATTTGGAATTGCATCACATCCAATTTTGCCTGGGAACAAACAGATTAAATAAATCTTAGTTTTGAATAAGCCACTCCTTCTCAAACAAGTAAACTCTGCCCATTTCGCGCAGTAGATGTTCTGTTAATATCTAGTATTTATACAAAGTCATAATTTAAATTGCTTTCAACCTTCATTCATCGGTTCAACCAACATTACTCGCTCTTATTACCAACTTGTATTGATTTAACTAAGCGTTTAATACTTCCTATCAGGTCTCAAGGCAAGATTTGGCAAAATACAATTTCAGCAAATCCAATTTTGCCAGGGAACAAAAATAGATTAAATAAACTAAATAAGTCTTCTTCCCATTAAATAAATCAGAAAAGTCTGTCTTGTAACCAGTCCTCTTCAAACAAGTAAAGTCTGCCCATTTTGTGCCGTAGATTTTGTGTCTATGCCTAGTATTTAAACAAAATCATAATTTAAACGACTTCTTTCCTTCATTCACTTTGGAAATTTGGAATTGCAGCAAATCGAATTTTGCCAGGGAACAAAAATAGATCAATTAAACTAAATAAGTCTTCTTCCCATTAAATAAATTAAAAAAGTCTGTCTTGTAACCAGTCCTTTTCAAACAAGTAAAGTCTGCCCATTTTGTGCCGTCGATTTTGTGTTAATGCCTAGTATTTACACAAAATCATAATTTAAAGGACTTCATTCCTTCATTCACTTTGGAAATTTGGAATTGCAGCACATCAAATTTTGCCTGGGAAGAAAAGTAGATTAAATAAATTTAATAAGTCTTACTACTTCCCATTAAATAAATTAAATACGTCTTACTTGTTCCCACTCCTTTTCAAAAAAGTAGTTTAAAACGAGGTCCCTTCACTCAACCTAAAAACCCTATTTATTCACCTTCTAGGCTAAGTGTTAAAGGCTAAGTGTTAAAGGCTAAGTGTTAAAGGCTAAGTGTTAGAGGCTAAGTGCCAGAGGCTAGGCGCCAGAGGCGAGTTTTTGCGGGCAGAAGTTTTAGTGGGGTTAGTGTGAATACAATCCAAAAGAATACAACAGAATACAATACAATAGAATATAATACATAGATTAAATTCAATAGCTCTTACTACTTCCCATTAAATAAATTAAATACGTCTTACTTGTTCCCAATCCTTTTCAAAAAAGTAGTTTAAAACGAGGGCCCTTCACTCAACCTTTAACCTCAACCCCGCACGTCACATTGTGTTGTATCTGTGAATGTTGGTTGTGGCCAAATGATAGTTTTCTTTCATTCGTTTAGGTTCCACGGTGTTTGTTGGCTATGTTTTCCACTGTCAGAAGGATGAAAATACAAAGTACAACGCTTGGACGTGGGCGAAGACGTCACTGGTGAGTCCTTCCTTCCTATTTATTTACCTTCTAGATGCTAGAGGCTAAGTGTTAGAGGCTAAGTGTTAGAGGCTAAGTGTTAGAGGCTAAGTGTTAAAGGCAACACAATACGAACAACACAACACAATACGAATAACTCAACACAATATGAACAACACAATATGAACAACACAACACAATACGAACAACACAACACATTACGAACAACACAACACAATACGAACAACACAACGATACTGCACTGAACAACACGATACCGCACTGAGAAACACGATACCGCACTGAACAACACGATACCGCACTGAACAACACCATGCCGCACTGAACACCATGCCACACTGAACAACACCATCCCGCACTGAACAACACCATGCCGCACTAAATAACACCATGCCGCACTGAACAACACCATGCCTCACTGAACGACACCATGCCGCACTGAAAGACACCATGCCGCACTGAACGACACCATGCCGCACTGAAAGACACCATCCCGCACTGAACACCATGCCGCACTGAACAACACCATCCTGCACTGAACAACACCATCCCGCACTGAACAACACCATGCCGCACTGAACAACATTATGCCGCACTGAACATTATGCCGCACTGAACAACACCATGCCGCACTGAACAACACCATGCCGCACTGAACAACATTATGCCGCACTGAACAACACCATGCCGCACTGAACAACACCATGCCGCACTGAACAACACCATGCCGCACTGAACAACACCATGCCGCACTGAACAACATTATGCCGCACTGAACAACACCATGCCGCACTGAACAACACCATCCTGCACTGAACAACACCATTCCGCATTGAACACCATGCCGCACTGAACAACACCATCCCGCACTGAACAACACCATCCCGCACTGAACAACACCATGCCGCACTGAACAACATTATGCCGCACTGAACAACATTATGCCGCACTGAACAACACCATGCCGCACTGAACAACACCATGCCGCACTGAACAACACCATGCCGCACTGAACAACATTATAACGCACTGAACAACACCATCCCGCACTGAACAACACCATGCCGCACTAAACAACATTATGCCGCACTGAACAACATTATGCCGAAATGAACAACATTATGCCGCACTGAACAACACCATGCCGCACTGAACAACACCATGCCGCACTGAACAACACCATGCCGCACTGAACAACACCATGCCGCACTGAACAACACCATGCCGCACTGAACAACACCATCCCGCACTGAACAACACCATCCCGCACTGAACAACACCATGCCGCACTGAACAACACCATGCCGCACTGAACAACACCATGCCGCACTGAACAACACCATGCCGCACTGAACAACACCATGCCGCACTGAACAACATTATGCTGCACTGAACAACACCATGCCGCACTGAACAACACCATGCCGCACTGAAAAACATTATGCCGCACTGAACAACACCATGCCGCACTGAACAACACCATGCCGCACTGAACAACACCATGCCGCATTGAACAACACCATGCCGCACTGAACAACACCATCCTGCACTGAACAACACCATCCCGCACTGAACAACACCATGCCGCACTGAACAACACCATGCCGCACTGAACAACACCATGCCTCAATGAACAACACCATCCCGCACTGAACAACATTATGCCGCACTGAACAACATTATGCCGCACTGAACAACATTATGCCGCACTGAACAACATTATGCCGCACTGAACAACATTATGCCGCACTGAACAACATTATGCCGCACTGAACAACACCATGCCGCACTGAACAACACCATGCCGCACTGAACAACACCATGCCGCACTGAACAACACCATGCCGCACTGAACAACACGATCCCGCATTGAACAACACCATGCCGCACTGAACAACACCATCCTGCACTGAACAACACCATCCCGCACTGAACAACACCATGCCGCACTGAACAACATTATGCCGCACTGAACAACATTATGCCGCACTGAACAACACCATGCCGCACTGAACAACACCATGCCGCACTGAACAACACCATGCCGCACTGAACAACACCATGCCGCACTGAACAACACCATCCCGCACTGAACAACACCACCCCGCACTGAACAACACGATCCCGCATTGAACAACACCATCCCGCACTGAACAACACCATGCCGCACTGAACAGCACCATTCCGCACTGAACAACACCATGCCGCACTGAACAACACCATCCTGCACTGAACAACACCATCCCGCACTGAACAACACCATGCCGCATTGAACAACACCATGCCGCACTGAACAACACCATCCTGCACTGAACAACACCATGCCGCACTGAACAACACCATGCCGCACTGAACAACACCATGCCGCACTGAACAACACTATCCCGCACTGAACAACACCATCCCGCACTGAACAACACCATGCCGCATTGAACAACACCATGCCGCACTGAACAACACCATCCCGCACTGAACAACACCATGCCGCACTGAACAACATTATGGCGCACTGGACAACATTATGCCGCACTGAACAACACCATGCCGCACTGAACAACACCATGCCGCACTGAACAACACCATGCCGCACTGAACAACACCATGCCGCACTGAACAACATTATGCCGCACTGAACAACACCATGCCGCACTGAACAACACCATGCCGCACTGAACAACACGATCCCGCATTGAACAACACCATCCTGCACTGAACAACACCATGCCGCACTGAACAACACCATGCCGCACTGAACAGCACCATTCCGCACTGAACAACACCATGCCGCACTGAACAACACCATCCTGCACTGAACAACACCATCCCGCACTGAACAACACCATGCCGCATTGAACAACACCATGCCGCACTGAACAACACCATCCTGCACTGAACAACACCATGCCGCACTGAACAACACCATGCCGCACTGAACAACACCATGCCGCACTGAACAACATTATGCCGCACTGACGCATTGAACAACACCATGCCGCACTGAACAACACCATCCTGCACTGAACAACACCATCCCGCACTGAACAACACTATGCCGCATTGAACAACACCATGCCGCACTGAACAACACCATCCCGCACTGAACAACACCATGCCGCACTGAACAACATTATGGCGCACTGAACAACACCATGCCGCACTGAACAACACCATGCCGCACTGAACAACACCATGCCGCACTGAACAACACCATGCCGCACTGAACAACATTATGCCGCACTGAACAACACCATGCCGCACTGAACAACACCATGCCGCACTGAACAACACGATCCCGCATTGAACAACACCATCCTGCACTGAACAACACCATGCCGCACTGAACAACACCATGCCGCACTGAACAACACCATTCCGCACTGAACAACACCATGCCGCACTGAACAACACCATCCCGCACTGAACAACACCATCCCGCACTGCACAACACCATGCCGCATTGAACAACACCATGCCGCACTGAACAACACCATCCTGCACTGAACAACACCATGCCGCACTGAACAACACCATGCCGCACTGAACAACACCATGCCGCACTGAACAACATTATGCCGCACTGAACAACATTATGCCGCACTAAACAACATTATGTCGCACTGAACAACACCATGCCGCACTGAACAACACCATGCCGCACTGAACAACATTATGCCGCACTGAACAACACGATCCCGCATTGAACAACACCATCCCGCAGTGAACAACACCATGCCGCATTGAACAACACCATGCCGCACTGAACAACACCATGCTGCACTGAACAACATTATGCTGCACTGAACAACACGATCCTGCATTGAACAACACCATGCCGCACTGAACAACACCATCCTGCACTGAACAACACCATGCCGCACTGAACAACATTATGCCGCACTGAACAACACCATGCCGCACTGAACAACACCATGCCGCACTGAACAACACCATGCCGCACTGAACAACACCATGCCGCAATGAACAACACCATCCCGCACTGAACAACACCATGCCGCATTGAACAACACCATGCCGCATTGAACAACACCATCCCGCACTGAACAACACCACCCCGCACTGAACAACACCATCCCGCATTGAACAACACCATCCCGGACTGAACAACACCATGCTGCACTGAACAACACCATTCCGCACTGAACAACACCATGCCGCACTGAACAACACCATGCCGCACTGAACAACACCATGCCTTACTGAACAACACCATGCCGCACTGAACAACACGACGTCGCACTGAACAACACGACGCCGCACAGAACAACACGACGCCGCACAGAATAACAATACCGCACAGAACAACACAATACCGCACAAACAGTTTTAGATAATATTACGTCGCAGTCATGTGACGCGGACATGACGTCAATAGGCGGAACTCACGGCAAAATTATAATCCGTGGGCGTGGCTTGCAACAGGAAGTAGGAAAGCGGCAATTCTGGCAAACAAGACACAGCGGTTAGTAACACGATGACTAACAAGGCAAATATTTTTGTTTTCAGCTTGCAACTTGACCGTCTAGAGCGTACAAGGTAATTACAACTGTTTTTTTTTAGCGAGGGAGTGTGGCGTTTGGGAGGAATGTCGAACTCGGCGTCTGCTTCCAGCCACAGACGCCAAATTTCGACGATTATTTCGACTGGTCAACGGTTGTAAATTATTGCGTTGACTAAAAACTTTATTTAACTCTACTCTTAACTTTGCCGTTTCAGATATGCGGGTATTACACCGCGGAAATGACGTCAATAGGCTGAACTCTCGCCAAAATTCAAATCTGTGGGCGCAATGGCCTTGAGCGAGACACCGGATACAAACACGACGATTATCAACAGAAATATCTTTATTTTCTGCTTGCAAGTGGACCGTCTAGAGCGTACACGGTAAGTACAACTCATTGTGTTTAAAAAGATTTACGTTTGTGTAGTTTGCGTTGCGTTGTATCTGTGAATGTTGGTTGAGGCTAAATGTTAATGTTTAATTTCATTCCTTTAGGTTCCACGGTGTTTGTTGGCTGTATGTTTTCCACTGCAAGAAGAGGCTCGTATCATTGACCAGCAGGAGCTACAATGGTGAGTACCCCTTTCGTCTTCCATTTATGTTAAACACTTCCTATTTCATGTCTAACAGTACTCGATTTAACAAATAACCATAAATAAATACACTGTGGGCAGTCACGTTAACATATGTGATTATCCTGCCTAATATGTTTATCACAAATATGTCACTAATCACTAATATGTTTATTTGTTTATCACAACACCTTTGGACCTTCAGCAATCGATTATTTCCCTTCATCTACATAGAGACAGAACGATGGTGTCTTAAACATCTCATTCATTTCACCAAATAACTTCACGCAGGTGGATAACGGCCGTCTCGGTCACGCTATGTTGCGTGATGCAGTTTTGAAGAACCAAATGCATTTATTCAATGAATAAGTCAAGCTAGTTCTATGTTTATGATGTTGTAAGTTACGGTACCGATTGAAGTTGAGTTCGAAGCCAGTGGAAAACAGCGCTGCGTTTGTGCTCTCCAGGTACAAATGTTGTGATCTCTGACTGACGACCGGGCGAGACTCGAGTAAGAGATGTCCAAACGAGCTCCGGCAGGGCGGGCCAAGGCGGAGCGAACGGACGCCCTTCAGGCCGCCAATGACGAGCTGAGAACCAAACTGATGGACGTCCAGTTAGAACTTCAGCAGGAGAAGAACAAGGTGAAAACCTCAACAGACAGACACTGCCTGCCTCCCTGCCTGCCTCCCTCCCTCCCTCCCAGTTTTCCCGATGTAGATTAGACATGCGTGTGCCATGACTGTGTCAGCCTACATCAACAAATGCACCGAGGACGTCAGCACCACTAAGAATATCATCACCCGGGGCAACCAACGACCCTGGATGACTGAGGAGGTACGTCAAACGCTACGAGCGCGGAACTCTGCCTTCAAGTCTGGCGACAAGGAGACACTGAGGACAGCGAGAGCCAACTTGAACCGTGCCATCAGGATAGCGAAGCGAGACCGCAGTCGAAAATTTCAGGATCGTTTCCACGACGTCAAAAACATCAGGAGTATGTGGCAAGGCATACGGGCGATTACAGACTACAACTCACTCTCCCCCCCCCCCGGTGGGTGTAGTTGATGCTGACTTTCTAAATGGTCTAAATAACTTCTTTGGGAGGTTCGAGGCACTAAACGGCACTCCAGCAGTTAAAACTGTCCCCCATCAGGAAGAGGAGGTACTCTGCCTTGACTCCGCCGATGTGTTGAAGACCCTGAGGAGAGTCAACCCCTGTAAGGCCCCTGGCCCCGACAACATTCCTGGGCGTGTGTTCAGGGAATGTGCAAGTCATCTGGCTGGGGTCATCACAGACATTTTTAACACCTCGCTGGGCCAAGCCACAGTGCCGGCGTGCTTTAAGACTGCCTCCATCATTCCGGTGCCGAAGAAACCTCAAATCACCTCATTTAATGATTACCGGCCTGTTGCACTGACTCCGGTTATGATGAAGTGCTTCGAAAGGCTGCTTAAAGGTCACATCGTTTCCAGACTCCCCCTATTATTTGACCCGTTCCAGTTTGCCGACCGGCAAAACCGCTCCACTCAGGACGCCATCTCCTCCGTTCTTCACCTGAGCCTGGCTCACCTGGAGGAGAAGAACACCCATGTGCGGAGGCTGTTCCTGGACTTCAGCTCAGCGTTTAACACCATCATCCCACAGCATCTGGTAGGAAAATTGGAACACCTGGGCTTCAACACCCCCCTTCGCAACTGGCTGCTAGACTTCCTCAGCAACAGACCTCAGTCACTCCGGGTCGGACAGAACACCTCTGATGTCATCACCCTCAGCACAGGCTCCCTTCAGGGCTGCGTCCTGAGCCCCCTGCTGTTCACCCTGATGACACACGACTGCGTCCTCAGGTTCACCACCAATCACATCGTGAAGTCAGCAGACGACACAACGGTGGTGGGGCTCATCAGAGACAACAACGACCTGGACTACAGAGAGGAGGTGGAGCAGCTGGTGGGCTGGTGCAGAGAAAACAGCCTGATCCTGAATGAGGAGAAGATGAAGGAGATCATCGTCGACTTCAGGAAAAAACAGCCTCACCACGCTCCACTGATCATCAACAGCTCAGCTGTGGAGGTGGTCAGCACCACCAAATTCCTGGGGGTCCACATCACAGAAGACCTCACCTGGACTATGAACACTACGGCACTGGTCAAGAGGGCACAGAAGCGCTTGTACTTACAGCGGAGGATGAGGAGAGCCCACCTGCCCCCACCCATCATGAGGACGTTCTACAGGAGCACCATAGAGAGCATTCTGACAAGCTGTCTCTCTGTGTGGTGTGGAGGCTGCACCGCCTCCGATTGGAAGAACGTGAGGAGAGTGGTGAGGACAGCAGAGAGGATCATAGGGGCTCCTCTTCCCTCCATTCAGGACATTTCATCTCAGCGCTGCATGTCCCGTGCCCGTAACATCATCAATGACCCATCACACCCCCACCATGGACTGTTCTCCCTGCTGCCCTCTGGGAAGAGGTTTGCAGCATCCGCTGCAGGTCCACCAGGTTCTGCAACAGCTTTTTCCCTGCTGTCATCAGACTGTTGAACACTAGAACTGTTGAGCTCTAAACTGAACTCTGCATCACACATTCACAGAACTGTACTTTATGACACTACGGACCTCTATCTTGCACTATCTCGCACTACCAACTTTACTGAACTTGTATAAACCCTTTAAATAGAAGTTTAATACATGGTTTAGCATTCCTCTGCACACTCTTGAATACTGTTTTGCCTACTTGCACTATTGCATAATTATCACTGCTGCACTTTATACTTATTTTTAATATATATATATATATATATATAGTATATGTATATATATATATTTTCATAGGATATGTTACTTCTATTCAACTGCAATATCACTACTTTGTTGTAAGACGTATGCAACGGAATTTCGTTTTGTATGCACCATGTGCAGACAAGATGACAATAAAGTTTGTCTAAGTCTAAGTCTAAGTCATGTCAGGTCAGCTGTCTGGCGAGAGAGAGAAGTCAGGACCTGCGGGCGGAGCACCACCGTGCCACCGCCGCCATGACGGAACTCAAAAGCAAACTCCATGAGGAGAAGCAGAAAGAGTTAGCCATTACCAGGGAGACATTACTGCGGCAGCATGAAATGGAGCTGATGAGAGTGATCAAAATCAAAGATGGAGAGATCCAGCGACTGAATGCCTTGGTCCTCAGCCTGAGGGACGGCTCCATGGACAAGGTGATCCGCTCTATCCGTGTCTGACTATCCGCACGCCACGTCGGGCTTCGATGCGGCCGCTACCGTATTGTGTAGCTTGTCCCCAGTAAGCGTCGCGGCGCTCCGTTGCGGTCTCAACGGCCCGGTGTGGCGCAATGTCTGCTCAGGTGAGGAGGGGGGGCGCTTTGCTGGCGGAGGTGGAGGAGACGCGGCGGTGTCGGGAGACCGAGCGGTGTCGCCTCCACCAGGAGCGCGGAAGAAGCCCTGGCAGCGGCCCAGCAGGCCTGGCAGTCCCGAGCGGCCGAGCTCCGATCGGCTCATCACCAGCATCGGGAGGAGCTGAGCCGAACCAAGAGAGACTGCGAGAGGGAGATCCGCCGACTGGTAGGACTGATCAGATGCGCGGTGCGTGGCTATGTTCCCAATTTCGTTGTATACCTGCAGTGCAATGACACCTAAGGCATTCTATTCTATTCTATTTCACAAGAAGAAAATGTCCGGTTGCTCGCTTCGCTTTTGTCACAGCAAAGGTGTTCTAGTCGATTCAAGAAAAAAAATTGGCCGGTTGCTCTCTTTGTTTTTGTCACAATTCTGGCAAATGAGTTTGCCCGCCTGCCTGAGCGCTCCCCGTTTGTACATCCAGACGGATGAGATCAAGCTGAAAGACAGAGCGGTTAGTGTTTTGGATGAAGCCCTGGGGCCGGCCACGTCCACCGCCTTCAGCTGCAGACTCAGGCTGCCGAGCAGCAGATCGCTGCCCTGAGGGATTCCCAAAGGGCGGGCCTAAACTACCCTGGAAGTGGGGTCAACGCCGCTACTAGCAATCCTCTTCATTGCGTAAGCCACCTCATCACACACTTGCAGTACGCATGACTTAGTTCGTTGCTGGAGGAAGGTAGCACAAAAACAGTTTTGAACTTTGAACGAGTGCTTGTGTGTGTGTGTTGCGGGGCGTTTTCAGTCTCAGGAGGATCGGGACACGCGACGGTTTCATCTGAAAATCGCTGAGCTCAGCGCAGTCATCAGGAACCTGGAGGATCGAAACGCCCTGCTTTCTGAAGAGCGCAATGAACTGGTAATTTATTGACGGCACGCTTGAAGGTTTGCGCTACGTTTGATGCGCGCCATCCAGCGAGGCACCCATTGCGCTTGCTTATTAGTTGAGCGGCGCGTCGAGTCGGTTGCCTGGTAGATGTCTTTTATTGGGAGCCAAAGCCACGATTCCGTTCAAACCGATGCAAAAGGAATGGATACGTTCTGGCCCGCGTGTTGTGCGTCTTTCACATCCCGCACTTCATGCTTGCAGCTAAAGCGACTGAGAGAAACAGAAAGCCAGTTTCTGCCACTCCTGTACAAAAACAAACGCCTGAGCAGGAAGAATGAAGAACTCTCGCTGGTGCTGTGTCGCCTTGAAAACAAAGTGCGCTTTGTCACCCAGGAGAACGAGGAGATGGCAAGCTTGGTAAGTCGACGCGGACAACGGCGGCGTGCCAACAGAGTCCACTGCATTTGTGTTCCACAGAGAAGGCCTAGTTCGCTCAATGACCTGGACCGCGGTTGCGGCCAGCAGGACGGTGAAATGGAGTTCCTTCAAGTTGTGGAGCAGCGGCACATCATCGACGACTTGTCCAAGGTCTTCAGGCAGGCGACTCGGTGCACGTACGGCAGCGCCACGCTCGCTCGCTGTCGCCAGGAAACCTTTTCCGTCCAAAGCTTGGCCGGCGGCCGCCATCCAAAAAATTGGCCCCTTAAATTCCGACCTTTCAAGCAGGAGCATTGTGCGCACGCGTTTGAACACGCTTTAGACTTGTTTTGCCGTTTTCAGCAGCTCAAAGCTCCCGTTTTGTCAGCGCCTTTGCCACTCGCTGTGCGCTGAAAACGACGGACTTGCCCGGCTGCTCAGCCCGTCAACCATGAGCCGCGAGCGCGACATCATTGTCCGTAGGCAGCTAGTGGCAAAATGCACCCTGTTAGAGTTGCGCTCGCTCCAACTTATTTTGCAAGAACCACACGGGAGACAAGTAAGTTCTTTTGGACACCTGCAGGTGGAGAGTCCATCCGTTGTACGAATGAAGTCTGACTCTCGGCTCCTGCACGAGCATTTCAATTAAGAGAAACAGGGTGGGTGTAAGAGTGGATTGAATAGAGGAAGCCCTTGACCTCTAGTCAAAACATAGCAAGGGGTGTTTTACGACTTTGTGTAGGAAGGGATAAGCGATAGGGATAAATAAGGGATAAATAATATTATTTATTACAGGTTGCAGTCAAAGTCAAAGCAACATAATGATACGATAAAGATAATCTGGAAAACCCTGACACACCCTGTAGTTGTCACTTTTGGAAAAGACGAGCGTCCCTCCAATCATCGCCGGTGACGTGTTTTTCAGGCTCTGGAGACAGGAGCTCATGTCAGAAATGTCATTGTGAGTCGCGTTTGTTTCTGCGCCGGAGCCGTTCGTTCCCTTTGCATCCAAAGAATCTCAAAGGCGGATTATTTGTGTCGACAGGAGAGAGATTTGCTGCTACGATACCGACGTCGAGAATCTCTGAGGAGGAACAAAGCGTGAGGTCCTGCAAGGTGAGTCTGTTTGTTTGCGGCTGCTTGGTGTTGCGCAAGATGAAATGGCCTTTTTCTCGCTATCGTTCCTATCGTCGATTCATCGTGAGGTGTCGCTTCAGTTTGTTCAGAGAGATGTTTGCTTCCGCGCCCGCAGGTCATCGAAACATTTTACGGCTACGACGAAGACGTGTTGGTGGACTCGGACGGATCGTCCTTGTCTTTTCACACCGACAGAACCCCCGACACGGAACCCGAAGAGGTAGCCCGCCATTTCTGCCAGCGTATTGGCACCAAACATTCCTCTTCAGCCTGGAATCGGACTCGTCTTTGCGTCGCGGGTGCTTTGTCGCCGGTCTGACTGATTCTGGTACTAGTGCTGTGTTGCATTGGTGTGTGCATGAAGAGGCGGAGCTTCGCTACCGCCAGCTGACGCAAGAATATCAAGCGCTGCAACGAGCCTACGCTCTGCTAGCCCAGACCAGCGAAGGGGACTACGACGCCGAGAAGGAGATCAAGGTGGCGCCCCTTCCCGCAACCCCCGGCCGGGTCGCAGCCTCCCCGTTCTCACCCAGCCTCGGGTGTTCTCTGGTCTGAAAGGAGGAGGAGGAGCCTCCCTCCTCCTCCTTTCAGACCAGAGAAAAGCTGATGGTAGAAATGGGTCACTATCAAAGCAGAGTAGCAGATCTGGAGTCAGCGCTGAAGCAACAAGGACAGGTAAGCTCATCAATGAGCACACCTTTTTCTCAGACAAAATAGCTACTTTCTTCAGTCACTCATTCGTCTGGCATTACTGGACCAACCCCCCCCCCGAATGTGGCTGGGAAAATGCGGAGAAAAGCAAATGTCATTTTCCAGTCAACCAAAGAATTTGTGGATGAAAATGACACAACATTCCAAAGCTGTCCACGCGTTTGTCTCTTCTAGAATGTCAAGTGGGTGGAGGAGAAGCAGCTGCTGCGTCAGAGCAATCAGCAGTTGGCCGAAAAGGTGACGGAAAGAAAGGCGCTGGGCGGAGTCGCTTGGCGTCACACCCGTCGGGAAGCCCCGCAGATGAGGTCTGACTGTCTTTTCAGGTCAGGCGGATGGAGGCGGAAGAAGCGCGTCTGAAAGAGCACATCCAGGATATCCGAGACCAAAACGAACTGCTTGAGTTCCGCATCCTGGAGCTGGAGGTGGGAAGACTCGCACAAGCGTGTTGAGGCCAGAGATGTGACGGACGGACGGACGGACGGATGCATGCCTCTGCCTTTCAGGAGAGGGAGTGGCGCTCCCCCGTCTTGAAGTTTCTGCAAGTCCGTTTCCCAGACGGCCTCAGCCCTTTGCAGATCTACTGCGAGGCCGAGGGCGTGAGCGTACGTAAGGCGTCCCTCGCAACCCTAACCTTAACCCGAGGTCCCAGAACACCTTACATTGCTCCTTGCGCCTTTCCCCCGGACATCAACATCAGTGATCTGATGAAGAAGCTGGACATCCTGGGCTATAAAGCGAGCCCTGATGTGCGAGTTGAGGGAGCGCGACGCTTGCATCCTCCAAGAGAGAATGGATCTGCTGCACAGCGCGCAACAGGTAAGGGCCCAAAGCCAGCCCGCCACTTACTTGCACGCTTACAAAGAGCTGAAAGAATTCATTGAAGCTCAGAAGAGACAAATCAAACAATTGGAGGAGAAGTTTCTGTTTCTCTTTCTATTCTTCTCCTTGGCCTTCATTCTGTGGCCCTAACACCAGCTGGTGAGTGAGCTCCATCGGCACCGCACTCGACACCTCCGATACACTGCCAGCCGGTCTCAGACGTTGGCAGACGCTCCGATGCCAACGTATACCCCCCGCCACGGTGACAGAGGCACCGCGTCACACCGGCGCTCATCCAATCAGAAGGCAGGAAAAGCAAATTCACATGCAGGGCACTTTTGAACCAGAAAAGAGCGCCACAAAAAACGGTTGTTGCCCCAAACGCGCACTAAAAAGGGTCAGAATAACAAGAGTCCCACTGGCCAGCCGGGGCCACCCGTCCAGCTGTTTCTTCAGCTGTTGTGCGTGTTGGCTTCACTTGAGTTCAATTTGGTATTTTGGTCAAAAGCGCATGTGGTGAAATTCCACAAAGTAGGATGGGCAAACACATTTCTTTAAACTATGAGTGTCAATTGGGCTCTCGAAATGGCAGGGAAAAGATGCACAGCAAAACGAAAATACGTAGATGAACACAGGACGTTTTAATCAGAGTGGGAAAGTTTCTATTTTTTGTTGAACGTGATGGCAAACCATTCTGCCTGATATGTCAGACCTCAGCGCATTTCAAAGATTCAAATCTTCAGCGCCATGCACTTCAGCTCACTCCATGCTAACATTGATCAGGCGTCGAACCCGCAACATCATGCTTAAGAGGTGGCCATGCTAACCAGTGCGCCATTATGTCAACGCATAATAACTAAGTCTACTGATCAAAACAGCGGTTACTATATGACGTCGCTACGTCGTGGTCACGTGACGCAGACAAGACGTCAATGGACGTGGGCAGAGTTAACTTGTTTAAAAGGGAGTGGGCAGAAGAAATATTTAATTTATTTAAATCTATTTTGAGTGCACACCATTATGCCAATGCATAACAACTGTAAATCTACTAAACAAAACAGCGGTTGCTATATGACATCTGCCACGTCGTGGTCACGTGACATACGTGACGTCGATGGGCGTAACTTTCGCCAGAATTCAAATCCGCGGGGAGAGTTAACTTGTTTAAAAGAGAGTGGGCAGAAGAATTATTTAATTTATTTAAATCTATTTGGTGTGTGCGCCATTATGTCAATGCATAACAACTGTAAGTCTACTAAACAAAACAGCGGTTGCTATATGACGTTTGCCACGTCGTGGTCACGTGACGCGGACGTGACGTCGACGCCTACTTTACATCCCACCGATCACAGGACCCCTCGGCTGCATAACCGTGCCCCCTTCCCAACCAATCGGATTTGCTATACGCGAAAACGACGCCAATGGAAAGAGCTTCCGCCCAAATTTAAATCCGTGGGCGTGGCTCGCAGCAGGAAGTAGGAAAATGGCGGCGATGTTGACAAAGACACAGCGGATGGTAACATACGACTAACAAGAGAAATATTTTTATTTTCTGCTTGCAACTGGACCGTCCAGAGCGTACACGGTAAGTACAACTCATCGTTTTTAAAAAGAAGTACTTTTGTTGCCCTGAAAAGCGAGTGAGCGTGGCGTTTGTGGGGGACGTCGAATTTCGACGATTCTTTCTGGTCAACGGTTGTAAATGATTGTGTTGATTAAAAAAGAAAACTTGATGTAACTCTACTTTTAACTGCCGTTTCAGCTAGATTTGGAATTGCATCACATCCAATTTTGCCTAGAGCGTACACGGTAAGTAACACTCGTTGTGTTTAAGGAGATTTACGTTTGTAATAGCAGAAGTGTAGCCGCGTTGCGTTGTACGTGTGAATGTTGGTCCAGGCGAAATGTTAATGTTTAATTTCATTCCTTTAGGTTCCACGGTGTTTGTTGGCTGCAAGTTTTCCACTGCAAGAAGAGGCTCATATCATTGACCAGGAGCGAGCTACAATGGTGAGTAGCCATAACATTTATGTTAAACACTTCCTATTTCATGTCTAACAGTACTTGATTTAACAAATAACCATAAATAAATACAGTGTGGGCACTGAAGTTAACATATGTGATTATACTGCCTAATCTGTCACCGAGTAGATTGTTGCAAAGTAATATAAGATCCAAAGTTGTAATTCAGAATAGTTTTCAAAAGAAGGCCATTAGAATTATATACAAGTCTGATTACCCTGAACAAGCTATTAATTAAATCACAAATTCTTCAATTCAAAGATTTGGTAGATTATCAGACAAATAATGTCTAACAGTAATTGATTTAACACATCACGATAAGTAGATTGAGTGTGGGCACTCTCAAGTTAACATATGTGATTATACTGCCTAATCTGTTACAGAGTATGTTGTTGCCAAGTAATGTAGAATAGATCCAAAGTAGTAATCCAGAATAGTTTTGAAGAGGCCATTAGAATGATAAACAAATCTGATTACCTTGAACATAATAACAAGCTAAGTGTTTAATATGTCCTATGAAGTCAAAATTGGGCACCATCATATGGTGAAATTTGGAATTGCATCACATCCAATTTTGCCTGGGAACAAACAGATTACATAAATCTTAGTTTTGAATAAGCCACTCCTTCTCAAACAAGTAAACTCTGCCCATTTTGCGCAGTAGATGTTCTTTTAATATCTAGTATTTATACAAAGTCATAATTTAAATTGCTTTCAACCTTCATTCATCGGTTCAACCAACATTACTCGCTCTTATTACCAACTTGTATTGATTTAACTAAGCGTTTAATACTTCCTATCAGGTCTCAAATCGAGATTTGGCAAAATACAATTTCAGCAAATCCAATTTTGCCAGGGAACAAAAATAGATTAAATAAACTAAATAAGTCCTCTTCCCATTAAATAAATCAGAAAAGTCTGTCTTGTAACCAGTCCTCTTCAAACAAGTAAAGTCTGCCCATTTTGTGCCGTAGATTTTGTGTCTATGCCTAGTATTTAAACAAAATCATAATTTAAACGACTTCTTTCCTTCATTCACTTTGGAAATTTGGAATTGCAGCAAATCGAATTTTGCCAGGGAACAAAAATAGATCAATTAAACTAAATAAGTCTTCTTCCCATTAAATAAATTAAAAAAGTCTGTCTTGTAACCAGTCCTTTTCAAACAAGTAAAGTCTGCCCATTTTGTGCCGTCGATTTTGTGTTTATGCCTAGTATTTATACAAAATCATAATTTAAAGGACTTCATTCCTTCATTCACTTTGGAAATTTGGAATTGCAGCACATCAAATTTTGCCTGGGAAGAAAAGTAGATTAAATAAATTTAATAAGTCTTACTACTTCCCATTAAATAAATTAAATACGTCTTACTTGTTTCCACTCCTTTTCAAAACAGTAGTTTAAAACGAGGGCCCTTCACTCAATCTTTAACCTCAACCCCGCACGTTGTGTTGTATCTGTGAATGTTGGTTGTGGCCAAATGATAGTTTTCTTTCATTCGTTTAGGTTCCAAGAAAACTTGATGTAACTCTACTTTTAACTGCCGTTTCAGATAAGCGGGTATTACGTCGCAGTCATGTGCCGCGGATATGACGTAATTGCCCGAACCTCCGCCAAAATTCAAATCTGTTGGCGCGATGGCCGTGAGCCACTGAGCAGCGACGATTATCAACGGAAATATCTTTATTTTCTGCTTGCAACTGGACCGTCTAGAGCGTACACGGTAAGTAACACTCATTGTGTTTAAGGAGATTTACGTTTGTAATAGCAGAAGTGTAGCCGCGTTGCGTTGTACGTGTGAAAATTGGTCGAGGCGAAATGTTAATGTTTAATTTCATTCCTTTAGGTTCCACGGTGTTTGTTGGCTGCAAGTTTTCCACTGCAAGAAGAGGCTCGTATCATTGACCAGGAGCGAGCTACAATGGTGAGTAGCCATAACATTTATGTTAAACACTTCCTATTTCATGTGTAACAGTACTTGATTTAACAAATAACCATAAATAAATACAGTGTGGGCACTGAAGTTAACATATGTGATTATACTGCCTAATCTGTCACCGAGTAGATTGTTGCAAAGTAATATAAGATCCAAAGTTGTAATTCAGAATAGTTTTCAAAAGAAGGCCATTAGAATTATATACAAGTCTGATTACCCTGAACAAGCTATTAATTAAATCACAAATTCTTCAATTCAAAGATTTGGTAGATTATCAGACAAATAATGTCTAACAGTAATTGATTTAACACATCACGATAAGTAGATTGAGTGTGGGCACTCTCAAGTTAACATATATGATTATACTGCCTAATCTGTTACAGAGTATGTTGTTGCCAAGTAATGTAGAATAGATCCAAAGTAGTAATCCAGAATAGTTTTGAAGAGGCCATTAGAATAATAAACAAATCTGATTACCTTGAACATAATAACAAGCTAAGTGTTTAATATGTCCTATGAAGTCAAAATTGGGCACCATCATGTGGTGAAATTTGGAATTGCATCACATCCAATTTTGCCTGGGAACAAACAGATTAAATAAATCTTAGTTTTGAATAAGCCACTCCTTCTCAAACAAGTAAACTCTGCCCATTTCGCGCAGTAGATGTTCTGTTAATATCTAGTATTTATACAAAGTCATAATTTAAATTGCTTTCAACCTTCATTCATCGGTTCAACCAACATTACTCGCTCTTATTACCAACTTGTATTGATTTAACTAAGCGTTTAATACTTCCTATCAGGTCTCAAGGCAAGATTTGGCAAAATACAGTTTCAGCAAATCCAATTTTGCCAGGGAACAAAAATAGATTAAATAAACTAAATAAGTCTTCTTCCCATTAAATAAATCAGAAAAGTCTGTCTTGTAACCAGTCCTCTTCAAACAAGTAAAGTCTGCCCATTTTGTGCCGTAGATTTTGTGTCTATGCCTAGTATTTAAACAAAATCATAATTTAAACGACTTCTTTCCTTCATTCACTTTGGAAATTTGGAATTGCAGCAAATCGAATTTTGCCAGGGAACAAAAATAGATCAATTAAACTAAATAAGTCTTCTTCCCATTAAATAAATTAAAAAAGTCTGTCTTGTAACCAGTCCTTTTCAAACAAGTAAAGTCTGCCCATTTTGTGCCGTCGATTTTGTGTTAATGCCTAGTATTTATACAAAATCATAATTTAAAGGACTTCATTCCTTCATTCACTTTGGAAATTTGGAATTGCAGCACATCAAATTTTGCCTGGGAAGAAAAGTAGATTAAATAAATTTAATAAGTCTTACTACTTCCCATTAAATAAATTAAATACGTCTTACTTGTTCCCACTCCTTTTCAAAACAGTAGTTTAAAACGAGGGCCCTTCACTCAATCTTTAACCTCAACCCCGCACGTTGTGTTGTATCTGTGAATGTTGGTTGTGGCCAAATGATAGTTTTCTTTCATTCGTTTAGGTTCCAAGAAAACTTGATGTAACTCTACTATTAACTGCCGTTTCAGATAAGCGGGTATTACGTCGCAGTCATGTGCCGCGGATATGACGTAATTGCCCGAACCTCCGCCAAAATTCAAATCTGTTGGCGCGATGGCCGTGAGCCACTGAGCAGCGACGATTATCAACGGAAATATCTTTATTTTCTGCTTGCAACTGGACCGTCTAGAGCGTACACGGTAAGTAACACTCATTGTGTTTAAGGAGATTTACGTTTGTAATAGCAGAAGTGTAGCCGCGTTGCGTTGTACGTGTGAAAATTGGTCGAGGCGAAATGTTAATGTTTAATTTCATTCCTTTAGGTTCCACGGTGTTTGTTGGCTGCAAGTTTTCCACTGCAAGAAGAGGCTCGTATCATTGACCAGGAGCGAGCTACAATGGTGAGTAGCCATAACATTTATGTTAAACACTTCCTATTTCATGTCTAACAGTACTTGATTTAACAAATAACCATAAATAAATACGGTGTGGGCACTGAAGTTAACATATGTGATTATACTGCCTAATCTGTCACCGAGTAGATTGTTGCAAAGTAATATAAGATCCAAAGTTGTAATTCAGAATAGTTTTCAAAAGAAGGCCATTAGAATTATATACAAGTCTGATTACCCTGAACATAACAACAAGCTATTAATTAAATCACAAATTCTTCAATTCAAAGATTTGGTAGATTATCAGACAAATAATGTCTAACAGTAATTGATTTAACACATCACGATAAGTAGATTGAGTGTGGACACTCTCAAGTTAACATATATGATTATACTGCCTAATCTGTTACAGAGTATGTTGTTGCCAAGTAATGTAGAATAGATCCAAAGTAGTAATCCAGAATAGTTTTGAAGAGGCCATTAGAATAATAAACAAATCTGATTACCTTGAACATAATAACAAGCTAAGTGTTTAATATGTCCTATGAAGTCAAAATTGGGCACCATCATGTGGTGAAATTTGGAATTGCATCACATCCAATTTTGCCTGGGAACAAACAGATTAAATAAATCTTAGTTTTGAATAAGCCACTCCTTCTCAAACAAGTAAACTCTGCCCATTTCGCGCAGTAGATGTTCTGTTAATATCTAGTATTTATACAAAGTCATAATTTAAATTGCTTTCAACCTTCATTCATCGGTTCAACCAACATTACTCGCTCTTATTACCAACTTGTATTGATTTAACTAAGCGTTTAATACTTCCTATCAGGTCTCAAGGCAAGATTTGGCAAAATACAATTTCAGCAAATCCAATTTTGCCAGGGAACAAAAATAGATTAAATAAACTAAATAAGTCTTCTTCCCATTAAATAAATCAGAAAAGTCTGTCTTGTAACCAGTCCTCTTCAAACAAGTAAAGTCTGCCCATTTTGTGCCGTAGATTTTGTGTCTATGCCTAGTATTTAAACAAAATCATAATTTAAACGACTTCTTTCCTTCATTCACTTTGGAAATTTGGAATTGCAGCAAATCGAATTTTGCCAGGGAACAAAAATAGATCAATTAAACTAAATAAGTCTTCTTCCCATTAAATAAATTAAAAAAGTCTGTCTTGTAACCAGTCCTTTTCAAACAAGTAAAGTCTGCCCATTTTGTGCCGTCGATTTTGTGTTAATGCCTAGTATTTACACAAAATCATAATTTAAAGGACTTCATTCCTTCATTCACTTTGGAAATTTGGAATTGCAGCACATCAAATTTTGCCTGGGAAGAAAAGTAGATTAAATAAATTTAATAAGTCTTACTACTTCCCATTAAATAAATTAAATACGTCTTACTTGTTCCCACTCCTTTTCAAAAAAGTAGTTTAAAACGAGGTCCCTTCACTCAACCTAAAAACCCTATTTATTCACCTTCTAGGCTAAGTGTTAAAGGCTAAGTGTTAAAGGCTAAGTGTTAAAGGCTAAGTGTTAGAGGCTAAGTGCCAGAGGCTAGGCGCCAGAGGCGAGTTTTTGCGGGCAGAAGTTTTAGTGGGGTTAGTGTGAATACAATCCAAAAGAATACAACAGAATACAATACAATAGAATATAATACATAGATTAAATTCAATAGCTCTTACTACTTCCCATTAAATAAATTAAATACGTCTTACTTGTTCCCAATCCTTTTCAAAAAAGTAGTTTAAAACGAGGGCCCTTCACTCAACCTTTAACCTCAACCCCGCACGTCACATTGTGTTGTATCTGTGAATGTTGGTTGTGGCCAAATGATAGTTTTCTTTCATTCGTTTAGGTTCCACGGTGTTTGTTGGCTATGTTTTCCACTGTCAGAAGGATGAAAATACAAAGTACAACGCTTGGACGTGGGCGAAGACGTCACTGGTGAGTCCTTCCTTCCTATTTATTTACCTTCTAGATGCTAGAGGCTAAGTGTTAGAGGCTAAGTGTTAGAGGCTAAGTGTTAGAGGCTAAGTGTTAAAGGCAACACAATACGAACAACACAACACAATACGAATAACTCAACACAATATGAACAACACAATATGAACAACACAACACAATACGAACAACACAACACATTACGAACAACACAACACAATACGAACAACACAACGATACTGCACTGAACAACACGATACCGCACTGAGAAACACGATACCGCACTGAACAACACGATACCGCACTGAACAACACCATGCCGCACTGAACACCATGCCACACTGAACAACACCATCCCGCACTGAACAACACCATGCCGCACTAAATAACACCATGCCGCACTGAACAACACCATGCCTCACTGAACGACACCATGCCGCACTGAAAGACACCATGCCGCACTGAACGACACCATGCCGCACTGAAAGACACCATCCCGCACTGAACACCATGCCGCACTGAACAACACCATCCTGCACTGAACAACACCATCCCGCACTGAACAACACCATGCCGCACTGAACAACATTATGCCGCACTGAACATTATGCCGCACTGAACAACACCATGCCGCACTGAACAACACCATGCCGCACTGAACAACATTATGCCGCACTGAACAACACCATGCCGCACTGAACAACACCATGCCGCACTGAACAACACCATGCCGCACTGAACAACACCATGCCGCACTGAACAACATTATGCCGCACTGAACAACACCATGCCGCACTGAACAACACCATCCTGCACTGAACAACACCATTCCGCATTGAACACCATGCCGCACTGAACAACACCATCCCGCACTGAACAACACCATCCCGCACTGAACAACACCATGCCGCACTGAACAACATTATGCCGCACTGAACAACATTATGCCGCACTGAACAACACCATGCCGCACTGAACAACACCATGCCGCACTGAACAACACCATGCCGCACTGAACAACATTATAACGCACTGAACAACACCATCCCGCACTGAACAACACCATGCCGCACTAAACAACATTATGCCGCACTGAACAACATTATGCCGAAATGAACAACATTATGCCGCACTGAACAACACCATGCCGCACTGAACAACACCATGCCGCACTGAACAACACCATGCCGCACTGAACAACACCATGCCGCACTGAACAACACCATGCCGCACTGAACAACACGATCCCGCACTGAACAACACCATCCCGCACTGAACAACACCATGCCGCACTGAACAACACCATGCCGCACTGAACAACACCATGCCGCACTGAACAACACCATGCCGCACTGAACAACACCATGCCGCACTGAACAACATTATGCTGCACTGAACAACACCATGCCGCACTGAACAACACCATGCCGCACTGAAAAACATTATGCCGCACTGAACAACACCATGCCGCACTGAACAACACCATGCCGCATTGAACAACACCATGCCGCACTGAACAACACCATCCTGCACTGAACAACACCATCCCGCACTGAACAACACCATGCCGCACTGAACAACACCATGCCGCACTGAACAACACCATGCCTCAATGAACAACACCATCCCGCACTGAACAACATTATGCCGCACTGAACAACATTATGCCGCACTGAACAACATTATGCCGCACTGAACAACATTATGCCGCACTGAACAACATTATGCCGCACTGAACAACATTATGCCGCACTGAACAACACCATGCCGCACTGAACAACACCATGCCGCACTGAACAACACCATGCCGCACTGAACAACACCATGCCGCACTGAACAACACGATCCCGCATTGAACAACACCATGCCGCACTGAACAACACCATCCTGCACTGAACAACACCATCCCGCACTGAACAACACCATGCCGCACTGAACAACATTATGCCGCACTGAACAACATTATGCCGCACTGAACAACACCATGCCGCACTGAACAACACCATGCCGCACTGAACAACACCATGCCGCACTGAACAACACCATGCCGCACTGAACAACACCATCCCGCACTGAACAACACCACCCCGCACTGAACAACACGATCCCGCATTGAACAACACCATCCCGCACTGAACAGCACCATGCCGCACTGAACAGCACCATTCCGCACTGAACAACACCATGCCGCACTGAACAACACCATCCTGCACTGAACAACACCATCCCGCACTGAACAACACCATGCCGCATTGAACAACACCATGCCGCACTGAACAACACCATCCTGCACTGAACAACACCATGCCGCACTGAACAACACCATGCCGCACTGAACAACACCATGCCGCACTGAACAACACTATCCCGCACTGAACAACACCATCCCGCACTGAACAACACCATGCCGCATTGAACAACACCATGCCGCACTGAACAACACCATCCCGCACTGAACAACACCATGCCGCACTGAACAACATTATGGCGCACTGGACAACATTATGCCGCACTGAACAACACCATGCCGCACTGAACAACACCATGCCGCACTGAACAACACCATGCCGCACTGAACAACACCATGCCGCACTGAACAACATTATGCCGCACTGAACAACACCATGCCGCACTGAACAACACCATGCCGCACTGAACAACACGATCCCGCATTGAACAACACCATCCTGCACTGAACAACACCATGCCGCACTGAACAACACCATGCCGCACTGAACAGCACCATTCCGCACTGAACAACACCATGCCGCACTGAACAACACCATCCTGCACTGAACAACACCATCCCGCACTGAACAACACCATGCCGCATTGAACAACACCATGCCGCACTGAACAACACCATCCTGCACTGAACAACACCATGCCGCACTGAACAACACCATGCCGCACTGAACAACACCATGCCGCACTGAACAACATTATGCCGCACTGACGCATTGAACAACACCATGCCGCACTGAACAACACCATCCTGCACTGAACAACACCATCCCGCACTGAACAACACTATGCCGCATTGAACAACACCATGCCGCACTGAACAACACCATCCCGCACTGAACAACACCATGCCGCACTGAACAACATTATGGCGCACTGAACAACACCATGCCGCACTGAACAACACCATGCCGCACTGAACAACACCATGCCGCACTGAACAACACCATGCCGCACTGAACAACACCATGCCGCACTGAACAACATTATGCCGCACTGAACAACACCATGCCGCACTGAACAACACCATGCCGCACTGAACAACACGATCCCGCATTGAACAACACCATCCTGCACTGAACAACACCATGCCGCACTGAACAACACCATGCCGCACTGAACAACACCATTCCGCACTGAACAACACCATGCCGCACTGAACAACACCATCCCGCACTGAACAACACCATCCCGCACTGCACAACACCATGCCGCATTGAACAACACCATGCCGCACTGAACAACACCATCCTGCACTGAACAACACCATGCCGCACTGAACAACACCATGCCGCACTGAACAACACCATGCCGCACTGAACAACATTATGCCGCACTGAACAACATTATGCCGCACTAAACAACATTATGTCGCACTGAACAACACCATGCCGCACTGAACAACACCATGCCGCACTGAACAACATTATGCCGCACTGAACAACACGATCCCGCATTGAACAACACCATCCCGCAGTGAACAACACCATGCCGCATTGAACAACACCATGCCGCACTGAACAACACCATGCTGCACTGAACAACATTATGCTGCACTGAACAACACGATCCTGCATTGAACAACACCATGCCGCACTGAACAACACCATCCTGCACTGAACAACACCATGCCGCACTGAACAACATTATGCCGCACTGAACAACACCATGCCGCACTGAACAACACCATGCCGCACTGAACAACACCATGCCGCACTGAACAACACCATGCCGCAATGAACAACACCATCCCGCACTGAACAACACCATGCCGCATTGAACAACACCATGCCGCATTGAACAACACCATCCCGCACTGAACAACACCACCCCGCACTGAACAACACCATCCCGCATTGAACAACACCATCCCGGACTGAACAACACCATGCTGCACTGAACAACACCATTCCGCACTGAACAACACCATGCCGCACTGAACAACACCATGCCGCACTGAACAACACCATGCCTTACTGAACAACACCATGCCGCACTGAACAACACGACGTCGCACTGAACAACACGACGCCGCACAGAACAACACGACGCCGCACAGAATAACAATACCGCACAGAACAACACAATACCGCACAAACAGTTTTAGATAATATTACGTCGCAGTCATGTGACGCGGACATGACGTCAATAGGCGGAACTCACGGCAAAATTATAATCCGTGGGCGTGGCTTGCAACAGGAAGTAGGAAAGCGGCAATTCTGGCAAACAAGACACAGCGGTTAGTAACACGATGACTAACAAGGCAAATATTTTTGTTTTCAGCTTGCAACTTGACCGTCTAGAGCGTACAAGGTAATTACAACTGTTTTTTTTTAGCGAGGGAGTGTGGCGTTTGGGAGGAATGTCGAACTCGGCGTCTGCTTCCAGCCACAGACGCCAAATTTCGACGATTATTTCGACTGGTCAACGGTTGTAAATTATTGCGTTGACTAAAAACTTTATTTAACTCTACTCTTAACTTTGCCGTTTCAGATATGCGGGTATTACACCGCGGAAATGACGTCAATAGGCTGAACTCTCGCCAAAATTCAAATCTGTGGGCGCAATGGCCTTGAGCGAGACACCGGATACAAACACGACGATTATCAACAGAAATATCTTTATTTTCTGCTTGCAAGTGGACCGTCTAGAGCGTACACGGTAAGTACAACTCATTGTGTTTAAAAAGATTTACGTTTGTGTAGTTTGCGTTGCGTTGTATCTGTGAATGTTGGTTGAGGCTAAATGTTAATGTTTAATTTCATTCCTTTAGGTTCCACGGTGTTTGTTGGCTGTATGTTTTCCACTGCAAGAAGAGGCTCGTATCATTGACCAGCAGGAGCTACAATGGTGAGTACCCCTTTCGTCTTCCATTTATGTTAAACACTTCCTATTTCATGTCTAACAGTACTCGATTTAACAAATAACCATAAATAAATACACTGTGGGCAGTCACGTTAACATATGTGATTATCCTGCCTAATATGTTTATCACAAATATGTCACTAATCACTAATATGTTTATTTGTTTATCACAACACCTTTGGACCTTCAGCAATCGATTATTTCCCTTCATCTACATAGAGACAGAACGATGGTGTCTTAAACATCTCATTCATTTCACCAAATAACTTCACGCAGGTGGATAACGGCCGTCTCGGTCACGCTATGTTGCGTGATGCAGTTTTGAAGAACCAAATGCATTTATTCAATGAATAAGTCAAGCTAGTTCTATGTTTATGATGTTGTAAGTTACGGTACCGATTGAAGTTGAGTTCGAAGCCAGTGGAAAACAGCGCTGCGTTTGTGCTCTCCAGGTACAAATGTTGTGATCTCTGACTGACGACCGGGCGAGACTCGAGTAAGAGATGTCCAAACGAGCTCCGGCAGGGCGGGCCAAGGCGGAGCGAACGGACGCCCTTCAGGCCGCCAATGACGAGCTGAGAACCAAACTGATGGACGTCCAGTTAGAACTTCAGCAGGAGAAGAACAAGGTGAAAACCTCAACAGACAGACACTGCCTGCCTCCCTGCCTGCCTCCCTGCCTGCCTCCCTCCCTCCCTCCCAGTTTTCCCGATGTAGATTAGACATGCGTGTGCCATGACTGTGTCAGCCTACATCAACAAATGCACCGAGGACGTCAGCACCACTAAGAATATCATCACCCGGGGCAACCAACGACCCTGGATGACTGAGGAGGTACGTCAAACGCTACGAGCGCGGAACTCTGCCTTCAAGTCTGGCGACAAGGAGACACTGAGGACAGCGAGAGCCAACTTGAACCGTGCCATCAGGATAGCGAAGCGAGACCGCAGTCGAAAATTTCAGGATCGTTTCCACGACGTCAAAAACATCAGGAGTATGTGGCAAGGCATACGGGCGATTACAGACTACAACTCACTCTCCCCCCCCCCCGGTGGGTGTAGTTGATGCTGACTTTCTAAATGGTCTAAATAACTTCTTTGGGAGGTTCGAGGCACTAAACGGCACTCCAGCAGTTAAAACTGTCCCCCATCAGGAAGAGGAGGTACTCTGCCTTGACTCCGCCGATGTGTTGAAGACCCTGAGGAGAGTCAACCCCTGTAAGGCCCCTGGCCCCGACAACATTCCTGGGCGTGTGTTCAGGGAATGTGCAAGTCATCTGGCTGGGGTCATCACAGACATTTTTAACACCTCGCTGGGCCAAGCCACAGTGCCGGCGTGCTTTAAGACTGCCTCCATCATTCCGGTGCCGAAGAAACCTCAAATCACCTCATTTAATGATTACCGGCCTGTTGCACTGACTCCGGTTATGATGAAGTGCTTCGAAAGGCTGCTTAAAGGTCACATCGTTTCCAGACTCCCCCTATTATTTGACCCGTTCCAGTTTGCCGACCGGCAAAACCGCTCCACTCAGGACGCCATCTCCTCCGTTCTTCACCTGAGCCTGGCTCACCTGGAGGAGAAGAACACCCATGTGCGGAGGCTGTTCCTGGACTTCAGCTCAGCGTTTAACACCATCATCCCACAGCATCTGGTAGGAAAATTGGAACACCTGGGCTTCAACACCCCCCTTCGCAACTGGCTGCTAGACTTCCTCAGCAACAGACCTCAGTCACTCCGGGTCGGACAGAACACCTCTGATGTCATCACCCTCAGCACAGGCTCCCTTCAGGGCTGCGTCCTGAGCCCCCTGCTGTTCACCCTGATGACACACGACTGCGTCCTCAGGTTCACCACCAATCACATCGTGAAGTCAGCAGACGACACAACGGTGGTGGGGCTCATCAGAGACAACAACGACCTGGACTACAGAGAGGAGGTGGAGCAGCTGGTGGGCTGGTGCAGAGAAAACAGCCTGATCCTGAATGAGGAGAAGATGAAGGAGATCATCGTCGACTTCAGGAAAAAACAGCCTCACCACGCTCCACTGATCATCAACAGCTCAGCTGTGGAGGTGGTCAGCACCACCAAATTCCTGGGGGTCCACATCACAGAAGACCTCACCTGGACTATGAACACTACGGCACTGGTCAAGAGGGCACAGAAGCGCTTGTACTTACAGCGGAGGATGAGGAGAGCCCACCTGCCCCCACCCATCATGAGGACGTTCTACAGGAGCACCATAGAGAGCATTCTGACAAGCTGTCTCTCTGTGTGGTGTGGAGGCTGCACCGCCTCCGATTGGAAGAACGTGAGGAGAGTGGTGAGGACAGCAGAGAGGATCATAGGGGCTCCTCTTCCCTCCATTCAGGACATTTCATCTCAGCGCTGCATGTCCCGTGCCCGTAACATCATCAATGACCCATCACACCCCCACCATGGACTGTTCTCCCTGCTGCCCTCTGGGAAGAGGTTTGCAGCATCCGCTGCAGGTCCACCAGGTTCTGCAACAGCTTTTTCCCTGCTGTCATCAGACTGTTGAACACTAGAACTGTTGAGCTCTAAACTGAACTCTGCATCACACATTCACAGAACTGTACTTTATGACACTACGGACCTCTATCTTGCACTATCTCGCACTACCAACTTTACTGAACTTGTATAAACCCTTTAAATAGAAGTTTAATACATGGTTTAGCATTCCTCTGCACACTCTTGAATACTGTTTTGCCTACTTGCACTATTGCATAATTATCACTGCTGCACTTTATACTTATTTTTAATATATATATATATATATATAGTATATGTATATATATATATTTTCATAGGATATGTTACTTCTATTCAACTGCAATATCACTACTTTGTTGTAAGACGTATGCAACGGAATTTCGTTTTGTATGCACCATGTGCAGACAAGATGACAATAAAGTTTGTCTAAGTCTAAGTCATGTCAGGTCAGCTGTCTGGAGAGAGAGAGAAGTCAGGACCTGCGGGCGGAGCACCACCGTGCCACCGCCGCCATGACGGAACTCAAAAGCAAACTCCATGAGGAGAAGCAGAAAGAGTTAGCCATTACCAGGGAGACATTACTGCGGCAGCATGAAATGGAGCTGATGAGAGTGATCAAAATCAAAGATGGAGAGATCCAGCGACTGAATGCCTTGGTCCTCAGCCTGAGGGACGGCTCCATGGACAAGGTGATCCGCTCTATCCGTGTCTGACTATCCGCACGCCACGTCGGGCTTCGATGCGGCCGCTACCGTATTGTGTAGCTTGTCCCCAGTAAGCGTCGCGGCGCTCCGTTGCGGTCTCAACGGCCCGGTGTGGCGCAATGTGTGCTCAGGTGAGGAGGGGGGGCGCTTTGCTGGCGGAGGTGGAGGAGACGCGGCGGTGTCGGGAGACCGAGCGGTGTCGCCTCCACCAGGAGCGCGGAAGAAGCCCTGGCAGCGGCCCAGCAGGCCTGGCAGTCCCGAGCGGCCGAGCTCCGATCGGCTCATCACCAGCATCGGGAGGAGCTGAGCCGAACCAAGAGAGACTGCGAGAGGGAGATCCGCCGACTGGTAGGACTGATCAGATGCGCGGTGCGTGGCTATGTTCCCAATTTCGTTGTATACCTGCAGTGCAATGACACCTAAGGCATTCTATTCTATTCTATTTCACAAGAAGAAAATGTCCGGTTGCTCGCTTCGCTTTTGTCACAGCAAAGGTGTTCTAGTCGATTCAAGAAAAAAAATTGGCCGGTTGCTCTCTTTGTTTTTGTCACAATTCTGGCAAATGAGTTTGCCCGCCTGCCTGAGCGCTCCCCGTTTGTACATCCAGACGGATGAGATCAAGCTGAAAGACAGAGCGGTTAGTGTTTTGGATGAAGCCCTGGGGCCGGCCACGTCCACCGCCTTCAGCTGCAGACTCAGGCTGCCGAGCAGCAGATCGCTGCCCTGAGGGATTCCCAAAGGGCGGGCCTAAACTACCCTGGAAGTGGGGTCAACGCCGCTACTAGCAATCCTCTTCATTGCGTAAGCCACCTCATCACACACTTGCAGTACGCATGACTTAGTTCGTTGCTGGAGGAAGGTAGCACAAAAACAGTTTTGAACTTTGAACGAGTGCTTGTGTGTGTGTGTTGCGGGGCGTTTTCAGTCTCAGGAGGATCGGGACACGCGACGGTTTCATCTGAAAATCGCTGAGCTCAGCGCAGTCATCAGGAACCTGGAGGATCGAAACGCCCTGCTTTCTGAAGAGCGCAATGAACTGGTAATTTATTGACGGCACGCTTGAAGGTTTGCGCTACGTTTGATGCGCGCCATCCAGCGAGGCACCCATTGCGCTTGCTTATTAGTTGAGCGGCGCGTCGAGTCGGTTGCCTGGTAGATGTCTTTTATTGGGAGCCAAAGCCACGATTCCGTTCAAACCGATGCAAAAGGAATGGATACGTTCTGGCCCGCGTGTTGTGCGTCTTTCACATCCCGCACTTCATGCTTGCAGCTAAAGCGACTGAGAGAAACAGAAAGCCAGTTTCTGCCACTCCTGTACAAAAACAAACGCCTGAGCAGGAAGAATGAAGAACTCTCGCTGGTGCTGTGTCGCCTTGAAAACAAAGTGCGCTTTGTCACCCAGGAGAACGAGGAGATGGCAAGCTTGGTAAGTCGACGCGGACAACGGCGGCGTGCCAACAGAGTCCACTGCATTTGTGTTCCACAGAGAAGGCCTAGTTCGCTCAATGACCTGGACCGCGGTTGCGGCCAGCAGGACGGTGAAATGGAGTTCCTTCAAGTTGTGGAGCAGCGGCACATCATCGACGACTTGTCCAAGGTCTTCAGGCAGGCGACTCGGTGCACGTACGGCAGCGCCACGCTCGCTCGCTGTCGCCAGGAAACCTTTTCCGTCCAAAGCTTGGCCGGCGGCCGCCATCCAAAAAATTGGCCCCTTAAATTCCGACCTTTCAAGCAGGAGCATTGTGCGCACGCGTTTGAACACGCTTTAGACTTGTTTTGCCGTTTTCAGCAGCTCAAAGCTCCCGTTTTGTCAGCGCCTTTGCCACTCGCTGTGCGCTGAAAACGACGGACTTGCCCGGCTGCTCAGCCCGTCAACCATGAGCCGCGAGCGCGACATCATTGTCCGTAGGCAGCTAGTGGCAAAATGCACCCTGTTAGAGTTGCGCTCGCTCCAACTTATTTTGCAAGAACCACACGGGAGACAAGTAAGTTCTTTTGGACACCTGCAGGTGGAGAGTCCATCCGTTGTACGAATGAAGTCTGACTCTCGGCTCCTGCACGAGCATTTCAATTAAGAGAAACAGGGTGGGTGTAAGAGTGGATTGAATAGAGGAAGCCCTTGACCTCTAGTCAAAACATAGCAAGGGGTGTTTTACGACTTTGTGTAGGAAGGGATAAGCGATAGGGATAAATAAGGGATAAATAATATTATTTATTACAGGTTGCAGTCAAAGTCAAAGCAACATAATGATACGATAAAGATAATCTGGAAAACCCTGACACACCCTGTAGTTGTCACTTTTGGAAAAGACGAGCGTCCCTCCAATCATCGCCGGTGACGTGTTTTTCAGGCTCTGGAGACAGGAGCTCATGTCAGAAATGTCATTGTGAGTCGCGTTTGTTTCTGCGCCGGAGCCGTTCGTTCCCTTTGCATCCAAAGAATCTCAAAGGCGGATTATTTGTGTCGACAGGAGAGAGATTTGCTGCTACGATACCGACGTCGAGAATCTCTGAGGAGGAACAAAGCGTGAGGTCCTGCAAGGTGAGTCTGTTTGTTTGCGGCTGCTTGGTGTTGCGCAAGATGAAATGGCCTTTTTCTCGCTATCGTTCCTATCGTCGATTCATCGTGAGGTGTCGCTTCAGTTTGTTCAGAGAGATGTTTGCTTCCGCGCCCGCAGGTCATCGAAACATTTTACGGCTACGACGAAGACGTGTTGGTGGACTCGGACGGATCGTCCTTGTCTTTTCACACCGACAGAACCCCCGACACGGAACCCGAAGAGGTAGCCCGCCATTTCTGCCAGCGTATTGGCACCAAACATTCCTCTTCAGCCTGGAATCGGACTCGTCTTTGCGTCGCGGGTGCTTTGTCGCCGGTCTGACTGATTCTGGTACTAGTGCTGTGTTGCATTGGTGTGTGCATGAAGAGGCGGAGCTTCGCTACCGCCAGCTGACGCAAGAATATCAAGCGCTGCAACGAGCCTACGCTCTGCTAGCCCAGACCAGCGAAGGGGACTACGACGCCGAGAAGGAGATCAAGGTGGCGCCCCTTCCCGCAACCCCCGGCCGGGTCGCAGCCTCCCCGTTCTCACCCAGCCTCGGGTGTTCTCTGGTCTGAAAGGAGGAGGAGGAGCCTCCCTCCTCCTCCTTTCAGACCAGAGAAAAGCTGATGGTAGAAATGGGTCACTATCAAAGCAGAGTAGCAGATCTGGAGTCAGCGCTGAAGCAACAAGGACAGGTAAGCTCATCAATGAGCACACCTTTTTCTCAGACAAAATAGCTACATTCTTCAGTCACTCATTCGTCTGGCATTACTGGACCAACCCCCCCCCCCGAATGTGGCTGGGAAAATGCGGAGAAAAGCAAATGTCATTTTCCAGTCAACCAAAGAATTTGTGGATGAAAATGACACAACATTCCAAAGCTGTCCACGCGTTTGTCTCTTCTAGAATGTCAAGTGGGTGGAGGAGAAGCAGCTGCTGCGTCAGAGCAATCAGCAGTTGGCCGAAAAGGTGACGGAAAGAAAGGCGCTGGGCGGAGTCGCTTGGCGTCACACCCGTCGGGAAGCCCCGCAGATGAGGTCTGACTGTCTTTTCAGGTCAGGCGGATGGAGGCGGAAGAAGCGCGTCTGAAAGAGCACATCCAGGATATCCGAGACCAAAACGAACTGCTTGAGTTCCGCATCCTGGAGCTGGAGGTGGGAAGACTCGCACAAGCGTGTTGAGGCCAGAGATGTGACGGACGGACGGACGGACGGACGGATGCATGCCTCTGCCTTTCAGGAGAGGGAGTGGCGCTCCCCCGTCTTGAAGTTTCTGCAAGTCCGTTTCCCAGACGGCCTCAGCCCTTTGCAGATCTACTGCGAGGCCGAGGGCGTGAGCGTACGTAAGGCGTCCCTCGCAACCCTAACCTTAACCCGAGGTCCCAGAACACCTTACATTGCTCCTTGCGCCTTTCCCCCGGACATCAACATCAGTGATCTGATGAAGAAGCTGGACATCCTGGGCTATAACGCCGTAAGTGTATGTCGAACTCCTTATGTTCGCACTCCACGAGACTCGGCGGCTCAAATGTGACTTTTGGAAGGCTTTGCGCTGAAAGAAGCTTGTTGACGCTGTGCCTTTGGGCTCTTCTATGTTCTGCAAGCAGAAGGGCTACCTGGATGAAGAGTTGGACTTCAGGAAGTGTTCCATGGACCAGGCTCATAAGGTAAGCCTCCCTCAAATCTCCCGCCGGACCACTGATGGACGAGGATTGCGGCCCAGAGGATCCTGGAGCTGGAGGCCATGTTGTACGAGGCGCTACCGCAGCGGGACTGCCCCGCCACGGACGGCGAAAAAGCCAGCCACGCTGGCGTGAATGACGTGCTGACGGCGGATCAGAGAGAAGAGCTTAGGAGCGCCGTGGACCAATGGAAGCGAGCCCTGATGTGCGAGTTGAGGGAGCGCGACGCTTGCATCCTCCAAGAGAGAATGGATCTGCTGCACAGCGCGCAACAGGTAAGGGCCCAAAGCCAGCCCGCCACTTACTTGCACGCTTACAAAGAGCTGAAAGAATTCATTGAAGCTCAGAAGAGACAAATCAAACAATTGGAGGAGAAGTTTCTGTTTCTCTTTCTATTCTTCTCCTTGGCCTTCATTCTGTGGCCCTAACACCAGCTGGTGAGTGAGCTCCATCGGCACCGCACTCGACACCTCCGATACACTGCCAGCCGGTCTCAGACGTTGGCAGACGCTCCGATGCCAACGTATACCCCCCGCCACGGTGACAGAGGCACCGCGTCACACCGGCGCTCATCCAATCAGAAGGCAGGAAAAGCAAATTCACATGCAGGGCACTTTTGAACCAGAAAAGAGCGCCACAAAAAACGGTTGTTGCCCCAAACGCGCACTAAAAAGGGTCAGAATAACAAGAGTCCCACTGGCCAGCCGGGGCCACCCGTCCAGCTGTTTCTTCAGCTGTTGTGCGTGTTGGCTTCACTTGAGTTCAATTTGGTATTTTGGTCAAAAGCGCATGTGGTGAAATTCCACAAAGTAGGATGGGCAAACACATTTCTTTAAACTATGAGTGTCAATTGGGCTCTCGAAATGGCAGGGAAAAGATGCACAGCAAAACGAAAATACGTAGATGAACACAGGACGTTTTAATCAGAGTGGGAAAGTTTCTATTTTTTGTTGAACGTGATGGCAAACCATTCTGCCTGATATGTCAGACCTCAGCGCATTTCAAAGATTCAAATCTTCAGCGCCATGCACTTCAGCTCACTCCATGCTAACATTGATCAGGCGTCGAACCCGCAACATCATGCTTAAGAGGTGGCCATGCTAACCAGTGCGCCATTATGTCAACGCATAATAACTAAGTCTACTGATCAAAACAGCGGTTACTATATGACGTCGCTACGTCGTGGTCACGTGACGCAGACAAGACGTCAATGGACGTGGGCAGAGTTAACTTGTTTAAAAGGGAGTGGGCAGAAGAAATATTTAATTTATTTAAATCTATTTTGAGTGCACACCATTATGCCAATGCATAACAACTGTAAATCTACTAAACAAAACAGCGGTTGCTATATGACATCTGCCACGTCGTGGTCACGTGACATACGTGACGTCGATGGGCGTAACTTTCGCCAGAATTCAAATCCGCGGGGAGAGTTAACTTGTTTAAAAGAGAGTGGGCAGAAGAATTATTTAATTTATTTAAATCTATTTGGTGTGTGCGCCATTATGTCAATGCATAACAACTGTAAGTCTACTAAACAAAACAGCGGTTGCTATATGACGTTTGCCACGTCGTGGTCACGTGACGCGGACGTGACGTCGACGCCTACTTTACATCCCACCGATCACAGGACCCCTCGGCTGCATAACCGTGCCCCCTTCCCAACCAATCGGATTTGCTATACGCGAAAACGACGCCAATGGAAAGAGCTTCCGCCCAAATTTAAATCCGTGGGCGTGGCTCGCAGCAGGAAGTAGGAAAATGGCGGCGATGTTGACAAAGACACAGCGGATGGTAACATACGACTAACAAGAGAAATATTTTTATTTTCTGCTTGCAACTGGACCGTCCAGAGCGTACACGGTAAGTACAACTCATCGTTTTTAAAAAGAAGTACTTTTGTTGCCCTGAAAAGCGAGTGAGCGTGGCGTTTGTGGGGGACGTCGAATTTCGACGATTCTTTCTGGTCAACGGTTGTAAATGATTGTGTTGATTAAAAAAGAAAACTTGATGTAACTCTACTTTTAACTGCCGTTTCAGCTAGATTTGGAATTGCATCACATCCAATTTTGCCTAGAGCGTACACGGTAAGTAACACTCGTTGTGTTTAAGGAGATTTACGTTTGTAATAGCAGAAGTGTAGCCGCGTTGCGTTGTACGTGTGAATGTTGGTCCAGGCGAAATGTTAATGTTTAATTTCATTCCTTTAGGTTCCACGGTGTTTGTTGGCTGCAAGTTTTCCACTGCAAGAAGAGGCTCATATCATTGACCAGGAGCGAGCTACAATGGTGAGTAGCCATAACATTTATGTTAAACACTTCCTATTTCATGTCTAACAGTACTTGATTTAACAAATAACCATAAATAAATACAGTGTGGGCACTGAAGTTAACATATGTGATTATACTGCCTAATCTGTCACCGAGTAGATTGTTGCAAAGTAATATAAGATCCAAAGTTGTAATTCAGAATAGTTTTCAAAAGAAGGCCATTAGAATTATATACAAGTCTGATTACCCTGAACAAGCTATTAATTAAATCACAAATTCTTCAATTCAAAGATTTGGTAGATTATCAGACAAATAATGTCTAACAGTAATTGATTTAACACATCACGATAAGTAGATTGAGTGTGGGCACTCTCAAGTTAACATATGTGATTATACTGCCTAATCTGTTACAGAGTATGTTGTTGCCAAGTAATGTAGAATAGATCCAAAGTAGTAATCCAGAATAGTTTTGAAGAGGCCATTAGAATGATAAACAAATCTGATTACCTTGAACATAATAACAAGCTAAGTGTTTAATATGTCCTATGAAGTCAAAATTGGGCACCATCATATGGTGAAATTTGGAATTGCATCACATCCAATTTTGCCTGGGAACAAACAGATTACATAAATCTTAGTTTTGAATAAGCCACTCCTTCTCAAACAAGTAAACTCTGCCCATTTTGCGCAGTAGATGTTCTTTTAATATCTAGTATTTATACAAAGTCATAATTTAAATTGCTTTCAACCTTCATTCATCGGTTCAACCAACATTACTCGCTCTTATTACCAACTTGTATTGATTTAACTAAGCGTTTAATACTTCCTATCAGGTCTCAAATCGAGATTTGGCAAAATACAATTTCAGCAAATCCAATTTTGCCAGGGAACAAAAATAGATTAAATAAACTAAATAAGTCCTCTTCCCATTAAATAAATCAGAAAAGTCTGTCTTGTAACCAGTCCTCTTCAAACAAGTAAAGTCTGCCCATTTTGTGCCGTAGATTTTGTGTCTATGCCTAGTATTTAAACAAAATCATAATTTAAACGACTTCTTTCCTTCATTCACTTTGGAAATTTGGAATTGCAGCAAATCGAATTTTGCCAGGGAACAAAAATAGATCAATTAAACTAAATAAGTCTTCTTCCCATTAAATAAATTAAAAAAGTCTGTCTTGTAACCAGTCCTTTTCAAACAAGTAAAGTCTGCCCATTTTGTGCTGTCGATTTTGTGTTTATGCCTAGTATTTATACAAAATCATAATTTAAAGGACTTCATTCCTTCATTCACTTTGGAAATTTGGAATTGCAGCACATCAAATTTTGCCTGGGAAGAAAAGTAGATTAAATAAATTTAATAAGTCTTACTACTTCCCATTAAATAAATTAAATACGTCTTACTTGTTTCCACTCCTTTTCAAAACAGTAGTTTAAAACGAGGGCCCTTCACTCAATCTTTAACCTCAACCCCGCACGTTGTGTTGTATCTGTGAATGTTGGTTGTGGCCAAATGATAGTTTTCTTTCATTCGTTTAGGTTCCAAGAAAACTTGATGTAACTCTACTTTTAACTGCCGTTTCAGATAAGCGGGTATTACGTCGCAGTCATGTGCCGCGGATATGACGTAATTGCCCGAACCTCCGCCAAAATTCAAATCTGTTGGCGCGATGGCCGTGAGCCACTGAGCAGCGACGATTATCAACGGAAATATCTTTATTTTCTGCTTGCAACTGGACCGTCTAGAGCGTACACGGTAAGTAACACTCATTGTGTTTAAGGAGATTTACGTTTGTAATAGCAGAAGTGTAGCCGCGTTGCGTTGTACGTGTGAAAATTGGTCGAGGCGAAATGTTAATGTTTAATTTCATTCCTTTAGGTTCCACGGTGTTTGTTGGCTGCAAGTTTTCCACTGCAAGAAGAGGCTCGTATCATTGACCAGGAGCGAGCTACAATGGTGAGTAGCCATAACATTTATGTTAAACACTTCCTATTTCATGTGTAACAGTACTTGATTTAACAAATAACCATAAATAAATACAGTGTGGGCACTGAAGTTAACATATGTGATTATACTGCCTAATCTGTCACCGAGTAGATTGTTGCAAAGTAATATAAGATCCAAAGTTGTAATTCAGAATAGTTTTCAAAAGAAGGCCATTAGAATTATATACAAGTCTGATTACCCTGAACAAGCTATTAATTAAATCACAAATTCTTCAATTCAAAGATTTGGTAGATTATCAGACAAATAATGTCTAACAGTAATTGATTTAACACATCACGATAAGTAGATTGAGTGTGGGCACTCTCAAGTTAACATATATGATTATACTGCCTAATCTGTTACAGAGTATGTTGTTGCCAAGTAATGTAGAATAGATCCAAAGTAGTAATCCAGAATAGTTTTGAAGAGGCCATTAGAATAATAAACAAATCTGATTACCTTGAACATAATAACAAGCTAAGTGTTTAATATGTCCTATGAAGTCAAAATTGGGCACCATCATGTGGTGAAATTTGGAATTGCATCACATCCAATTTTGCCTGGGAACAAACAGATTAAATAAATCTTAGTTTTGAATAAGCCACTCCTTCTCAAACAAGTAAACTCTGCCCATTTCGCGCAGTAGATGTTCTGTTAATATCTAGTATTTATACAAAGTCATAATTTAAATTGCTTTCAACCTTCATTCATCGGTTCAACCAACATTACTCGCTCTTATTACCAACTTGTATTGATTTAACTAAGCGTTTAATACTTCCTATCAGGTCTCAAGGCAAGATTTGGCAAAATACAGTTTCAGCAAATCCAATTTTGCCAGGGAACAAAAATAGATTAAATAAACTAAATAAGTCTTCTTCCCATTAAATAAATCAGAAAAGTCTGTCTTGTAACCAGTCCTCTTCAAACAAGTAAAGTCTGCCCATTTTGTCCCGTAGATTTTGTGTCTATGCCTAGTATTTAAACAAAATCATAATTTAAACGACTTCTTTCCTTCATTCACTTTGGAAATTTGGAATTGCAGCAAATCGAATTTTGCCAGGGAACAAAAATAGATCAATTAAACTAAATAAGTCTTCTTCCCATTAAATAAATTAAAAAAGTCTGTCTTGTAACCAGTCCTTTTCAAACAAGTAAAGTCTGCCCATTTTGTGCCGTCGATTTTGTGTTAATGCCTAGTATTTATACAAAATCATAATTTAAAGGACTTCATTCCTTCATTCACTTTGGAAATTTGGAATTGCAGCACATCAAATTTTGCCTGGGAAGAAAAGTAGATTAAATAAATTTAATAAGTCTTACTACTTCCCATTAAATAAATTAAATACGTCTTACTTGTTCCCACTCCTTTTCAAAACAGTAGTTTAAAACGAGGGCCCTTCACTCAATCTTTAACCTCAACCCCGCACGTTGTGTTGTATCTGTGAATGTTGGTTGTGGCCAAATGATAGTTTTCTTTCATTCGTTTAGGTTCCAAGAAAACTTGATGTAACTCTACTTTTAACTGCCGTTTCAGATAAGCGGGTATTACGTCGCAGTCATGTGCCGCGGATATGACGTAATTGCCCGAACCTCCGCCAAAATTCAAATCTGTTGGCGCGATGGCCGTGAGCCACTGAGCAGCGACGATTATCAACGGAAATATCTTTATTTTCTGCTTGCAACTGGACCGTCTAGAGCGTACACGGTAAGTAACACTCATTGTGTTTAAGGAGATTTACGTTTGTAATAGCAGAAGTGTAGCCGCGTTGCGTTGTACGTGTGAAAATTGGTCGAGGCGAAATGTTAATGTTTAATTTCATTCCTTTAGGTTCCACGGTGTTTGTTGGCTGCAAGTTTTCCACTGCAAGAAGAGGCTCGTATCATTGACCAGGAGCGAGCTACAATGGTGAGTAGCCATAACATTTATGTTAAACACTTCCTATTTCATGTCTAACAGTACTTGATTTAACAAATAACCATAAATAAATACGGTGTGGGCACTGAAGTTAACATATGTGATTATACTGCCTAATCTGTCACCGAGTAGATTGTTGCAAAGTAATATAAGATCCAAAGTTGTAATTCAGAATAGTTTTCAAAAGAAGGCCATTAGAATTATATACAAGTCTGATTACCCTGAACATAACAACAAGCTATTAATTAAATCACAAATTCTTCAATTCAAAGATTTGGTAGATTATCAGACAAATAATGTCTAACAGTAATTGATTTAACACATCACGATAAGTAGATTGAGTGTGGACACTCTCAAGTTAACATATATGATTATACTGCCTAATCTGTTACAGAGTATGTTGTTGCCAAGTAATGTAGAATAGATCCAAAGTAGTAATCCAGAATAGTTTTGAAGAGGCCATTAGAATAATAAACAAATCTGATTACCTTGAACATAATAACAAGCTAAGTGTTTAATATGTCCTATGAAGTCAAAATTGGGCACCATCATGTGGTGAAATTTGGAATTGCATCACATCCAATTTTGCCTGGGAACAAACAGATTAAATAAATCTTAGTTTTGAATAAGCCACTCCTTCTCAAACAAGTAAACTCTGCCCATTTCGCGCAGTAGATGTTCTGTTAATATCTAGTATTTATACAAAGTCATAATTTAAATTGCTTTCAACCTTCATTCATCGGTTCAACCAACATTACTCGCTCTTATTACCAACTTGTATTGATTTAACTAAGCGTTTAATACTTCCTATCAGGTCTCAAGGCAAGATTTGGCAAAATACAATTTCAGCAAATCCAATTTTGCCAGGGAACAAAAATAGATTAAATAAACTAAATAAGTCTTCTTCCCATTAAATAAATCAGAAAAGTCTGTCTTGTAACCAGTCCTCTTCAAACAAGTAAAGTCTGCCCATTTTGTGCCGTAGATTTTGTGTCTATGCCTAGTATTTAAACAAAATCATAATTTAAACGACTTCTTTCCTTCATTCACTTTGGAAATTTGGAATTGCAGCAAATCGAATTTTGCCAGGGAACAAAAATAGATCAATTAAACTAAATAAGTCTTCTTCCCATTAAATAAATTAAAAAAGTCTGTCTTGTAACCAGTCCTTTTCAAACAAGTAAAGTCTGCCCATTTTGTGCCGTCGATTTTGTGTTAATGCCTAGTATTTATACAAAATCATAATTTAAAGGACTTCATTCCTTCATTCACTTTGGAAATTTGGAATTGCAGCACATCAAATTTTGCCTGGGAAGAAAAGTAGATTAAATAAATTTAATAAGTCTTACTACTTCCCATTAAATAAATTAAATACGTCTTACTTGTTCCCACTCCTTTTCAAAAAAGTAGTTTAAAACGAGGTCCCTTCACTCAACCTTTAACCCTATTTATTCACCTTCTAGGCTAAGTGTTAAAGGCTAAGTGTTAAAGGCTAAGTGTTAAAGGCTAAGTGTTAGAGGCTAAGTGCCAGAGGCTAGGCGCCAGAGGCGAGTTTTTGTGGGCTGAAGTTTTAGTGGGGTTAGTGTGAATACAATCCAAAAGAATACAACAGAATACAATACAATAGAATATAATACATAGATTAAATTCAATAGCTCTTACTACTTCCCATTAAATAAATTAAATACGTCTTACTTGTTCCCAATCCTTTTCAAAAAAGTAGTTTAAAACGAGGGCCCTTCACTCAACCTTTAACCTCAACCCCGCACGTCACATTGTGTTGTATCTGTGAATGTTGGTTGTGGCCAAATGATAGTTTTCTTTCATTCGTTTAGGTTCCACGGTGTTTGTTGGCTATGTTTTCCACTGTCAGAAGGATGAAAATACAAAGTACAACGCTTGGACGTGGGCGAAGACGTCACTGGTGAGTCCTTCCTTCCTATTTATTTACCTTCTAGATGCTAGAGGCTAAGTGTTAGAGGCTAAGTGTTAGAGGCTAAGTGTTAGAGGCTAAGTGTTAAAGGCAACACAATACGAACAACACAACACAATACGAATAACTCAACACAATATGAACAACACAATATGAACAACACAACACAATACGAACAACACAACACATTACGAATAACACAACACAATACGAACAACACAACGATACTGCACTGAACAACACGATACCGCACTGAGAAACACGATACCGCACTGAACAACACGATACCGCACTGAACAACACCATGCCGCACTGAACACCATGCCACACTGAACAACACCATCCCGCACTGAACAACACCATGCCGCACTAAATAACACCATGCCGCACTGAACAACACCATGCCTCACTGAACGACACCATGCCGCACTGAAAGACACCATGCCGCACTGAACGACACCATGCCGCACTGAAAGACACCATCCCGCACTGAACACCATGCCGCACTGAACAACACCATCCTGCACTGAACAACACCATCCCGCACTGAACAACACCATGCCGCACTGAACAACATTATGCCGCACTGAACATTATGCCGCACTGAACAACACCATGCCGCACTGAACAACACCATGCCGCACTGAACAACATTATGCCGCACTGAACAACACCATGCCGCACTGAACAACACCATGCCGCACTGAACAACACCATGCCGCACTGAACAACACCATGCCGCACTGAACAACATTATGCCGCACTGAACAACACCATGCCGCACTGAACAACACCATCCTGCGCTGAACAACACCATTCCGCATTGAACACCATGCCGCACTGAACAACACCATCCCGCACTGAACAACACCATCCCGCACTGAACAACACCATGCCGCACTGAACAACATTATGCCGCACTGAACAACACCATGCCGCACTGAACAACACCATGCCGCACTGAACAACACCATGCTGCACTGAACAACATTATGCCGCACTGAACAACATTATGCCGCACTAAACAACATTATGTCGCACTGAACAACACCATGCCGCACTGAACAACACCATGCCGCACTGAACAACATTATGCCGCACTGAACAACACGATCCCGCATTGAACAACACCATCCCGCAGTGAACAACACCATGCCGCATTGAACAACACCATGCCGCACTGAACAACACCATGCTGCACTGAACAACATTATGCTGCACTGAACAACACGATCCTGCATTGAACAACACCATGCCGCACTGAACAACACCATCCTGCACTGAACAACACCATGCCGCACTGAACAACATTATGCCGCACTGAACAACACCATGCCGCACTGAACAACACCATGCCGCACTGAACAACACCATGCCGCACTGAACAACACCATGCCGCAATGAACAACACCATCCCGCACTGAACAACACCATGCCGCATTGAACAACACCATGCCGCACTGAACAACACCATCCCGCACTGAACAACACCACCCCGCACTGAACAACACCATCCCGCATTGAACAACACCATCCCGGACTGAACAACACCATGCTGCACTGAACAACACCATTCCGCACTGAACAACACCATGCCGCACTGAACAACACCATGCCGCACTGAACAACACCATGCCTTACTGAACAACACCATGCCGCACTGAACAACACGACGTCGCACTGAACAACACGACGCCGCACAGAACAACACGACGCCGCACAGAATAACAATACCGCACAGAACAACACAATACCGCACAAACAGTTTTAGATAATATTACGTCGCAGTCATGTGACGCGGACATGACGTCAATAGGCGGAACTCACGGCAAAATTATAATCCGTGGGCGTGGCTTGCAACAGGAAGTAGGAAAGCGGCAATTCTGGCAAACAAGACACAGCGGTTAGTAACACGATGACTAACAAGGCAAATATTTTTGTTTTCAGCTTGCAACTTGACCGTCTAGAGCGTACAAGGTAATTACAACTGTTTTTTTTTAGCCCTGAAAAGCGAGGGAGTGTGGCGTTTGGGAGGAATGTCGAACTCGGCGTCTGCTTCCAGCCACAGACGACAAATTTTGACGATTATTTCGACTGGTCAACGGTTGTAAATTATTGCGTTGACTAAAAACTTTATTTAACTCTACTCTTAACTTTGCCGTTTCAGATATGCGGGTATTACACCGCGGAAATGACGTCAATAGGCTGAACTCTCGCCAAAATTCAAATCTGTGGGCGCAATGGCCTTGAGCGAGACACCGGATACAAACACGACGATTATCAACAGAAATATCTTTATTTTCTGCTTGCAAGTGGACCGTCTAGAGCGTACACGGTAAGTACAACTCATTGTGTTTAAAAAGATTTACGTTTGTGTAGTTTGCGTTGCGTTGTATCTGTGAATGTTGGTTGAGGCTAAATGTTAATGTTTAATTTCATTCCTTTAGGTTCCACGGTGTTTGTTGGCTGTATGTTTTCCACTGCAAGAAGAGGCTCGTATCATTGACCAGCAGGAGCTACAATGGTGAGTACCCCTTTCGTCTTCCATTTATGTTAAACACTTCCTATTTCATGTCTAACAGTACTCGATTTAACAAATAACCATAAATAAATACAGTGTGGGCAGTCACGTTAACATATGTGATTATCCTGCCTAATATGTTTATCACAAATATGTCACTAATCACTAATATGTTTATTTGTTTATCACAACACCTTTGGACCTTCAGCAATCGATTATTTCCCTTCATCTACATAGAGACAGAACGATGGTGTCTTAAACATCTCATTCATTTCACCAAATAACTTCACGCAGGTGGATAACGTCCGTCTCGGTCACGCTATGTTGCGTGATGCAGTTTTGAAGAACCAAATGCATTTATTCAATGAATAAGTCAAGCTAGTTCTATGTTTATGATGTTGTAAGTTACGGTACCGATTGAAGTTGAGTTCGAAGCCAGTGGAAAACAGCGCTGCGTTTGTGCTCTCCAGGTACAAATGTTGTGATCTCTGACTGACGACCGGGCGAGACTCGAGTAAGAGATGTCCAAACGAGCTCCGGCAGGGCGGGCCAAGGCGGAGCGAACGGACGCCCTTCAGGCCGCCAATGACGAGCTGAGAACCAAACTGATGGACGTCCAGTTAGAACTTCAGCAGGAGAAGAACAAGGTGAAAACCTCAACAGACAGACACTGCCTGCCTCCCTGCCTGCCTCCCTGCCTGCCTCCCTCCCTCCCTCCCAGTTTTCCCGATGTAGATTAGACATGCGTGTGCCATGACTGTGTCAGCCTACATCAACAAATGCACCGAGGACGTCAGCACCACTAAGAATATCATCACCCGGGGCAACCAACGACCCTGGATGACTGAGGAGGTACGTCAAACGCTACGAGCGCGGAACTCTGCCTTCAAGTCTGGCGACAAGGAGACACTGAGGACAGCGAGAGCCAACTTGAACCGTGCCATCAGGATAGCGAAGCGAGACCGCAGTCGAAAATTTCAGGATCGTTTCCACGACGTCAAAAACATCAGGAGTATGTGGCAAGGCATACGGGCGATTACAGACTACAACTCACTCTCCCCCCCCCCGGTGGGTGTAGTTGATGCTGACTTTCTAAATGGTCTAAATAACTTCTTTGGGAGGTTCGAGGCACTAAACGGCACTCCAGCAGTTAAAACTGTCCCCCATCAGGAAGAGGAGGTACTCTGCCTTGACTCCGCCGATGTGTTGAAGACCCTGAGGAGAGTCAACCCCTGTAAGGCCCCTGGCCCCGACAACATTCCTGGGCGTGTGTTCAGGGAATGTGCAAGTCATCTGGCTGGGGTCATCACAGACATTTTTAACACCTCGCTGGGCCAAGCCACAGTGCCGGCGTGCTTTAAGACTGCCTCCATCATTCCGGTGCCGAAGAAACCTCAAATCACCTCATTTAATGATTACCGGCCTGTTGCACTGACTCCGGTTATGATGAAGTGCTTCGAAAGGCTGCTTAAAGGTCACATCGTTTCCAGACTCCCCCTATTATTTGACCCGTTCCAGTTTGCCGACCGGCAAAACCGCTCCACTCAGGACGCCATCTCCTCCGTTCTTCACCTGAGCCTGGCTCACCTGGAGGAGAAGAACACCCATGTGCGGAGGCTGTTCCTGGACTTCAGCTCAGCGTTTAACACCATCATCCCACAGCATCTGGTAGGAAAATTGGAACACCTGGGCTTCAACACCCCCCTTCGCAACTGGCTGCTAGACTTCCTCAGCAACAGACCTCAGTCAGTCCGGGTCGGACAGAACACCTCTGATGTCATCACCCTCAGCACAGGCTCCCTTCAGGGCTGCGTCCTGAGCCCCCTGCTGTTCACCCTGATGACACACGACTGCGTCCTCAGGTTCACCACCAATCACATCGTGAAGTCAGCAGACGACACAACGGTGGTGGGGCTCATCAGAGACAACAACGACCTGGACTACAGAGAGGAGGTGGAGCAGCTGGTGGGCTGGTGCAGAGAAAACAGCCTGATCCTGAATGAGGAGAAGATGAAGGAGATCATCGTCGACTTCAGGAAAAAACAGCCTCACCACGCTCCACTGATCATCAACAGCTCAGCTGTGGAGGTGGTCAGCACCACCAAATTCCTGGGGGTCCACATCACAGAAGACCTCACCTGGACTATGAACACTACGGCACTGGTCAAGAGGGCACAGAAGCGCTTGTACTTACAGCGGAGGATGAGGAGAGCCCACCTGCCCCCACCCATCATGAGGACGTTCTACAGGAGCACCATAGAGAGCATTCTGACAAGCTGTCTCTCTGTGTGGTGTGGAGGCTGCACCGCCTCCGATTGGAAGAACGTGAGGAGAGTGGTGAGGACAGCAGAGAGGATCATAGGGGCTCCTCTTCCCTCCATTCAGGACATTTCATCTCAGCGCTGCATGTCCCGTGCCCGTAACATCATCAATGACCCATCACACCCCCACCATGGACTGTTCTCCCTGCTGCCCTCTGGGAAGAGGTTTGCAGCATCCGCTGCAGGTCCACCAGGTTCTGCAACAGCTTTTTCCCTGCTGTCATCAGACTGTTGAACACTAGAACTGTTGAGCTCTAAACTGAACTCTGCATCACACATTCACAGAACTGTACTTTATGACACTACGGACCTCTATCTTGCACTATCTCGCACTACCGACTTTACTGAACTTGTATAAACCCTTTAAATAGAAGTTTAATACATGGTTTAGCATTCCTCTGCACACTCTTGAATACTGTTTTGCCTACTTGCACTATTGCATAATTATCACTGCTGCACTTTATACTTATTTTTAATATATATATATATATAAATAGTATATGTATATATATATATTTTCATAGGATATGTTACTTCTATTCAACTGCAATATCACTACTTTGTTGTAAGACGTATGCAACGGAATTTCGTTTTGTATGCACCATGTGCAGACAAGATGACAATAAAGTTTGTCTAAGTCTAAGTCTAAGTCATGTCAGGTCAGCTGTCTGGAGAGAGAGAGAAGTCAGGACCTGCGGGCGGAGCACCACCGTGCCACCGCCGCCATGACGGAACTCAAAAGCAAACTCCATGAGGAGAAGCAGAAAGAGTTAGCCATTACCAGGGAGACATTACTGCGGCAGCATGAAATGGAGCTGATGAGAGTGATCAAAATCAAAGATGGAGAGATCCAGCGACTGAATGCCTTGGTCCTCAGCCTGAGGGACGGCTCCATGGACAAGGTGATCCGCTCTATCCGTGTCTGACTATCCGCACGCCACGTCGGGCTTCGATGCGGCCGCTACCGTATTGTGTAGCTTGTCCCCAGTAAGCGTCGCGGCGCTCCGTTGCGGTCTCAACGGCCCGGTGTGGCGCAATGTCTGCTCAGGTGAGGAGGGGGGGCGCTTTGCTGGCGGAGGTGGAGGAGACGCGGCGGTGTCGGGAGACCGAGCGGTGTCGCCTCCACCAGGAGCGCGGAAGAAGCCCTGGCAGCGGCCCAGCAGGCCTGGCAGTCCCGAGCGGCCGAGCTCCGATCGGCTCATCACCAGCATCGGGAGGAGCTGAGCCGAACCAAGAGAGACTGCGAGAGGGAGATCCGCCGACTGGTAGGACTGATCAGATGCGCGGTGCGTGGCTATGTTCCCAATTTCGTTGTATACCTGCAGTGCAATGACACCTAAGGCATTCTATTCTATTCTATTTCACAAGAAGAAAATGTCCGGTTGCTCGCTTCGCTTTTGTCACAGCAAAGGTGTTCTAGTCGATTCAAGAAAAAAAATTGGCCGGTTGCTCTCTTTGTTTTTGTCACAATTCTGGCAAATGAGTTTGCCCGCCTGCCTGAGCGCTCCCCGTTTGTACATCCAGACGGATGAGATCAAGCTGAAAGACAGAGCGGTTAGTGTTTTGGATGAAGCCCTGGGGCCGGCCACGTCCACCGCCTTCAGCTGCAGACTCAGGCTGCCGAGCAGCAGATCGCTGCCCTGAGGGATTCCCAAAGGGCGGGCCTAAACTACCCTGGAAGTGGGGTCAACGCCGCTACTAGCAATCCTCTTCATTGCGTAAGCCACCTCATCACACACTTGCAGTACGCATGACTTAGTTCGTTGCTGGAGGAAGGTAGCACAAAAACAGTTTTGAACTTTGAACGAGTGCTTGTGTGTGTGTGTTGCGGGGCGTTTTCAGTCTCAGGAGGATCGGGACACGCGACGGTTTCATCTGAAAATCGCTGAGCTCAGCGCAGTCATCAGGAACCTGGAGGATCGAAACGCCCTGCTTTCTGAAGAGCGCAATGAACTGGTAATTTATTGACGGCACGCTTGAAGGTTTGCGCTACGTTTGATGCGCGCCATCCAGCGAGGCACCCATTGCGCTTGCTTATTAGTTGAGCGGCGCGTCGAGTCGGTTGCCTGGTAGATGTCTTTTATTGGGAGCCAAAGCCACGATTCCGTTCAAACCGATGCAAAAGGAATGGATACGTTCTGGCCCGCGTGTTGTGCGTCTTTCACATCCCGCACTTCATGCTTGCAGCTAAAGCGACTGAGAGAAACAGAAAGCCAGTTTCTGCCACTCCTGTACAAAAACAAACGCCTGAGCAGGAAGAATGAAGAACTCTCGCTGGTGCTGTGTCGCCTTGAAAACAAAGTGCGCTTTGTCACCCAGGAGAACGAGGAGATGGCAAGCTTGGTAAGTCGACGCGGACAACGGCGGCGTGCCAACAGAGTCCACTGCATTTGTGTTCCACAGAGAAGGCCTAGTTCGCTCAATGACCTGGACCGCGGTTGCGGCCAGCAGGACGGTGAAATGGAGTTCCTTCAAGTTGTGGAGCAGCGGCACATCATCGACGACTTGTCCAAGGTCTTCAGGCAGGCGACTCGGTGCACGTACGGCAGCGCCACGCTCGCTCGCTGTCGCCAGGAAACCTTTTCCGTCCAAAGCTTGGCCGGCGGCCGCCATCCAAAAAATTGGCCCCTTAAATTCCGACCTTTCAAGCAGGAGCATTGTGCGCACGCGTTTGAACACGCTTTAGACTTGTTTTGCCGTTTTCAGCAGCTCAAAGCTCCCGTTTTGTCAGCGCCTTTGCCACTCGCTGTGCGCTGAAAACGACGGACTTGCCCGGCTGCTCAGCCCGTCAACCATGAGCCGCGAGCGCGACATCATTGTCCGTAGGCAGCTAGTGGCAAAATGCACCCTGTTAGAGTTGCGCTCGCTCCAACTTATTTTGCAAGAACCACACGGGAGACAAGTAAGTTCTTTTGGACACCTGCAGGTGGAGAGTCCATCCGTTGTACGAATGAAGTCTGACTCTCGGCTCCTGCACGAGCATTTCAATTAAGAGAAACAGGGTGGGTGTAAGAGTGGATTGAATAGAGGAAGCCCTTGACCTCTAGTCAAAACATAGCAAGGGGTGTTTTACGACTTTGTGTAGGAAGGGATAAGCGATAGGGATAAATAAGGGATAAATAATATTATTTATTACAGGTTGCAGTCAAAGTCAAAGCAACATAATGATACGATAAAGATAATCTGGAAAACCCTGACACACCCTGTAGTTGTCACTTTTGGAAAAGACGAGCGTCCCTCCAATCATCGCCGGTGACGTGTTTTTCAGGCTCTGGAGACAGGAGCTCATGTCAGAAATGTCATTGTGAGTCGCGTTTGTTTCTGCGCCGGAGCCGTTCGTTCCCTTTGCATCCAAAGAATCTCAAAGGCGGATTATTTGTGTCGACAGGAGAGAGATTTGCTGCTACGATACCGACGTCGAGAATCTCTGAGGAGGAACAAAGCGTGAGGTCCTGCAAGGTGAGTCTGTTTGTTTGCGGCTGCTTGGTGTTGCGCAAGATGAAATGGCCTTTTTCTCGCTATCGTTCCTATCGTCGATTCATCGTGAGGTGTCGCTTCAGTTTGTTCAGAGAGATGTTTGCTTCCGCGCCCGCAGGTCATCGAAACATTTTACGGCTACGACGAAGACGTGTTGGTGGACTCGGACGGATCGTCCTTGTCTTTTCACACCGACAGAACCCCCGACACGGAACCCGAAGAGGTAGCCCGCCATTTCTGCCAGCGTATTGGCACCAAACATTCCTCTTCAGCCTGGAATCGGACTCGTCTTTGCGTCGCGGGTGCTTTGTCGCCGGTCTGACTGATTCTGGTACTAGTGCTGTGTTGCATTGGTGTGTGCATGAAGAGGCGGAGCTTCGCTACCGCCAGCTGACGCAAGAATATCAAGCGCTGCAACGAGCCTACGCTCTGCTAGCCCAGACCAGCGAAGGGGACTACGACGCCGAGAAGGAGATCAAGGTGGCGCCCCTTCCCGCAACCCCCGGCCGGGTCGCAGCCTCCCCGTTCTCACCCAGCCTCGGGTGTTCTCTGGTCTGAAAGGAGGAGGAGGAGCCTCCCTCCTCCTCCTTTCAGACCAGAGAAAAGCTGATGGTAGAAATGGGTCACTATCAAAGCAGAGTAGCAGATCTGGAGTCAGCGCTGAAGCAACAAGGACAGGTAAGCTCATCAATGAGCACACCTTTTTCTCAGACAAAATAGCTACATTCTTCAGTCACTCATTCGTCTGGCATTACTGGACCAACCCCCCCCCCGAATGTGGCTGGGAAAATGCGGAGAAAAGCAAATGTCATTTTCCAGTCAACCAAAGAATTTGTGGATGAAAATGACACAACATTCCAAAGCTGTCCACGCGTTTGTCTCTTCTAGAATGTCAAGTGGGTGGAGGAGAAGCAGCTGCTGCGTCAGAGCAATCAGCAGTTGGCCGAAAAGGTGACGGAAAGAAAGGCGCTGGGCGGAGTCGCTTGGCGTCACACCCGTCGGGAAGCCCCGCAGATGAGGTCTGACTGTCTTTTCAGGTCAGGCGGATGGAGGCGGAAGAAGCGCGTCTGAAAGAGCACATCCAGGATATCCGAGACCAAAACGAACTGCTTGAGTTCCGCATCCTGGAGCTGGAGGTGGGAAGACTCGCACAAGCGTGTTGAGGCCAGAGATGTGACGGACGGACGGACGGACGGATGCATGCCTCTGCCTTTCAGGAGAGGGAGTGGCGCTCCCCCGTCTTGAAGTTTCTGCAAGTCCGTTTCCCAGACGGCCTCAGCCCTTTGCAGATCTACTGCGAGGCCGAGGGCGTGAGCGTACGTAAGGCGTCCCTCGCAACCCTAACCTTAACCCGAGGTCCCAGAACACCTTACATTGCTCCTTGCGCCTTTCCCCCGGACATCAACATCAGTGATCTGATGAAGAAGCTGGACATCCTGGGCTATAACGCCGTAAGTGTATGTCGAACTCCTTATGTTCGCACTCCACGAGACTCGGCGGCTCAAATGTGACTTTTGGAAGGCTTTGCGCTGAAAGAAGCTTGTTGACGCTGTGCCTTTGGGCTCTTCGATGTTCTGCAAGCAGAAGGGCTACCTGGATGAAGAGTTGGACTTCAGGAAGTGTTCCATGGACCAGGCTCATAAGGTAAGCCTCCCTCAAATCTCCCGCCGGACCACTGATGGACGAGGATTGCGGCCCAGAGGATCCTGGAGCTGGAGGCCATGTTGTACGAGGCGCTACCGCAGCGGGACTGCCCCGCCACGGACGGCGAAAAAGCCAGCCACGCTGGCGTGAATGACGTGCTGACGGCGGATCAGAGAGAAGAGCTTAGGAGCGCCGTGGACCAATGGAAGCGAGCCCTGATGTGCGAGTTGAGGGAGCGCGACGCTTGCATCCTCCAAGAGAGAATGGATCTGCTGCACAGCGCGCAACAGGTAAGGGCCCAAAGCCAGCCCGGCACTTACTTGCACGCTTACAAAGAGCTGAAAGAATTCATTGAAGCTCAGAAGAGACAAATCAAACAATTGGAGGAGAAGTTTCTGTTTCTCTTTCTATTCTTCTCCTTGGCCTTCATTCTGTGGCCCTAACACCAGCTGGTGAGTGAGCTCCATCGGCACCGCACTCGACACCTCCGATACACTGCCAGCCGGTCTCAGACGTTGGCAGACGCTCCGATGCCAACGTAAACCCCCCGCCACGGTGACAGAGGCACCGCGTCACACCGGCGCTCATCCAATCAGAAGGCAGGAAAAGCAAATTCACATGCAGGGCACTTTTGAACCAGAAAAGAGCGCCACAAAAAACGGTTGTTGCCCCAAACGCGCACTAAAAAGGGTCAGAATAACAAGAGTCCCACTGGCCAGCCGGGGCCACCCGTCCAGCTGTTTCTTCAGCTGTTGTGCGTGTTGGCTTCACTTGAGTTCAATTTGGTATTTTGGTCAAAAGCGCATGTGGTGAAATTCCACAAAGTAGGATGGGCAAACACATTTCTTTAAACTATGAGTGTCAATTGGGCTCTCGAAATGGCAGGGAAAAGATGCACAGCAAAACGAAAATACGTAGATGAACACAGGACGTTTTAATCAGAGTGGGAAAGTTTCTATTTTTTGTTGAACGTGATGGCAAACCATTCTGCCTGATATGTCAGACCTCAGCGCATTTCAAAGATTCAAATCTTCAGCGCCATGCACTTCAGCTCACTCCATGCTAACATTGATCAGGCGTCGAACCCGCAACATCATGCTTAAGAGGTGGCCATGCTAACCAGTGCGCCATTATGTCAACGCATAATAACTAAGTCTACTGATCAAAACAGCGGTTACTATATGACGTCGCTACGTCGTGGTCACGTGACGCAGACAAGACGTCAATGGACGTGGGCAGAGTTAACTTGTTTAAAAGGGAGTGGGCAGAAGAAATATTTAATTTATTTAAATCTATTTTGAGTGCACACCATTATGCCAATGCATAACAACTGTAAATCTACTAAACAAACCAGCGGTTGCTATATGACATCTGCCACGTCGTGGTCACGTGACATACGTGACGTCGATGGGCGTAACTTTCGCCAGAATTCAAATCCGCGGGGAGAGTTAACTTGTTTAAAAGAGAGTGGGCAGAAGAATTATTTAATTTATTTAAATCTATTTGGTGTGTGCGCCATTATTTCAATGCATAACAACTGTAAGTCTACTAAACAAAACAGCGGTTGCTATATGACGTTTGCCACGTCGTGGTCACGTGACGCGGACGTGACGTCGACGCCTACTTTACATCCCACCGATCACAGGACCCCTCGGCTGCATAACCGTGCCCCCTTCCCAACCAATCGGATTTGCTATACGCGAAAACGACGCCAATGGAAAGAGCTTCCGCCCAAATTTAAATCCGTGGGCGTGGCTCGCAGCAGGAAGTAGGAAAATGGCGGCGATGTTGACAAAGACACAGCGGATGGTAACATACGACTAACAAGAGAAATATTTTTATTTTCTGCTTGCAACTGGACCGTCCAGAGCGTACACGGTAAGTACAACTCATCGTTTTTAAAAAGAAGTACTTTTGTTGCCCTGAAAAGCGAGTGAGCGTGGCGTTTGTGGGGGACGTCGAATTTCGACGATTCTTTCTGGTCAACGGTTGTAAATGATTGTGTTGATTAAAAAAGAAAACTTGATGTAACTCTACTTTTAACTGCCGTTTCAGCTAGATTTGGAATTGCATCACATCCAATTTTGCCTAGAGCGTACACGGTAAGTAACACTCGTTGTGTTTAAGGAGATTTACGTTTGTAATAGCAGAAGTGTAGCCGCGTTGCGTTGTACGTGTGAATGTTGGTCCAGGCGAAATGTTAATGTTTAATTTCATTCCTTTAGGTTCCACGGTGTTTGTTGGCTGCAAGTTTTCCACTGCAAGAAGAGGCTCATATCATTGACCAGGAGCGAGCTACAATGGTGAGTAGCCATAACATTTATGTTAAACACTTCCTATTTCATGTCTAACAGTACTTGATTTAACAAATAACCATAAATAAATACAGTGTGGGCACTGAAGTTAACATATGTGATTATACTGCCTAATCTGTCACCGAGTAGATTGTTGCAAAGTAATATAAGATCCAAAGTTGTAATTCAGAATAGTTTTCAAAAGAAGGCCATTAGAATTATATACAAGTCTGATTACCCTGAACAAGCTATTAATTAAATCACAAATTCTTCAATTCAAAGATTTGGTAGATTATCAGACAAATAATGTCTAACAGTAATTGATTTAACACATCACGATAAGTAGATTGAGTGTGGGCACTCTCAAGTTAACATATGTGATTATACTGCCTAATCTGTTACAGAGTATGTTGTTGCCAAGTAATGTAGAATAGATCCAAAGTAGTAATCCAGAATAGTTTTGAAGAGGCCATTAGAATGATAAACAAATCTGATTACCTTGAACATAATAACAAGCTAAGTGTTTAATATGTCCTATGAAGTCAAAATTGGGCACCATCATATGGTGAAATTTGGAATTGCATCACATCCAATTTTGCCTGGGAACAAACAGATTACATAAATCTTAGTTTTGAATAAGCCACTCCTTCTCAAACAAGTAAACTCTGCCCATTTTGCGCAGTAGATGTTCTTTTAATATCTAGTATTTATACAAAGTCATAATTTAAATTGCTTTCAACCTTCATTCATCGGTTCAACCAACATTACTCGCTCTTATTACCAACTTGTATTGATTTAACTAAGCGTTTAATACTTCCTATCAGGTCTCAAATCGAGATTTGGCAAAATACAATTTCAGCAAATCCAATTTTGCCAGGGAACAAAAATAGATTAAATAAACTAAATAAGTCCTCTTCCCATTAAATAAATCAGAAAAGTCTGTCTTGTAACCAGTCCTCTTCAAACAAGTAAAGTCTGCCCATTTTGTGCCGTAGATTTTGTGTCTATGCCTAGTATTTAAACAAAATCATAATTTAAACGACTTCTTTCCTTCATTCACTTTGGAAATTTGGAATTGCAGCAAATCGAATTTTGCCAGGGAACAAAAATAGATCAATTAAACTAAATAAGTCTTCTTCCCATTAAATAAATTAAAAAAGTCTGTCTTGTAACCAGTCCTTTTCAAACAAGTAAAGTCTGCCCATTTTGTGCCGTCGATTTTGTGTTTATGCCTAGTATTTATACAAAATCATAATTTAAAGGACTTCATTCCTTCATTCACTTTGGAAATTTGGAATTGCAGCACATCAAATTTTGCCTGGGAAGAAAAGTAGATTAAATAAATTTAATAAGTCTTACTACTTCCCATTAAATAAATTAAATACGTCTTACTTGTTTCCACTCCTTTTCAAAACAGTAGTTTAAAACGAGGGCCCTTCACTCAATCTTTAACCTCAACCCCGCACGTTGTGTTGTATCTGTGAATGTTGGTTGTGGCCAAATGATAGTTTTCTTTCATTCGTTTAGGTTCCAAGAAAACTTGATGTAACTCTACTTTTAACTGCCGTTTCAGATAAGCGGGTATTACGTCGCAGTCATGTGCCGCGGATATGACGTAATTGCCCGAACCTCCGCCAAAATTCAAATCTGTTGGCGCGATGGCCGTGAGCCACTGAGCAGCGACGATTATCAACGGAAATATCTTTATTTTCTGCTTGCAACTGGACCGTCTAGAGCGTACACGGTAAGTAACACTCATTGTGTTTAAGGAGATTTACGTTTGTAATAGCAGAAGTGTAGCCGCGTTGCGTTGTACGTGTGAAAATTGGTCGAGGCGAAATGTTAATGTTTAATTTCATTCCTTTAGGTTCCACGGTGTTTGTTGGCTGCAAGTTTTCCACTGCAAGAAGAGGCTCGTATCATTGACCAGGAGCGAGCTACAATGGTGAGTAGCCATAACATTTATGTTAAACACTTCCTATTTCATGTCTAACAGTACTTGATTTAACAAATAACCATAAATAAATACGGTGTGGGCACTGAAGTTAACATATGTGATTATACTGCCTAATCTGTCACCGAGTAGATTGTTGCAAAGTAATATAAGATCCAAAGTTGTAATTCAGAATAGTTTTCAAAAAAAGGCCATTAGAATTATATACAAGTCTGATTACCCTGAACATAACAACAAGCTATTAATTAAATCACAAATTCTTCAATTCAAAGATTTGGTAGATTATCAGACAAATAATGTCTAACAGTAATTGATTTAACACATCACGATAAGTAGATTGAGTGTGGACACTCTCAAGTTAACATATATGATTATACTGCCTAATCTGTTACAGAGTATGTTGTTGCCAAGTAATGTAGAATAGATCCAAAGTAGTAATCCAGAATAGTTTTGAAGAGGCCATTAGAATAATAAACAAATCTGATTACCTTGAACATAATAACAAGCTAAGTGTTTAATATGTCCTATGAAGTCAAAATTGGGCACCATCATGTGGTGAAATTTGGAATTGCATCACATCCAATTTTGCCTGGGAACAAACAGATTAAATAAATCTTAGTTTTGAATAAGCCACTCCTTCTCAAACAAGTAAACTCTGCCCATTTCGCGCAGTAGATGTTCTGTTAATATCTAGTATTTATACAAAGTCATAATTTAAATTGCTTTCAACCTTCATTCATCGGTTCAACCAACATTACTCGCTCTTATTACCAACTTGTATTGATTTAACTAAGCGTTTAATACTTCCTATCAGGTCTCAAGGCAAGATTTGGCAAAATACAATTTCAGCAAATCCAATTTTGCCAGGGAACAAAAATAGATTAAATAAACTAAATAAGTCTTCTTCCCATTAAATAAATCAGAAAAGTCTGTCTTGTAACCAGTCCTCTTCAAACAAGTAAAGTCTGCCCATTTTGTGCCGTAGATTTTGTGTCTATGCCTAGTATTTAAACAAAATCATAATTTAAACGACTTCTTTCCTTCATTCACTTTGGAAATTTGGAATTGCAGCAAATCGAATTTTGCCAGGGAACAAAAATAGATCAATTAAACTAAATAAGTCTTCTTCCCATTAAATAAATTAAAAAAGTCTGTCTTGTAACCAGTCCTTTTCAAACAAGTAAAGTCTGCCCATTTTGTGCCGTCGATTTTGTGTTAATGCCTAGTATTTATACAAAATCATAATTTAAAGGACTTCATTCCTTCATTCACTTTGGAAATTTGGAATTGCAGCACATCAAATTTTGCCTGGGAAGAAAAGTAGATTAAATAAATTTAATAAGTCTTACTACTTCCCATTAAATAAATTAAATACGTCTTACTTGTTCCCACTCCTTTTCAAAAAAGTAGTTTAAAACGAGGTCCCTTCACTCAACCTTTAACCCTATTTATTCACCTTCTAGGCTAAGTGTTAAAGGCTAAATGTTAAAGGCTAAGTGTTAAAGGCTAAGTGCCAGAGGCTAGGCGCCAGAGGCGAGTTTTTGTGGGCTGAAGTTTTAGTGGGGTTAGTGTGAATACAATCCAAAAGAATACAACAGAATACAATACAATAGAATATAATACATAGATTAAATTCAATAGCTCTTACTACTTCCCATTAAATAAATTAAATACGTCTTACTTGTTCCCAATCCTTTTCAAAAAAGTAGTTTAAAACGAGGGCCCTTCACTCAACCTTTAACCTCAACCCCGCACGTCACATTGTGTTGTATCTGTGAATGTTGGTTGTGGCCAAATGATAGTTTTCTTTCATTCGTTTAGGTTCCACGGTGTTTGTTGGCTATGTTTTCCACTGTCAGAAGGATGAAAATACAAAGTACAACGCTTGGACGTGGGCGAAGACGTCACTGGTGAGTCCTTCCTTCCTATTTATTTACCTTCTAGATGCTAGAGGCTAAGTGTTAGAGGCTAAGTGTTAGAGGCTAAGTGTTAGAGGCTAAGTGTTAAAGGCAACACAATACGAACAACACAACACAATACGAATAACTCAACACAATATGAACAACACAATATGAACAAAACAACACAATACGAACAACACAACACATTACGAACAACACAACACAATACGAACAACACAACGATACTGCACTGAACAACACGATACCGCACTGAGAAACACGATACCGCACTGAACAACACGATACCGCACTGAACAACACCATGCCGCACTGAACACCATGCCACACTGAACAACACCATCCCGCACTGAACAACACCATGCCGCACTAAATAACACCATGCCGCACTGAACAACACCATGCCTCACTGAACGACACCATGCCGCACTGAAAGACACCATGCCGCACTGAACGACACCATGCCGCACTGAAAGACACCATCCCGCACTGAACACCATGCCGCACTGAACAACACCATCCTGCACTGAACAACACCATCCCGCACTGAACAACACCATGCCGCACTGAACAACATTATGCCGCACTGAACATTATGCCGCACTGAACAACACCATGCCGCACTGAACAACACCATGCCGCACTGAACAACACCATGCCGCACTGAACAACACCATGCCGCACTGAACAACGCCATGCCGCACTGAACAACACCATGCCGCACTGAACAACACCATGCCGCACTGAACAACATTATGCCGCACTGAACAACACCATGCCGCACTGAACAACACCATCCTGCACTGAACAACACCATTCCGCATTGAACACCATGCCGCACTGAACAACACCATCCCGCACTGAACAACACCATCCCGCACTGAACAACACCATGCCGCACTGAACAACATTATGCCGCACTGAACAACATTATGCCGCACTGAACAACACCATGCCGCACTGAACAACACCATGCCGCACTGAACAACACCATGCCGCACTGAACAACATTATAACGCACTGAACAACACCATCCCGCACTGAACAACACCATGCCGCACTAAACAACATTATGCCGCACTGAACAACATTATGCCGAAATGAACAACACCATGCCGCACTGAACAACACCATGCCGCACTGAACAACACCATGCCGCACTGAACAACACCATGCCGCACTGAACAACACGATCCCGCATTGAACACCATCCCGCACTGAACAACACCATGCCGCACTGAACAACACCATGCCGCACTGAACAACACCATGCCGCACTGAACAACACCATGCCGCACTGAACAACACCATTCCGCACTGAACAACACCATGCCGCACTGAACAACATTATGCTGCACTGAACAACACCATGCCGCACTGAACAACACCATGCCGCACTGAAAAACATTATGCCGCACTGAACAACACCATGCCGCACTGAACAACACCATCCCGAACTGAACAACACCATGCCGCATTGAACAACACCATGCCGCACTGAACAACACCATCCTGCACTGAACAACACCATCCCGCACTGAACAACACCATGCCGCACTGAACAACACCATGCCGCACTGAACAACACCATGCCTCAATGAACAACACCATCCCGCACTGAACAACATTATGCCGCACTGAACAACATTATGCCGCACTGAACAACATTATGCCGCACTGAACAACATTATGCCGCACTGAACAACATTATGCCGCACTGAACAACATTATGCCGCACTGAACAACACCATGCCGCACTGAACAACACCATGCCGCACTGAACAACACCATGCCGCACTGAACAACACCATGCCGCACTGAACAACACGATCCCGCATTGAACAACACCATGCCGCACTGAACAACACCATCCTGCACTGAACAACACCATCCCGCACTGAACAACACCATGCCGCACTGAACAACATTATGCCGCACTGAACAACATTATGCCGCACTGAACAACACCATGCCGCACTGAACAACACCATGCCGCACTGAACAACACCATGCCGCAATGAACAACACCATCCCGCAATGAACAACACCATCCCGCACTGAACAACACCATGCCGCATTGAACAACACCATCCTGCACTGAGCAACACCATCCTGCACTGAACAACACCATGCCGCACTGAACAACACCATTTCGCACTGAACAACACCATGCCGCACTGAACAACACCATGCCGCACTGAACAACATTATGCCGCACTGAACAACATTATGTCGCACTGAACAACACCATGCCGCACTGAACAACACCATGCTGCACTGAACAACATTATGCCGCACTGAAAAACACCATGCCGCACTGAACAACACCATCCCGCACTGAACAACACCATGCCGCATTGAACAACACCATGCCGCACTGAACAACACCATGCTGCACTGAACAACATTATGCTGCACTGAACAACACGATCCTGCATTGAACAACACCATGCCGCACTGAACAACACCATCCTGCACTGAACAACACCATCCTGCACTGAACAACACCACCCCGCACTGAACAACACGATCCCGCATTGAACAACACCATCCCGCACTGAACAACACCATGCCGCACTGAACAACACCATTCCGCACTGAACAACACCATGCCGCACTGAACAACACCATGCCGCACTGAACAACACCATGCCGCACTGAACAACACCATGCCGCACTGAACAACACCATGCCGCACTGAACAACACCATGCCGCACTGAACAACACCATCCCGCACTGAACAACACCATGCCGCATTGAACAACACCATGCCGCACTGAACAACACCATCCCGCACTGAACAACACCATCCCGCACTGAACAACACCATGCCGCATTGAACAACACCATGCCGCACTGAACAACACCATCCCGCACTGAACAACACCATGCCGCACTGAACAACATTATGGCGCACTGGACAACATTATGCCGCACTGAACAACACCATGCCGCACTGAACAACACCATGCCGCACTGAACAACACCATGCCGCACTGAACAACACCATGCCGCACTGAACAACATTATGCCGCACTGAACAACACCATGCCGCACTGAACAACACCATGCCGCACTGAACAACACGATCCCGCATTGAACAACACCATCCTGCACTGAACAACACCATGCCGCACTGAACAACACCATGCCGCACTGAACAGCACCATTCCGCACTGAACAACACCATGCCGCACTGAACAACACCATCCTGCACTGAACAACACCATCCCGCACTGAACAACACCATGCCGCATTGAACAACACCATGCCGCACTGAACAACACCATCCTGCACTGAACAACACCATGCCGCACTGAACAACACCATGCCGCACTGAACAACATTATGCCGCACTGACGCATTGAACAACACCATGCCGCACTGAACAACACCATCCTGCACTGAACAACACCATCCCGCACTGAACAACACTATGCCGCATTGAACAACACCATGCCGCACTGAACAACACCATCCCGCACTGAACAACACCATGCCGCACTGAACAACATTATGGCGCACTGAACAACACCATGCCGCACTGAACAACACCATGCCGCACTGAACAACACCATGCCGCACTGAACAACACCATGCCGCACTGAACAACATTATGCCGCACTGAACAACACCATGCCGCACTGAACAACACCATGCCGCACTGAACAACACGATCCCGCATTGAACAACACCATCCTGCACTGAACAACACCATGCCGCACCGAACAACACCATCCTGCACTGAACAACACCATGCCGCACTGAACAACACCATGCCGCACTGAACAACACCATGCCGCACTGAACAACATTATGCCGCACTGAACAACATTATGCCGCACTAAACAACATTATGTCGCACTGAACAACACCATGCCGCACTGAACAACACCATGCCGCACTGAACAACATTATGCCGCACTGAACAACACGATCCCGCATTGAACAACACCATCCCGCAGTGAACAACACCATGCCGCATTGAACAACACCATGCCGCACTGAACAACACCATGCTGCACTGAACAACATTATGCTGCACTGAACAACACGATCCTGCATTGAACAACACCATGCCGCACTGAACAACACCATCCTGCACTGAACAACACCATGCCGCACTGAACAACATTATGCCGCACTGAACAACACCATGCCGCACTGAACAACACCATGCCGCACTGAACAACACCATGCCGCACTGAACAACACCATGCCGCAATGAACAACACCATCCCGCACTGAACAACACCATGCCGCATTGAACAACACCATGCCGCACTGAACAACACCATCCCGCACTGAACAACACCACCCCGCACTGAACAACACCATCCCGCATTGAACAACACCATCCTGGACTGAACAACACCATGCTGCACTGAACAACACCATTCCGCACTGAACAACACCATGCCGCACTGAACAACACCATGCCGCACTGAACAACACCATGCCTTACTGAACAACACCATGCCGCACTGAACAACACGACGTCGCACTGAACAACACGACGCCGCACAGAACAACACGACGCCGCACAGAATAACAATACCGCACAGAACAACACAATACCGCACAAACAGTTTTAGATAATATTACGTCGCAGTCATGTGACGCGGACATGACGTCAATAGGCGGAACTCACGGCAAAATTATAATCCGTGGGCGTGGCTTGCAACAGGAAGTAGGAAAGCGGCAATTCTGGCAAACAAGACACAGCGGTTAGTAACACGATGACTAACAAGGCAAATATTTTTGTTTTCAGCTTGCAACTTGACCGTCTAGAGCGTACAAGGTAATTACAACTGTGTTTTTTTAGCCCTGAAAAGCGAGGGAGTGTGGCGTTTGGGAGGAATGTCGAACTCGGCGTCTGCTTCCAGCCACAGACGCCAAATTTCGACGATTATTTCGACTGGTCAACGGTTGTAAATTATTGCGTTGACTAAAAACTTTATTTAACTCTACTCTTAACTTTGCCGTTTCAGATATGCGGGTATTACACCGCGGAAATGACGTCAATAGGCTGAACTCTCGCCAAAATTCAAATCTGTGGGCGCAATGGCCTTGAGCGAGACACCGGATACAAACACGACGATTATCAACAGAAATATCTTTATTTTCTGCTTGCAAGTGGACCGTCTAGAGCGTACACGGTAAGTACAACTCATTGTGTTTAAAAAGATTTACGTTTGTGTAGTTTGCGTTGCGTTGTATCTGTGAATGTTGGTTGAGGCTAAATGTTAATGTTTAATTTCATTCCTTTAGGTTCCACGGTGTTTGTTGGCTGTATGTTTTCCACTGCAAGAAGAGGCTCGTATCATTGACCAGCAGGAGCTACAATGGTGAGTACCCCTTTCGTCTTCCATTTATGTTAAACACTTCCTATTTCATGTCTAACAGTACTCGATTTAACAAATAACCATAAATAAATACAGTGTGGGCAGTCACGTTAACATATGTGATTATCCTGCCTAATATGTTTATCACAAATATGTCACTAATCACTAATATGTTTATTTGTTTATCACAACACCTTTGGACCTTCAGCAATCAATTATTTCCCTTCATCTACATAGAGACAGAACGATGGTGTCTTAAACATCTCATTCATTTCACCAAATAACTTCACGCAGGTGGATAACGGCCGTCTCGGTCACGCTATGTTGCGTGATGCAGTTTTGAAGAACCAAATGCATTTATTCAATGAATAAGTCAAGCTAGTTCTATGTTTATGATGTTGTAAGTTACGGTACCGATTGAAGTTGAGTTCGAAGCCAGTGGAAAACAGCGCTGCGTTTGTGCTCTCCAGGTACAAATGTTGTGATCTCTGACTGACGACCGGGCGAGACTCGAGTAAGAGATGTCCAAACGAGCTCCGGCAGGGCGGGCCAAGGCGGAGCGAACGGACGCCCTTCAGGCCGCCAATGACGAGCTGAGAACCAAACTGATGGACGTCCAGTTAGAACTTCAGCAGGAGAAGAACAAGGTGAAAACCTCAACAGACAGACACTGCCTGCCTCCCTGCCTGCCTCCCTGCCTGCCTCCCTCCCTCCCTCCCAGTTTTCCCGATGTAGATTAGACATGCGTGTGCCATGACTGTGTCAGCCTACATCAACAAATGCACCGAGGACGTCAGCACCACTAAGAATATCATCACCCGGGGCAACCAACGACCCTGGATGACTGAGGAGGTACGTCAAACGCTACGAGCGCGGAACTCTGCCTTCAAGTCTGGCGACAAGGAGACACTGAGGACAGCGAGAGCCAACTTGAACCGTGCCATCAGGATAGCGAAGCGAGACCGCAGTCGAAAATTTCAGGATCGTTTCCACGACGTCAAAAACATCAGGAGTATGTGGCAAGGCATACGGGCGATTACAGACTACAACTCACTCTCCCCCCCCCCGGTGGGTGTAGTTGATGCTGACTTTCTAAATGGTCTAAATAACTTCTTTGGGAGGTTCGAGGCACTAAACGGCACTCCAGCAGTTAAAACTGTCCCCCATCAGGAAGAGGAGGTACTCTGCCTTGACTCCGCCGATGTGTTGAAGACCCTGAGGAGAGTCAACCCCTGTAAGGCCCCTGGCCCCGACAACATTCCTGGGCGTGTGTTCAGGGAATGTGCAAGTCATCTGGCTGGGGTCATCACAGACATTTTTAACACCTCGCTGGGCCAAGCCACAGTGCCGGCGTGCTTTAAGACTGCCTCCATCATTCCGGTGCCGAAGAAACCTCAAATCACCTCATTTAATGATTACCGGCCTGTTGCACTGACTCCGGTTATGATGAAGTGCTTCGAAAGGCTGCTTAAAGGTCACATCGTTTCCAGACTCCCCCTATTATTTGACCCGTTCCAGTTTGCCGACCGGCAAAACCGCTCCACTCAGGACGCCATCTCCTCCGTTCTTCACCTGAGCCTGGCTCACCTGGAGGAGAAGAACACCCATGTGCGGAGGCTGTTCCTGGACTTCAGCTCAGCGTTTAACACCATCATCCCACAGCATCTGGTAGGAAAATTGGAACACCTGGGCTTCAACACCCCCCTTCGCAACTGGCTGCTAGACTTCCTCAGCAACAGACCTCAGTCAGTCCGGGTCGGACAGAACACCTCTGATGTCATCACCCTCAGCACAGGCTCCCTTCAGGGCTGCGTCCTGAGCCCCCTGCTGTTCACCCTGATGACACACGACTGCGTCCTCAGGTTCACCACCAATCACATCGTGAAGTCAGCAGACGACACAACGGTGGTGGGGCTCATCAGAGACAACAACGACCTGGACTACAGAGAGGAGGTGGAGCAGCTGGTGGGCTGGTGCAGAGAAAACAGCCTGATCCTGAATGAGGAGAAGATGAAGGAGATCATCGTCGACTTCAGGAAAAAACAGCCTCACCACGCTCCACTGATCATCAACAGCTCAGCTGTGGAGGTGGTCAGCACCACCAAATTCCTGGGGGTCCACATCACAGAAGACCTCACCTGGACTATGAACACTACGGCACTGGTCAAGAGGGCACAGAAGCGCTTGTACTTACAGCGGAGGATGAGGAGAGCCCACCTGCCCCCACCCATCATGAGGACGTTCTACAGGAGCACCATAGAGAGCATTCTGACAAGCTGTCTCTCTGTGTGGTGTGGAGGCTGCACCGCCTCCGATTGGAAGAACGTGAGGAGAGTGGTGAGGACAGCAGAGAGGATCATAGGGGCTCCTCTTCCCTCCATTCAGGACATTTCATCTCAGCGCTGCATGTCCCGTGCCCGTAACATCATCAATGACCCATCACACCCCCACCATGGACTGTTCTCCCTGCTGCCCTCTGGGAAGAGGTTTGCAGCATCCGCTGCAGGTCCACCAGGTTCTGCAACAGCTTTTTCCCTGCTGTCATCAGACTGTTGAACACTAGAACTGTTGAGCTCTAAACTGAACTCTGCATCACACATTCACAGAACTGTACTTTATGACACTACGGACCTCTATCTTGCACTATCTCGCACTACCAACTTTACTGAACTTGTATAAACCCTTTAAATAGAAGTTTAATACATGGTTTAGCATTCCTCTGCACACTCTTGAATACTGTTTTGCCTACTTGCACTATTGCATAATTATCACTGCTGCACTTTATACTTATTTTTAATATATATATATATATAAATAGTATATGTATATATATATATTTTCATAGGATATGTTACTTCTATTCAACTGCAATATCACTACTTTGTTGTAAGACGTATGCAACGGAATTTCGTTTTGTATGCACCATGTGCAGACAAGATGACAATAAAGTTTGTCTAAGTCTAAGTCTAAGTCATGTCAGGTCAGCTGTCTGGAGAGAGAGAGAAGTCAGGACCTGCGGGCGGAGCACCACCGTGCCACCGCCGCCATGACGGAACTCAAAAGCAAACTCCATGAGGAGAAGCAGAAAGAGTTAGCCATTACCAGGGAGACATTACTGCGGCAGCATGAAATGGAGCTGATGAGAGTGATCAAAATCAAAGATGGAGAGATCCAGCGACTGAATGCCTTGGTCCTCAGCCTGAGGGACGGCTCCATGGACAAGGTGATCCGCTCTATCCGTGTCTGACTATCCGCACGCCACGTCGGGCTTCGATGCGGCCGCTACCGTATTGTGTAGCTTGTCCCCAGTAAGCGTCGCGGCGCTCCGTTGCGGTCTCAACGGCCCGGTGTGGCGCAATGTCTGCTCAGGTGAGGAGGGGGGGCGCTTTGCTGGCGGAGGTGGAGGAGACGCGGCGGTGTCGGGAGACCGAGCGGTGTCGCCTCCACCAGGAGCGCGGAAGAAGCCCTGGCAGCGGCCCAGCAGGCCTGGCAGTCCCGAGCGGCCGAGCTCCGATCGGCTCATCACCAGCATCGGGAGGAGCTGAGCCGAACCAAGAGAGACTGCGAGAGGGAGATCCGCCGACTGGTAGGACTGATCAGATGCGCGGTGCGTGGCTATGTTCCCAATTTCGTTGTATACCTGCAGTGCAATGACACCTAAGGCATTCTATTCTATTCTATTTCACAAGAAGAAAATGTCCGGTTGCTCGCTTCGCTTTTGTCACAGCAAAGGTGTTCTAGTCGATTCAAGAAAAAAAATTGGCCGGTTGCTCTCTTTGTTTTTGTCACAATTCTGGCAAATGAGTTTGCCCGCCTGCCTGAGCGCTCCCCGTTTGTACATCCAGACGGATGAGATCAAGCTGAAAGACAGAGCGGTTAGTGTTTTGGATGAAGCCCTGGGGCCGGCCACGTCCACCGCCTTCAGCTGCAGACTCAGGCTGCCGAGCAGCAGATCGCTGCCCTGAGGGATTCCCAAAGGGCGGGCCTAAACTACCCTGGAAGTGGGGTCAACGCCGCTACTAGCAATCCTCTTCATTGCGTAAGCCACCTCATCACACACTTGCAGTACGCATGACTTAGTTCGTTGCTGGAGGAAGGTAGTGAAGGAATGAGGTCGAAATACAAAAAGTCCTGCCTCGCTACAAAAACAGATATGCTCAAACCTCATTGAATAAAGTACATAAGCAGACAAGTATATTCACATATTAAATAAATAAAAGAAACATTTGAAGCATATAATTATACCTACACACCAAATCAATAAAGAAGACATAACTAGACATTTTTGATAAGTGGTGATGAGAAAGGTTTTTATAACTTTATGATCTGATATATATATTTCTGAGGACTTTGAAATAACAAATGACTTTTGATATATTGCCTAAATACCTTAATGACCCTTAAGGAACTGTGGAATGCATGCCTGATGTTTTTTCTCTGAATCATGGACATGGCCGCAGTCGTCTTGACCGTTCAGTACTTGATTGTATCTTATGTTTTGACTAATGCTAGACGCCAGTTTTTGATTACTACTGAACGTTCTGCACAGAGGGAAATATCTTGACCTAACAAAGAAAAAGATACGGTTGAATGCGGTACGACAGTGTATGTCCGAGATTGGAGGAGAATGTTCACAGGAAGGTCACGTGGAGATAAAACCAGCTGGTGCCAGAAGGAGCCACCCGAGAACTCGGCCAAAGATGATCGCCAAGGCCGAGATACGGGATGGAAGACAACAACCCCCTCCACACACACACACCAACAGCCCCCACCAACACACCGAATCGCCCATAACCAGCACCACTCGCATGGAAGCAGACTCTCCTTCGAACTTGCCCCACCCCGAAGACTCATCGCCCATCAATCCCGGCCCACAATGTGCTACTGAATATAAAACTGATCTAACAACCTTAGACTTTGCCCTTTTCTGAATGGAGACTTTCCGCTCTTGAAGGGCCCAGCGCTGTATTGCACTTTCCTGAAAACAGAGCTTTTTGAACAAGAATTGTGATTGAACTCAACCAAGCTGTCTAAGTCTAATTTCTGCTTCAGTGTCTTTGCATTTTCCTAAATCTGAAGAAATCAAACGAGCACGCAGTGAGTAAATTGAATAACAGGTGATTGGCAAAGGCTTTTGCCGTGAGGCGCAGATAACGCGCTCCCTAAATTGTGGACAAAATCCAACAAATGGTGACCATCCGACGTGATTTCTTCAGAAGGGAAAGTGCATGCTCCACAAAGGATTCTTCCTTCTCCGCTCTTGCTCAACAGTATTGCAGTCCGATCGGCACAAAAGGTAAGGGGGAAACTTTTTTTTCTCTCTCCCAGTTCAGCAATATTGTGGAGTGAAAGCGGAATACAAAAATTAATAATTTCAGCTCTGTGTTCAGGAATGGTGGTTGTATAGAAGTGTGTGTTTGTGTGGAATTTGGTAAAAGTGATTTGTGGAAAAAATTAAAAATACAAAAACAGGTGAAGGCGTCGCTGATATAGCAGTACGGATGCCGAGCGACTCCAATAGTGTGACCTTAGAACATTATAGGGCTGTCTAAGGCGAGGGACATCTGGGATGTCCGAGTCGTGGTGAATTAAGAGAAAGGTGGTGAGGACTTTGTCTGATCAGCAAAGGGCGCTCACACCGCTGGAACTTGTGGGATGCCAGTGACTAGCATATGGGCACCTGAGTGGCCTCAATAGTAGACACTTAGGAACTTATACTGTTGCCTAAGGTCGGGGTCGATTGGATCGGCCAGGCCACCAATACGAGTCAGGGACTCGTGAAAAAAAAATATAATTAAAAAAAAAAAAAAAAAAAAAAGAAAAAAAAAATGGTGAAGGCATCGCTGATATAGCAGGACGGATGCCTGGCGACTTCAATAGTGCGACCTTAGAGACTTATATTGTTGTCTAGGGCGAAGGGTAACTGGGTTAACCAGGTCGCTACATAATTGTTGAAGTGTGTCTATGATGATATTGTGTGGAAAGCAGGCTTGGCTGTCAGATGGGACAGCGGCGCAGCTGAAGAAGTGAGTGATTAGTTGTGGTGCTGTTCATGGGATGGAAGTGATGATTTGTGGTTCATGAAGAACAATAAGTTGATTTGTATAAAATTGTTGATTTTATTTTGATTTTGCATGAGAGTTGGAGTCAGAAAAAATGGCTTAACAAGAATTTGATAAAGAATGTATATTTAATTAGCATGAAGGTTATATCCCATTGTGTGGTGGGGTTAAACTGTAATCATTTTTGTTTTCAACAGGGTGCAGCTCTAAAGTTTGGGCCAAACGGTCAGGTGGGCACAAATGCACCTTTTGGACAGAGGTGGGGGGTTACATTGTGCGACGTGGTGATGGCGAGGCTCTCCGCACTTCAGTTGCCCCCCCCACCCTTGTTATCAACTGGGAAGATTGTCATGTCTATGTTGTGGGCCCGTGTGTTTGTTTATGTGTATGTTTGTCTTTGTGTATCAGTTCGTTATAAAGGATGGAATTGCGTTAAATTGGTGCACGGAAACGGTGTGGTAGACAATGGTTAATCAGATTTGCATTGTTAAATGTAAAAATTAGAAATGATAGAATAATCTGAGGGTTGTGGTCAGAAACTCGTCCAACGAGGAGAGTGCCCAGCCCTCATAAAAATGTGAGAGTAAGAGAGAACATACATTGTAGAATTGGATAAAATTAAATTATGATTGCAGATTTTAAATTTAGGGGGAATTATTGATTGGTTATGACATAAGACTATACAAGGACACATGTAAGGATAAGTCAAAGATTTGAATCACTTAGAGTTAAAAACAACAAATAAAAACGACATTGCAAGGGGGCACTTTTTATTAAAAGAACACCAAGTAAAGTAAGTAGGGGGCATTCGTGATTGGGATTAAATTAAGGATAAAATTAGGTCAATGATTAGAAATCAATGGTGCTCTACACAAAAAGGCTTAAATTTTTAATGGGGAAATATTTGGAGTACTGTGTTGGTCTACATAGGTCATGGGCCGAGTTTATTTGGTTTTGATTGTGGTTTGGGTTTATTTTGTTTATTGTTAGGTTTTCCTTGTGTTTATTGTTAAGGTGTTCCTTGTTATTCTCTTATCCCCTGCATTGTAAATGTCTTCTTTATGCAGATAGATTAACAGGCTAGGAATTTAGTGAGGAGAAAATTGATCAATTGATGGGGGTTAATAATTGTCCAAATCCTAGTTACATGTTTTGAGGGACCAGAGCAACGACATTATATTTAATTTGCAGGCCATTATTTCGTATGTGATGACAGTGTCTAGATAAGTAGACTGTTTTATCAAAAATGTGAGAGTGAAGGAGGAGGTTTGATTTGTAATCTGGCATTTGGGTGCCACTTTTAAGAGTCTGTGCAGGAGCATAGATTGTTTTTGTTTGTTTTTAAAGATATATTTGACAGTTTATCTCGGTGCAGTAAGGATAAAGCAATTTTGAAAGACTTAAAATTAAAAGCAAAATTACATTTTAATTCTGACACATGCCAGCTAACATGAGGATGGCAAATAAATGAATAAATACTCGCTCAAATGCGGCATGTGTTTTAACTTGGGCGATAAGACATTCACTTTCAAGCACTATCATTTAGCGCTGCTGACAACAATAACTTATGAGATGGTAAACCAAGGAGGAGTGTCATAGTTGGAACACAGGCGCTGTATGACCTATAGATTGAACAATAACATTCACCGCATATACAACCATGTTGGTAGATTGTTAAATTACATTACAGTTTATTACAAAGGATTTCGGAACTTTATTTGATGATAAACACTGGAACGAGGATTTTAGCCGTGTTAATGGGTAGGGTGGATGGATTACTCGAAAAAAAAAAAAAAAAAAAGCTTTTGATAAGGGCGGCTTGATAGTAAGATGATGTGTGTGCGCAACTGATAGGATACAATATGTTAATGGGAAGATTTGGGGTGTAAGGAACAAATACTACACATGAAGACTGATAACACGAAGATAGTTTTGTGAAATTTGTGTCCCAGTGTGTTCTGCCCTCGCGCATGGCACAAGTCCTGAACTGAGTCCTTGTACTCTACTGGCTGCCTCAAAATCAACAGAGGACTGTCCCTGGTCATGAGACACCTCTGACCTTTGGGAGAACAACAGGTACTATTATCATGCTTGAAGGGGGCAAGCACAGCTCTTCACAGGACAAGAACTATACAGTTGGTGGAATACACACAGTTGCAGATCAAAAAGAAAATGGACTGAAAGAACAAAGACAAGATGGACGCATTTGAGAATGGCGGACGGTCCAGCCCTGAATCATCATCATGAGAATCTAAGAGGAGAGGCTGCTAAAGACTTGCACGAGTCACATGAAGTCAAACTGGACACATTGCTAAAGACTGCTGAAGCATTACAAAGTTGGTGGAGTGTGGGACAAAAGGGATGGAAGTGTGTTTGGGTGCTGGGGCAGACATAACTGAGGAGTTTTGATAAAAGTGGGAATAATAAGGCTGCTTATTGACACTGAAACGGGGATAAAAAAAAAAAAAAATACATAGATAGGGACAGTGAAGATGCACTGACAAATTACACAACCGCGTGATCAGAAACTTTGCAAGGTGGACATTGATCAATAGAAATTAAATCTTTTGAATCATAAATTTTTATATGTAACTTAGCATTTCGAAGACATAATTAATCTAACTGAAATAATGAAATTTTATAATTGGACCAGTGAAAATTTGGATTCGGGCAACAGAAGGCTGAATTGCTAAACTTAATTGACCTTTATCAAAACAACAGAATTTAATTACACATCAACTGCGACTGACTTATAGGATGCATATTTCAGCTTGAATGGGTGAGGGGCCATAAGAAAGTTGGAATTCTGGATAGTCGGCAAAATAGTAATACAGTAGGGCTTTAAATAACAAATACATTGACATGACCCTTGCGACAATTGATTTAAATGGCAATTTATGATCGGCATTTGGGGTTAGGATTAACAATCCATCCATCCATCCATTACTGGTGTGGCTTGTCTTTACGAGGGCCACAGATGATTAACAATAATAACTAGAATTATTCATTTCTGTAGAAATTGCGTGTGAAAGCAAAGAGGCTGAATAAAAATTCGGGGAAAGCTACAAGGTTATGTTTAAATTTGGAACGTGATGAATTGGCTAGAAAATTGATAAAAATTTAGAAAGAATTTTGTAAAATTGGGCGTGAATTTTAAAGTTGAAAATTTGAAATTTGGGGAGTGGGAAGTTTTGGAATAGGTAGGCATAAGATGAACAGTTAAAAAAAAAAAAAAAAAAAAAAATTGAAATGAGTTGAGTCAGTGGAAAAAAAAAAAAAAAAGAAGAAAAAAGGAAAACTAGAAGAAATTAGAAGGGAAAAAAAAATGAAACTTTGCAAAATTTTACCGCAATGTTGGAAGTGAGGATGTGAAATTTGAATTTGAATCTCGGAGGTTAAAAGTGTAATGGAGTAAATCAGATGAATTATGTGGAAGTAGTTAAGATTAAAATAAAAGGAAGAGGAATGCAGAAGAAGTTGAATAATAATAAAGTCAAGGCAATTCAAATTTATTTATATATCCCACAAGCAAGTCTCAAAGGGCTCCAAATGTACAAAAATTGCCAATTTAAAATACAAGAACAATAAGTGTGAGGGCCACAATGATGATCATGACAGCAAAAATATTTCTAATTGGTTTTGATAGGAACAAAGGGGGAACATGGAAGAAGGTTTTCAAAATTTGTGATATAGCGTCACTCAATTATCAAGAGTAAGTATTTCTTTTTAATTCTAAGAATTGGCATCAACAAAAATGAGAACGATAATCCAAGGTTATAGTGTAAGTGGCAGGAGGAAGCTGTGTATATTTTTTAAACATTATTTTCAGTATCATTATTTCTTAGGAGGGTCAGTAATGCTTGTGAGGAGATGAATGAAGGAACAAGGTGACAGTAAAAGGGAGTGCTCTAAAAATTTTTGGTTTTTTGCCAGAGGTAGTTATTTGGAGGGATGAATTTAAACTGAAAGCAAAATGGAACTGTTTAGTGGAAGAAATATGAGAAGGTGGAAATATTGAAGTTACAGCTCAACACAAAGTGTCAAATAGTCTAAGTGTGAGATGTGAGCAAACTAAATGGGGAGTTAAATCATGTTCCAGTATTATGCATATTGGCAAACGATGTGAGGACAGGAGACCAGACAATTAGATATTAATTTTGGATTTAAAATAAAAAAGGGAAATTTTAATTGAGGAGAAAATTTTGCATAGGGAGGGTTCTTTTTACAATTTAATATTGTATGTTTTATGTGTGTGTTGTGGGATGACAGTTTGTCTGTCATGCTGTATGAATGTCAAGTCTGTACTTGGGATGGGGTTTGTGTATTGTGAATGGTTAACATGATTTAAGGTTGGGGTGATGTGATCACAGCAGAGGATAACATTCCTCTCACCTGAAAAATATAAAGATACTACAGATTTGAAAAAAGCAAGATTGATCAGGGCTCATTTTGGACTAAATATGGGTTTAGGATTACTCTGGGGCACCATTGACAACAAAAGACTTCAATGGAGAAGGCCCATTTCAAGATTATGACCAGACGTGACTATACCAGCATTGACAATCAAGACTCTGAGCCAAGACAGTGTATGACAACAACTCTGGACTTACCTGACAGTGTGACGAAATGTATGTGACGGAATTTGTGATGACTTGCTTTGTTTTGATGTTTTACCTAATTGTATTGCAGCCTCTAACAGCAACCCAGGGAGCAGATTGTGCTTTATTTGTTAAACTTGCTTTACTTTGCAGGTTGTCAACTGCAGTCTTGGAGAATTTTGTGTCATGTCTGTGAACATGCATTAACAACTAACCCCTTACTTTTCATAACGAGTTTGTAAATGTGATCGGTTTCATGACAGGCTCGGCAGGCTCCAATTTTCTATTTCATGCGTTTGACATGCGCCCATGTGTGGATTATTTTTATCATTATGAATTTTATTTTTTGGTATTATGGATGTTTATTGTACGGAGAGCTGCATGCACAGCTACAGGTGGGTGGTGGCTTTTGTTCATACAGCCATGGGAGATGCTGCCAGTCGAGTTTCAGGGACTGAGAATTGGTGATTCCAGGCTAGGATGGCATCTGGAGGTACACCGAAGTCCAGCTGGCGATGGGTATGTCACCATGGATATTGTTATTTTTACTTTTTAACCATTGTGACACATTTTTTAGAATGTGTCAAAAGGGGCAGGTAGAAAAATAATAAAAAAAAAAAAACAAAGGGGGGAATTGTGAGATTTTAAGTGTTTTCAGATTTGATGGTTTTTAAGTCTTCAACATGCTGGACGGAGGAGAAGAAGCAGCTCGGCAGAAATGAAGTGAATGGGAGACAACATCATGAGATGGAGCCAAAGCCTGGTAACAAGTGTGAAGAGTTTCAAAATAGCTCATAATAAACTGTAGACCTTCACAAGATAGGATCAAATAGGTGGGAGAGTATTAAATGTAAAAAATTAGAACAATAACATACAGACTCCAAACAAATTGGGAACAGGTGGATTATGAACGTTAAAGTTTGAATAACACATTATTCACGTGATTGCAGGATAAACAATGGAAGGGATTGATAAACTGAACAAATTTAAGATGATTGCGGTAGTATTATGTCGAAAACAAATAGATTCAACAAGTTTTTTCCCTATAAAATGGTGCCGTTTGGGTTTGAAGTACATAGTCGCTTCAAAGGAGGAAAAGCATGATTTAAGATACGTGATTGATCAATGAGAAGGCTATCCCTTGTACCAGGGGGGTCAAACTCATTTGTTCACGGGCCGCAGTGTAGTCATAGCTTCTTTCGGAGGACCGGTATGACTGTCATACCCAAATAAATGTGTGAGCACCTCATATTATATAGAGTAAAAGCTACAAAACAAACTGACAAGTAACTCGCTTTCAAATCAGACAAATAAAAACTGGTCTAATATTTAAAAATAAAATATTATTAAAAGTGAAGACAATTTGCAATTCGAGTAATGACTCATGAATAAAAAGCACAATTTGTCTTCGGGGGCCGCATAAAATCATGTGTCGGGCTGCATCTGGCCCCCAGGTCTTGAGTTTGACACCTGTGCCTTATACAAAGGTAAAGTAGGATTAGAATTTGATAAAACAGATATGGACATCATCATATTCCATTAGAGTTTGAATTGCTTGCAATACAATTACAAATTAGTTAACACCTGTGTGATTGATTGATTGATTGATTGGGTGGTTGATTGATTGATTGGTTGGTTTATTGATTGAGTGATTCATTGAGTGACTGACTGAAGGGCTGAGTGGCCGAATGGGCAATTGTTCGATGTCTGTCTGTCTATATGTATGTACTATATATGTATGTATGTATTTCGTTATTTGTTTTACGTATGTAATTCGTTATTTGTTTATGTATTTCTCTTTCACATTTTCTTTCTCATCTTCCACTTCTTTCGGCTGCTCCTGTTAGGGGCCGCGACTGCAGAGCGATCGTTTCCATATCTTTCTGTGCCACCAACCATCTGCATGTCCTATCTTTGTCTCTGCCACACTCTCCATTATTTTGGCTAGTAGATTTCCAAGCCTCGCTTCTAACATTCTTTCCGATAACTTCATGCTTTGCTTAATAAACATACCAACACCTCTGTAGCTACTACAGTTCTGCGCATCGCCGTGGTCTGAATTAAGAAATAGAAGTCAACACCTTTCCGGGGAACTTCTCGCTTTTTAAGAATCTCCCCTGCCATCTCTCCTTGATAGTTCCATGCTGTCACTGGAATGTCGTCTAGGCCAATTGCCTTTCCACTCTCCATCTTTTACAAATGTCTGGGTATGAATTTTATCTATATTTATTTTTCTCACTCATTGGCGGCCCCACAGAGGGACTTGTAGCGGCTCCACAGAGGGACGTGGTGTGCCAACAGAGGGACCCTGGTGGCATCAACGATTTTGGTGACCTCAGTAAAACTGAGGTCAACAGAGGGAGTGAAGGAATGAGGTCGAAATACAAAAAGTCCTGCCTCGCTACAAAAACAGATATGCTCAAACCTCATTGAATAAAGTACATAAGCAGACAAGTATATTCACATATTAAATAAATAAAAGAAACATTTGAAGCATATAATTATACCTACACACCAAATCAATAAAGAAGACATAACTAGACATTTTTGATAAGTGGTGATGAGAAAGGTTTTTATAACTTTATGATCTGATATATATATTTCTGAGGACTTTGAAATAACAAATGACTTTTGATATATTGCCTAAATACCTTAATGACCCTTAAGGAACTGTGGAATGCATGCCTGATGTTTTTTCTCTGAATCATGGACATGGCCGCAGTCGTCTTGACCGTTCAGTACTTGATTGTATCTTATGTTTTGACTAATGCTAGACGCCAGTTTTTGATTACTACTGAACGTTCTGCACAGAGGGAAATATCTTGACCTAACAAAGAAAAAGATACGGTTGAATGCGGTACGACAGTGTATGTCCGAGATTGGAGGAGAATGTTCACAGGAAGGTCACGTGGAGATAAAACCAGCTGGTGCCAGAAGGAGCCACCCGAGAACTCGGCCAAAGATGATCGCCAAGGCCGAGATACGGGATGGAAGACAACAACCCCCTCCACACACACACACCAACAGCCCCCACCAACACACCGAATCGCCCATAACCAGCACCACTCGCATGGAAGCAGACTCTCCTTCGAACTTGCCCCACCCCGAAGACTCATCGCCCATCAATCCCGGCCCACAATGTGCTACTGAATATAAAACTGATCTAACAACCTTAGACTTTGCCCTTTTCTGAATGGAGACTTTCCGCTCTTGAAGGGCCCAGCGCTGTATTGCACTTTCCTGAAAACAGAGCTTTTTGAACAAGAATTGTGATTGAACTCAACCAAGCTGTCTAAGTCTAATTTCTGCTTCAGTGTCTTTGCATTTTCCTAAATCTGAAGAAATCAAACGAGCACGCAGTGAGTAAATTGAATAACAGGTGATTGGCAAAGGCTTTTGCCGTGAGGCGCAGATAACGCGCTCCCTAAATTGTGGACAAAATCCAACAGTAGCACAAAAACAGTTTTGAACTTTGAACGAGTGCTTGTGTGTGTGTGTTGCGGGGCGTTTTCAGTCTCAGGAGGATCGGGACACGCGACGGTTTCATCTGAAAATCGCTGAGCTCAGCGCAGTCATCAGGAACCTGGAGGATCGAAACGCCCTGCTTTCTGAAGAGCGCAATGAACTGGTAATTTATTGACGGCACGCTTGAAGGTTTGCGCTACGTTTGATGCGCGCCATCCAGCGAGGCACCCATTGCGCTTGCTTATTAGTTGAGCGGCGCGTCGAGTCGGTTGCCTGGTAGATGTCTTTTATTGGGAGCCAAAGCCACGATTCCGTTCAAACCGATGCAAAAGGAATGGATACGTTCTGGCCCGCGTGTTGTGCGTCTTTCACATCCCGCACTTCATGCTTGCAGCTAAAGCGACTGAGAGAAACAGAAAGCCAGTTTCTGCCACTCCTGTACAAAAACAAACGCCTGAGCAGGAAGAATGAAGAACTCTCGCTGGTGCTGTGTCGCCTTGAAAACAAAGTGCGCTTTGTCACCCAGGAGAACGAGGAGATGGCAAGCTTGGTAAGTCGACGCGGACAACGGCGGCGTGCCAACAGAGTCCACTGCATTTGTGTTCCACAGAGAAGGCCTAGTTCGCTCAATGACCTGGACCGCGGTTGCGGCCAGCAGGACGGTGAAATGGAGTTCCTTCAAGTTGTGGAGCAGCGGCACATCATCGACGACTTGTCCAAGGTCTTCAGGCAGGCGACTCGGTGCACGTACGGCAGCGCCACGCTCGCTCGCTGTCGCCAGGAACCTTTTCCGTCCAAAGCTTGGCCGGCGGCCGCCATCCAAAAAATTGGCCCCTTAAATTCCGACCTTTCAAGCAGGAGCATTGTGCGCACGCGTTTGAACACGCTTTAGACTTGTTTTGCCGTTTTCAGCAGCTCAAAGCTCCCGTTTTGTCAGCGCCTTTGCCACTCGCTGTGCGCTGAAAACGACGGACTTGCCCGGCTGCTCAGCCCGTCAACCATGAGCCGCGAGCGCGACATCATTGTCCGTAGGCAGCTAGTGGCAAAATGCACCCTGTTAGAGTTGCGCTCGCTCCAACTTATTTTGCAAGAACCACACGGGAGACAAGTAAGTTCTTTTGGACACCTGCAGGTGGAGAGTCCATCCGTTGTACGAATGAAGTCTGACTCTCGGCTCCTGCACGAGCATTTCAATTAAGAGAAACAGGGTGGGTGTAAGAGTGGATTGAATAGAGGAAGCCCTTGACCTCTAGTCAAAACATAGCAAGGGGTGTTTTACGACTTTGTGTAGGAAGGGATAAGCGATAGGGATAAATAAGGGATAAATAATATTATTTATTACAGGTTGCAGTCAAAGTCAAAGCAACATAATGATACGATAAAGATAATCTGGAAAACCCTGACACACCCTGTAGTTGTCACTTTTGGAAAAGACGAGCGTCCCTCCAATCATCGCCGGTGACGTGTTTTTCAGGCTCTGGAGACAGGAGCTCATGTCAGAAATGTCATTGTGAGTCGCGTTTGTTTCTGCGCCGGAGCCGTTCGTTCCCTTTGTATCCAAAGAATCTCAAAGGCGGATTATTTGTGTCGACAGGAGAGAGATTTGCTGCTACGATACCGACGTCGAGAATCTCTGAGGAGGAACAAAGCGTGAGGTCCTGCAAGGTGAGTCTGTTTGTTTGCGGCTGCTTGGTGTTGCGCAAGATGAAATGGCCTTTTTCTCGCTATCGTTCCTATCGTCGATTCATCGTGAGGTGTCGCTTCAGTTTGTTCAGAGAGATGTTTGCTTCCGCGCCCGCAGGTCATCGAAACATTTTACGGCTACGACGAAGACGTGTTGGTGGACTCGGACGGATCGTCCTTGTCTTTTCACACCGACAGAACCCCCGACACGGAACCCGAAGAGGTAGCCCGCCATTTCTGCCAGCGTATTGGCACCAAACATTCCTCTTCAGCCTGGAATCGGACTCGTCTTTGCGTCGCGGGTGCTTTGTCGCCGGTCTGACTGATTCTGGTACTAGTGCTGTGTTGCATTGGTGTGTGCATGAAGAGGCGGAGCTTCGCTACCGCCAGCTGACGCAAGAATATCAAGCGCTGCAACGAGCCTACGCTCTGCTAGCCCAGACCAGCGAAGGGGACTACGACGCCGAGAAGGAGATCAAGGTGGCGCCCCTTCCCGCAACCCCCGGCCGGGTCGCAGCCTCCCCGTTCTCACCCAGCCTCGGGTGTTCTCTGGTCTGAAAGGAGGAGGAGGAGCCTCCCTCCTCCTCCTTTCAGACCAGAGAAAAGCTGATGGTAGAAATGGGTCACTATCAAAGCAGAGTAGCAGATCTGGAGTCAGCGCTGAAGCAACAAGGACAGGTAAGCTCATCAATGAGCACACCTTTTTCTCAGACAAAATAGCTACATTCTTCAGTCACTCATTCGTCTGGCATTACTGGACCAACCCCCCCCCCCCGAATGTGGCTGGGAAAATGCGGAGAAAAGCAAATGTCATTTTCCAGTCAACCAAAGAATTTGTGGATGAAAATGACACAACATTCCAAAGCTGTCCACGCGTTTGTCTCTTCTAGAATGTCAAGTGGGTGGAGGAGAAGCAGCTGCTGCGTCAGAGCAATCAGCAGTTGGCCGAAAAGGTGACGGAAAGAAAGGCGCTGGGCGGAGTCGCTTGGCGTCACACCCGTCGGGAAGCCCCGCAGATGAGGTCTGACTGTCTTTTCAGGTCAGGCGGATGGAGGCGGAAGAAGCGCGTCTGAAAGAGCACATCCAGGATATCCGAGACCAAAACGAACTGCTTGAGTTCCGCATCCTGGAGCTGGAGGTGGGAAGACTCGCACAAGCGTGTTGAGGCCAGAGATGTGACGGACGGACGGACGGACGGACGGATGCATGCCTCTGCCTTTCAGGAGAGGGAGTGGCGCTCCCCCGTCTTGAAGTTTCTGCAAGTCCGTTTCCCAGACGGCCTCAGCCCTTTGCAGATCTACTGCGAGGCCGAGGGCGTGAGCGTACGTAAGGCGTCCCTCGCAACCCTAACCTTAACCCGAGGTCCCAGAACACCTTACATTGCTCCTTGCGCCTTTCCCCCGGACATCAACATCAGTGATCTGATGAAGAAGCTGGACATCCTGGGCTATAACGCCGTAAGTGTATGTCGAACTCCTTATGTTCGCACTCCACGAGACTCGGCGGCTCAAATGTGACTTTTGGAAGGCTTTGCGCTGAAAGAAGCTTGTTGACGCTGTGCCTTTGGGCTCTTCTATGTTCTGCAAGCAGAAGGGCTACCTGGATGAAGAGTTGGACTTCAGGAAGTGTTCCATGGACCAGGCTCATAAGGTAAGCCTCCCTCAAATCTCCCGCCGGACCACTGATGGACGAGGATTGCGGCCCAGAGGATCCTGGAGCTGGAGGCCATGTTGTACGAGGCGCTACCGCAGCGGGACTGCCCCGCCACGGACGGCGAAAAAGCCAGCCACGCTGGCGTGAATGACGTGCTGACGGCGGATCAGAGAGAAGAGCTTAGGAGCGCCGTGGACCAATGGAAGCGAGCCCTGATGTGCGAGTTGAGGGAGCGCGACGCTTGCATCCTCCAAGAGAGAATGGATCTGCTGCACAGCGCGCAACAGGTAAGGGCCCAAAGCCAGCCCGGCACTTACTTGCACGCTTACAAAGAGCTGAAAGAATTCATTGAAGCTCAGAAGAGACAAATCAAACAATTGGAGGAGAAGTTTCTGTTTCTCTTTCTATTCTTCTCCTTGGCCTTCATTCTGTGGCCCTAACACCAGCTGGTGAGTGAGCTCCATCGGCACCGCACTCGACACCTCCGATACACTGCCAGCCGGTCTCAGACGTTGGCAGACGCTCCGATGCCAACGTATACCCCCCGCCACGGTGACAGAGGCACCGCGTCACACCGGCGCTCATCCAATCAGAAGGCAGGAAAAGCAAATTCACATGCAGGGCACTTTTGAACCAGAAAAGAGCGCCACAAAAAACGGTTGTTACCCCAAACGCGCACTAAAAAGGGTCAGAATAACAAGAGTCCCACTGGCCAGCCGGGGCCACCCGTCCAGCTGTTTCTTCAGCTGTTGTGCGTGTTGGCTTCACTTGAGTTCAATTTGGTATTTTGGTCAAAAGCGCATGTGGTGAAATTCCACAAAGTAGGATGGGCAAACACATTTCTTTAAACTATGAGTGTCAATTGGGCTCTCGAAATGGCAGGGAAAAGATGCACAGCAAAACGAAAATACGTAGATGAACACAGGACGTTTTAATCAGAGTGGGAAAGTTTCTATTTTTTGTTGAACGTGATGGCAAACCATTCTGCCTGATATGTCAGACCTCAGCGCATTTCAAAGATTCAAATCTTCAGCGCCATGCACTTCAGCTCACTCCATGCTAACATTGATCAGGCGTCGAACCCGCAACATCATGCTTAAGAGGTGGCCATGCTAACCAGTGCGCCATTATGTCAACGCATAATAACTAAGTCTACTGATCAAAACAGCGGTTACTATATGACGTCGCTACGTCGTGGTCACGTGACGCAGACAAGACGTCAATGGACGTGGGCAGAGTTAACTTGTTTAAAAGGGAGTGGGCAGAAGAAATATTTAATTTATTTAAATCTATTTTGAGTGCACACCATTATGCCAATGCATAACAACTGTAAATCTACTAAACAAAACAGCGGTTGCTATATGACATCTGCCACGTCGTGGTCACGTGACATACGTGACGTCGATGGGCGTAACTTTCGCCGGAATTCAAATCCGCGGGGAGAGTTAACTTGTTTAAAAGAGAGTGGGCAGAAGAATTATTTAATTTATTTAAATCTATTTGGTGTGTGCGCCATTATGTCAATGCATAACAACTGTAAGTCTACTAAACAAAACAGCGGTTGCTATATGACGTTTGCCACGTCGTGGTCACGTGACGCGGACGTGACGTCGACGCCTACTTTACATCCCACCGATCACAGGACCCCTCGGCTGCATAACCGTGCCCCCTTCCCAACCAATCGGATTTGCTATACGCGAAAACGACGCCAATGGAAAGAGCTTCCGCCCAAATTTAAATCCGTGGGCGTGGCTCGCAGCAGGAAGTAGGAAAATGGCGGCGATGTTGACAAAGACACAGCGGATGGTAACATACGACTAACAAGAGAAATATTTTTATTTTCTGCTTGCAACTGGACCGTCCAGAGCGTACACGGTAAGTACAACTCATCGTTTTTAAAAAGAAGTACTTTTGTTGCCCTGAAAAGCGAGTGAGCGTGGCGTTTGTGGGGGACGTCGAATTTCGACGATTCTTTCTGGTCAACGGTTGTAAATGATTGTGTTGATTAAAAAAGAAAACTTGATGTAACTCTACTTTTAACTGCCGTTTCAGCTAGATTTGGAATTGCATCACATCCAATTTTGCCTAGAGCGTACACGGTAAGTAACACTCGTTGTGTTTAAGGAGATTTACGTTTGTAATAGCAGAAGTGTAGCCGCGTTGCGTTGTACGTGTGAATGTTGGTCCAGGCGAAATGTTAATGTTTAATTTCATTCCTTTAGGTTCCACGGTGTTTGTTGGCTGCAAGTTTTCCACTGCAAGAAGAGGCTCATATCATTGACCAGGAGCGAGCTACAATGGTGAGTAGCCATAACATTTATGTTAAACACTTCCTATTTCATGTCTAACAGTACTTGATTTAACAAATAACCATAAATAAATACAGTGTGGGCACTGAAGTTAACATATGTGATTATACTGCCTAATCTGTCACCGAGTAGATTGTTGCAAAGTAATATAAGATCCAAAGTTGTAATTCAGAATAGTTTTCAAAAGAAGGCCATTAGAATTATATACAAGTCTGATTACCCTGAACAAGCTATTAATTAAATCACAAATTCTTCAATTCAAAGATTTGGTAGATTATCAGACAAATAATGTCTAACAGTAATTGATTTAACACATCACGATAAGTAGATTGAGTGTGGGCACTCTCAAGTTAACATATGTGATTATACTGCCTAATCTGTTACAGAGTATGTTGTTGCCAAGTAATGTAGAATAGATCCAAAGTAGTAATCCAGAATAGTTTTGAAGAGGCCATTAGAATGATAAACAAATCTGATTACCTTGAACATAATAACAAGCTAAGTGTTTAATATGTCCTATGAAGTCAAAATTGGGCACCATCATATGGTGAAATTTGGAATTGCATCACATCCAATTTTGCCTGGGAACAAACAGATTACATAAATCTTAGTTTTGAATAAGCCACTCCTTCTCAAACAAGTAAACTCTGCCCATTTTGCGCAGTAGATGTTCTTTTAATATCTAGTATTTATACAAAGTCATAATTTAAATTGCTTTCAACCTTCATTCATCGGTTCAACCAACATTACTCGCTCTTATTACCAACTTGTATTGATTTAACTAAGCGTTTAATACTTCCTATCAGGTCTCAAATCGAGATTTGGCAAAATACAATTTCAGCAAATCCAATTTTGCCAGGGAACAAAAATAGATTAAATAAACTAAATAAGTCCTCTTCCCATTAAATAAATCAGAAAAGTCTGTCTTGTAACCAGTCCTCTTCAAACAAGTAAAGTCTGCCCATTTTGTGCCGTAGATTTTGTGTCTATGCCTAGTATTTAAACAAAATCATAATTTAAACGACTTCTTTCCTTCATTCACTTTGGAAATTTGGAATTGCAGCAAATCGAATTTTGCCAGGGAACAAAAATAGATCAATTAAACTAAATAAGTCTTCTTCCCATTAAATAAATTAAAAAAGTCTGTCTTGTAACCAGTCCTTTTCAAACAAGTAAAGTCTGCCCATTTTGTGCTGTCGATTTTGTGTTTATGCCTAGTATTTATACAAAATCATAATTTAAAGGACTTCATTCCTTCATTCACTTTGGAAATTTGGAATTGCAGCACATCAAATTTTGCCTGGGAAGAAAAGTAGATTAAATAAATTTAATAAGTCTTACTACTTCCCATTAAATAAATTAAATACGTCTTACTTGTTTCCACTCCTTTTCAAAACAGTAGTTTAAAACGAGGGCCCTTCACTCAATCTTTAACCTCAACCCCGCACGTTGTGTTGTATCTGTGAATGTTGGTTGTGGCCAAATGATAGTTTTCTTTCATTCGTTTAGGTTCCAAGAAAACTTGATGTAACTCTACTTTTAACTGCCGTTTCAGATAAGCGGGTATTACGTCGCAGTCATGTGCCGCGGATATGACGTAATTGCCCGAACCTCCGCCAAAATTCAAATCTGTTGGCGCGATGGCCGTGAGCCACTGAGCAGCGACGATTATCAACGGAAATATCTTTATTTTCTGCTTGCAACTGGACCGTCTAGAGCGTACACGGTAAGTAACACTCATTGTGTTTAAGGAGATTTACGTTTGTAATAGCAGAAGTGTAGCCGCGTTGCGTTGTACGTGTGAAAATTGGTCGAGGCGAAATGTTAATGTTTAATTTCATTCCTTTAGGTTCCACGGTGTTTGTTGGCTGCAAGTTTTCCACTGCAAGAAGAGGCTCGTATCATTGACCAGGAGCGAGCTACAATGGTGAGTAGCCATAACATTTATGTTAAACACTTCCTATTTCATGTGTAACAGTACTTGATTTAACAAATAACCATAAATAAATACAGTGTGGGCACTGAAGTTAACATATGTGATTATACTGCCTAATCTGTCACCGAGTAGATTGTTGCAAAGTAATATAAGATCCAAAGTTGTAATTCAGAATAGTTTTCAAAAGAAGGCCATTAGAATTATATACAAGTCTGATTACCCTGAACATAACAACAAGCTATTAATTAAATCACAAATTCTTCAATTCAAAGATTTGGTAGATTATCAGACAAATAATGTCTAACAGTAATTGATTTAACACATCACGATAAGTAGATTGAGTGTGGACACTCTCAAGTTAACATATATGATTATACTGCCTAATCTGTTACAGAGTATGTTGTTGCCAAGTAATGTAGAATAGATCCAAAGTAGTAATCCAGAATAGTTTTGAAGAGGCCATTAGAATAATAAACAAATCTGATTACCTTGAACATAATAACAAGCTAAGTGTTTAATATGTCCTATGAAGTCAAAATTGGGCACCATCATGTGGTGAAATTTGGAATTGCATCACATCCAATTTTGCCTGGGAACAAACAGATTAAATAAATCTTAGTTTTGAATAAGCCACTCCTTCTCAAACAAGTAAACTCTGCCCATTTCGCGCAGTAGATGTTCTGTTAATATCTAGTATTTATACAAAGTCATAATTTAAATTGCTTTCAACCTTCATTCATCGGTTCAACCAACATTACTCGCTCTTATTACCAACTTGTATTGATTTAACTAAGCGTTTAATACTTCCTATCAGGTCTCAAGGCAAGATTTGGCAAAATACAATTTCAGCAAATCCAATTTTGCCAGGGAACAAAAATAGATTAAATAAACTAAATAAGTCTTCTTCCCATTAAATAAATCAGAAAAGTCTGTCTTGTAACCAGTCCTCTTCAAACAAGTAAAGTCTGCCCATTTTGTGCCGTAGATTTTGTGTCTATGCCTAGTATTTAAACAAAATCATAATTTAAACGACTTCTTTCCTTCATTCACTTTGGAAATTTGGAATTGCAGCAAATCGAATTTTGCCAGGGAACAAAAATAGATCAATTAAACTAAATAAGTCTTCTTCCCATTAAATAAATCAGAAAAGTCTGTCTTGTAACCAGTCCTCTTCAAACAAGTAAAGTCTGCCCATTTTGTGCCGTAGATTTTGTGTCTATGCCTAGTATTTAAACAAAATCATAATTTAAACGACTTCTTTCCTTCATTCACTTTGGAAATTTGGAATTGCAGCACATCAAATTTTGCCTGGGAAGAAAAGTAGATTAAATAAATTTAATAAGTCTTACTACTTCCCATTAAATAAATTAAATACGTCTTACTTGTTCCCACTCCTTTTCAAAAAAGTAGTTTAAAACGAGGTCCCTTCACTCAACCTTTAACCCTATTTATTCACCTTCTAGGCTAAGTGTTAAAGGCTAAGTGTTAAAGGCTAAGTGTTAAAGGCTAAGTGTTAAAGGCTAAGTGTTAGAGGCTAAGTGCCAGAGGCTAGGCGCCAGAGGCGAGTTTTTGTGGGCTGAAGTTTTAGTGGGGTTAGTGTGAATACAATCCAAAAGAATACAACAGAATACAATACAATAGAATATAATACATAGATTAAATTCAATAGCTCTTACTACTTCCCATTAAATAAATTAAATACGTCTTACTTGTTCCCAATCCTTTTCAAAAAAGTAGTTTAAAACGAGGGCCCTTCACTCAACCTTTAACCTCAACCCCGCACGTCACATTGTGTTGTATCTGTGAATGTTGGTTGTGGCCAAATGATAGTTTTCTTTCATTCGTTTAGGTTCCACGGTGTTTGTTGGCTATGTTTTCCACTGTCAGAAGGATGAAAATACAAAGTACAACGCTTGGACGTGGGCGAAGACGTCACCGGTGACTCCTTCCTTCCTATTTATTTACCTTCTAGATGCTAGAGGCTAAGTGTTAGAGGCTAAGTGTTAGAGGCTAAGTGTTAAAGGCAACACAATACGAACAACACAACACAATACGAACAACTCAACACAATATGAACAACACAATATGAACAACACAACACAATACGAACAACACAACACATTACGAACAACACAACACAATACGAACAACACAACGATACTGCACTGAACAACACGATACCGCACTGAGAAACACGATACCGCACTGAACAACACGATACCGCACTGAACAACACCATGCCGCACTGAACACCATGCCACACTGAACAACACCATCCCGCACTGAACAACACCATGCCGCACTAAATAACACCATGCCGCACTGAACAACACCATGCCTCACTGAACGACACCATGCCGCACTGAAAGACACCATGCCGCACTGAACGACACCATGCCGCACTGAAAGACACCATCCCGCACTGAACACCATGCCGCACTGAACAACACCATCCTGCACTGAACAACACCATCCCGCACTGAACAACACCATGCCGCACTGAACAACATTATGCCGCACTGAACATTATGCCGCACTGAACAAAACCATGCCGCACTGAACAACACCATGCCGCACTGAACAACATTATGCCGCACTGAACAACACCATGCCGCACTGAACAACACCATGCCGCACTGAACAACACCATGCCGCACTGAACAACACCATGCCGCACTGAACAACATTATGCCGCACTGAACAACACCATGCCGCACTGAACAACACCATCCTGCACTGAACAACACCATTCCGCATTGAACACCATGCCGCACTGAACAACACCATCCCGCACTGAACAACACCATCCCGCACTGAACAACACCATGCCGCACTGAACAACATTATGCCGCACTGAACAACATTATGCCGCACTGAACAACACCATGCCGCACTGAACAACACCAGGCCGCACTGAACAACACCATGCTGCACTGAACAACATTATAACGCACTGAACAACACCATCCCGCACTGAACAACACCATGCCGCACTAAACAACATTATGCCGCACTGAACAACATTATGCCGAAATGAACAACACCATGCCGCACTGAACAACACCATGCCGCACTGAACAACACCATGCCGCACTGAACAACACCATGCCGCACTGAACAACACGATCCCGCATTGAACACCATCCCGCACTGAACAACACCATGCCGCACTGAACACCATGCCGCACTGAACAACACCATGCCGCACTGAACAACACCATGCCGCACTGAACAGCACCATTCCGCACTGAACAACACCATGCCGCACTGAACAACACCATCCTGCACTGAACAACACCATCCCGCACTGAACAACACTATGCCGCATTGAACAACACCATGCCGCACTGAACAACACCATGCCGCACTGAACAACACCATGCCGCACTGAACAACACCATTCCGCACTGAACAACACCATGCCGCACTGAACAACACCATGCCGCACTGAACAACACCATGCCGCACTGAACAACATTATGCCGCACTGAACAACACCATGCCGCACTGAACAACACCATGCCGCACTGAACAACACGATCCCGCATTGAACAACACCATCCTGCACTGAACAACACCATGCCGCACTGAACAACACCATGCCGCACTGAACAGCACCATTCCGCACTGAACAACACCATGCCGCACTGAACAACACCATCCCGCACTGAACAACACCATCCTGCACTGAACAACACCATGCCGCACTGAACAACACCATGCCGCACTGAACAACACCATGCCGCACTGAACAACATTATGCCGCACTGAACAACATTATGCCGCACTAAACAACATTATGTCGCACTGAACAACACCATGCCGCACTGAACAACACCATGCCGCACTGAACAACATTATGCCGCACTGAACAACACGATCCCGCATTGAACAACACCATCCCGCAGTGAACAACACCATGCCGCATTGAACAACACCATGCCGCACTGAACAACACCATGCTGCACTGAACAACATTATGCCGCACTGAACAACACCATGCCGCACTGAACAACACCATGCCGCACTGAAAAACATTATGCCGCACTGAACAACACCATGCCGCACTGAACAACACCATCCCGAACTGAACAACACCATGCCGCATTGAACAACACCATGCCGCACTGAACAACACCATCCTGCACTGAACAACACCATCCCGCACTGAACAACACCATGCCGCACTGAACAACACCATGCCGCACTGAACAACACCATGCCGCAATGAACAACACCATCCCGCACTGAACAACATTATGCCGCATTGAACAACATTATGCCGCACTGAACAACATTATGCCGCACTGAACAACATTATGCCGCACTGAACAACATTATGCCGCACTGAACAACATTATGCCGCACTGAACAACACCATGCCGCACTGAACAACACCATGCCGCACTGAACAACACCATGCCGCACTGAACAACACCATGCCGCACTGAACAACACGATCCCGCATTGAACAACACCATGCCGCACTGAACAACACCATCCTGCACTGAACAACACCATCCCGCACTGAACAACACCATGCCGCACTGAACAACATTATGCCGCACTGAACAACACTATGCCGCACTGAACAACACCATGCCGCACTGAACAACACCATGCCGCACTGAACAACACCATGCCGCAATGAACAACACCATCCCGCACTGAACAACACCATGCCGCACTGAACAACACCATGCCGCACTGAACAACACCATCCCGCACTGAACAACACCATGCCGCACTGAACAACACCATTCCGCACTGAACAACACCATGCCGCACTAAACAACATTACGCTGCACTGAACAACACCATGCCGCACTGAACAACACCATGCCGCACTGAACAACACCATGCCGCATTGAACAACACCATGCCGCATTGAACAACACCATGCCGCACTGAACAACACCATCCTGCACTGAACAACACCATGCCGCATTGAACAACACCATGCCGCACTGAACAACACCATCCTGCACTGTACAACACCATCCCGCACTGAACAACACCATCCCGCATTGAACAACACCATCCTGCACTGAACAACACCATGCCGCACTGAACAACACCATGCCGCACTGAACAACACCATTCCGCACTGAACAACACCATGCCCACTGAACAACACCATCCTGCACTGAACAACACCATCCCGCACTGAACAACACCATGCCGCATTGAACAACACCATCCTGCACTGAACAACACCATCCTGCACTGAACAACACCATGCCGCACTGAACAACACCATGCCGCACTGAACAACACCATGCCGCACTGAACAACACCATGCCGCACTGAACAACATTATGCCGCACTGAACAACATTATGTCGCACTGAACAACACCATGCCGCACTGAACAACACCATGCTGCACTGAACAACATTATGCCGCACTGAAAAACACCATGCCGCACTGAACAACACCATCCCGCACTGAACAACACCATGCCGCATTGAACAACACCATGCCGCACTGAACAACACCATGCTGCACTGAACAACATTATGCTGCACTGAACAACACGATCCTGCATTGAACAACACCATGCCGCACTGAACAACACCATCCTGCACTGAACAACACCATCCTGCACTGAACAACACCACCCCGCACTGAACAACACGATCCCGCATTGAACAACACCATCCCGCACTGAACAACACCATGCCGCACTGAACAACACCATTCCGCACTGAACAACACCATGCCGCACTGAACAACACCATGCCGCACTGAACAACACCATGCCGCACTGAACAACACCATGCCGCACTGAACAACACCATTCCGCACTGAACAACACCATGCCGCACTGAACAACATTATGCTGCACTGAACAACACCATGCCGCACTGAACAACACCATGCCGCACTGAAAAACATTATCCTGCACTGAACAACACCATGCCGCACTGAACAACACCATCCCGAACTGAACAACACCATGCCGCATTGAACAACACCATGCCGCACTGAACAACACCATCCTGCACTGAACAACACCATCCCGCACTGAACAACACCATGCCGCACTGAACAACACCATGCCGCACTGAACAACACCATGCCGCAATGAACAACACCATCCTGCACTGAACAACACCATGCCGCACTGAACAACACCATGCCGCACTGAACAACACCATGCCGCACTGAACAACACCATGCCGCACTGAACAACATTATGCCGCACTGAACATTATGCCGCACTGAACAACATTATGCCGCACTGAACAACATTATGCCGCACTGAACAACATTATGCCGCACTGAACAACACCATGCCGCACTGAACAACACCATGCCGCACTGAACAACACCATGCCGCACTGAACAACACCATGCCGCACTGAACAACACGATCCCGCATTGAACAACACCATGCCGCACTGAACAACACCATCCTGCACTGAACAACACCATCCCGCACTGAACAACACCATGCCGCACTGAACAACATTATGCCGCACTGAACAACACTATGCCGCACTGAACAACACCATGCCGCACTGAACAACACCATGCCGCACTGAACAACACCATGCCGCAATGAACAACACCATCCCGCACTGAACAACACCATGCCGCACTGAACAACACCATGCCGCACTGAACAACACCATCCCGCACTGAACAACACCATGCCGCACTGAACAACACCATTCCGCACTGAACAACACCATGCCGCACTGAACAACATTACGCTGCACTGAACAACACCATGCCGCACTGAACAACACCATGCCGCACTGAACAACACCATGCCGCATTGAACAACACCATGCCGCATTGAACAACACCATGCCGCACTGAACAACACCATCCTGCACTGAACAACACCATGCCGCATTGAACAACACCATGCCGCACTGAACAACACCATCCTGCACTGAACAACACCATCCCGCACTGAACAACACCATCCCGCATTGAACAACACCATCCTGCACTGAACAACACCATCCTGCACTGAACAACACCATCCTGCACTGAACAACACCACCCCGCACTGAACAACACGATCCCGCATTGAACAACACCATCCCGCACTGAACAACACCATGCCGCACTGAACAACACCATGCCGCACTGAACAACACCATCCCGCACTGAACAACACCATGCCGCACTGAACAACACCATGCCGCACTGAACAACACCATGCCGCACTGAACAACACCATGCCGCACTGAACAACACGATCCCGCATTGAACAACACCATGCCGCACTGAACAACACCATCCTGCACTGAACAACACCATCCCGCACTGAACAACACCATGCCGCACTGAACAACATTATGCCGCACTGAACAACACTATGCCGCACTGAACAACACCATGCCGCACTGAACAACACCATGCCGCACTGAACAACACCATGCCGCAATGAACAACACCATCCCGCACTGAACAACACCATGCCGCACTGAACAACACCATGCCGCACTGAACAACACCATCCCGCACTGAACAACACCATGCCGCACTGAACAACACCATTCCGCACTGAACAACACCATGCCGCACTAAACAACATTACGCTGCACTGAACAACACCATGCCGCACTGAACAACACCATGCCGCACTGAACAACACCATGCCGCATTGAACAACACCATGCCGCATTGAACAACACCATGCCGCACTGAACAACACCATCCTGCACTGAACAACACCATGCCGCATTGAACAACACCATGCCGCACTGAACAACACCATCCTGCACTGTACAACACCATCCCGCACTGAACAACACCATCCCGCATTGAACAACACCATCCTGCACTGAACAACACCATGCCGCACTGAACAACACCATGCCGCACTGAACAACACCATTCCGCACTGAACAACACCATGCCCACTGAACAACACCATCCTGCACTGAACAACACCATCCCGCACTGAACAACACCATGCCGCATTGAACAACACCATCCTGCACTGAACAACACCATCCTGCACTGAACAACACCATGCCGCACTGAACAACACCATGCCGCACTGAACAACACCATGCCGCACTGAACAACACCATGCCGCACTGAACAACATTATGCCGCACTGAACAACATTATGTCGCACTGAACAACACCATGCCGCACTGAACAACACCATGCTGCACTGAACAACATTATGCCGCACTGAAAAACACCATGCCGCACTGAACAACACCATCCCGCACTGAACAACACCATGCCGCATTGAACAACACCATGCCGCACTGAACAACACCATGCTGCACTGAACAACATTATGCTGCACTGAACAACACGATCCTGCATTGAACAACACCATGCCGCACTGAACAACACCATCCTGCACTGAACAACACCATCCTGCACTGAACAACACCACCCCGCACTGAACAACACGATCCCGCATTGAACAACACCATCCCGCACTGAACAACACCATGCCGCACTGAACAACACCATTCCGCACTGAACAACACCATGCCGCACTGAACAACACCATGCCGCACTGAACAACACCATGCCGCACTGAACAACACCATGCCGCACTGAACAACACCATTCCGCACTGAACAACACCATGCCGCACTGAACAACATTATGCTGCACTGAACAACACCATGCCGCACTGAACAACACCATGCCGCACTGAAAAACATTATCCTGCACTGAACAACACCATGCCGCACTGAACAACACCATCCCGAACTGAACAACACCATGCCGCATTGAACAACACCATGCCGCACTGAACAACACCATCCTGCACTGAACAACACCATCCCGCACTGAACAACACCATGCCGCACTGAACAACACCATGCCGCACTGAACAACACCATGCCGCAATGAACAACACCATCCTGCACTGAACAACACCATGCCGCACTGAACAACACCATGCCGCACTGAACAACACCATGCCGCACTGAACAACACCATGCCGCACTGAACAACATTATGCCGCACTGAACATTATGCCGCACTGAACAACATTATGCCGCACTGAACAACATTATGCCGCACTGAACAACATTATGCCGCACTGAACAACACCATGCCGCACTGAACAACACCATGCCGCACTGAACAACACCATGCCGCACTGAACAACACCATGCCGCACTGAACAACACGATCCCGCATTGAACAACACCATGCCGCACTGAACAACACCATCCTGCACTGAACAACACCATCCCGCACTGAACAACACCATGCCGCACTGAACAACATTATGCCGCACTGAACAACACTATGCCGCACTGAACAACACCATGCCGCACTGAACAACACCATGCCGCACTGAACAACACCATGCCGCAATGAACAACACCATCCCGCACTGAACAACACCATGCCGCACTGAACAACACCATGCCGCACTGAACAACACCATCCCGCACTGAACAACACCATGCCGCACTGAACAACACCATTCCGCACTGAACAACACCATGCCGCACTGAACAACATTACGCTGCACTGAACAACACCATGCCGCACTGAACAACACCATGCCGCACTGAACAACACCATGCCGCATTGAACAACACCATGCCGCATTGAACAACACCATGCCGCACTGAACAACACCATCCTGCACTGAACAACACCATGCCGCATTGAACAACACCATGCCGCACTGAACAACACCATCCTGCACTGAACAACACCATCCCGCACTGAACAACACCATCCCGCATTGAACAACACCATCCTGCACTGAACAACACCATCCTGCACTGAACAACACCATCCTGCACTGAACAACACCACCCCGCACTGAACAACACGATCCCGCATTGAACAACACCATCCCGCACTGAACAACACCATGCCGCACTGAACAACACCATGCCGCACTGAACAACACCATCCCGCACTGAACAACACCATGCCGCACTGAACAACACCATGCCGCACTGAACAACACCATGCCGCACTGAACAACATTATGCCGCACTGAACAACATTATGTCGCACTTAACAACACCATGCCGCACTGAACAACACCATGCTGCACTGAACAACATTATGCCGCACTGAAAAACACCATGCCGCACTGAACAACACCATCCCGCACTGAACAACACCATGCCGCATTGAACAACACCATGCCGCACTGAACAACACCATGCTGCACTGAAAAACATTATGCTGCACTGAACAACACGATCCTGCATTGAACAACACCATGCCGCACTGAACAACACCATCCTGCACTGAACAACACCATCCTGCACTGAACAACACCACCCCGCACTGAACAACACGATCCCGCATTGAACAACACCATCCCGCACTGAACAACACCATGCCGTTCTGAACAACACCATGCCGCACTGAACAACACCATGCCGCACTGAACAACACCATGCCGCACTGAACAACACCATGCCGCACTGAACAACACCATGCCGCACTGAACAACACCATGCCGCACTGAACAACACCATGCCGCACTGAACAACACCATCCCGCACTGAACAACACCATGCCGCATTGAACAACACCATGCCGCACTGAACAACACCATCCTGCACTGAACAACACCATCCCGCACTGAACAACACCATGCCGCATTGAACAACACCATGCCGCACTGAACAACACCATCCCGCACTGAACAACACCATGCCGCACTGAACAACATTATGGCGCACTGGACAACATTATGCCGCACTGAACAACACCATGCCGCACTGAACAACACCATGCCGCACTGAACAACACCATGCCGCACTGAACAACATTATGCCGCACTGAACAACACCATGCCGCACTGAACAACACCATGCCGCACTGAACAACACGATCCCGCATTGAACAACACCATCCTGCACTGAACAACACCATGCCGCACTGAACAACACCATGCCGCACTGAACAGCACCATTCCGCACTGAACAACACCATGCCGCACTGAACAACACCATCCTGCACTGAACAACACCATCCCGCACTGAACAACACCATGCCGCATTGAACAACACCATGCCGCACTGAACAACACCATCCTGCACTGAACAACACCATGCCGCACTGAACAACACCATGCCGCACTGAACAACACCATGCCGCACTGAACAACATTATGCCGCACTGACGCATTGAACAACACCATGCCGCACTGAACAACACCATCCTGCACTGAACAACACCATCCCGCACTGAACAACACCATGCCGCATTGAACAACACCATGCCGCACTGAACAACACCATCCCGCACTGAACAACACCATGCCGCACTGAACAACACCATGCCGCACTGAACAACACCATGCCGCACTGAACAACACCATGCCGCACTGAACAACATTATGCCGCACTGAACAACACCATGCCGCACTGAACAACACCATGCCGCACTGAACAACACGATCCCGCATTGAACAACACCATCCTGCACTGAACAACACCATGCCGCACTGAACAACACCATGCCGCACTGAACAACACCATTCCGCACTGAACAACACCATGCCGCACTGAACAACACCATCCCGCACTGAACAACACCATCCCGCACTGAACAACACCATGCCGCATTGAACAACACCATGCCGCACTGAACAACACCATCCTGCACTGAACAACACCATGCCGCACTGAACAACACCATGCCGCACTGAACAACACCATGCCGCACTGAACAACATTATGCCGCACTGAACAACATTATGCCGCACTAAACAACATTATGTCGCACTGAACAACACCATGCCGCACTGAACAACACCATGCCGCACTGAACAACATTATGCCGCAGTGAACAACACGATCCCGCATTGAACAACACCATCCCGCAGTGAACACCACCATGCCGCATTGAACAACACCATGCCGCACTGAACAACACCATGCTGCACTGAACAACATTATGCTGCACTGAACAACACGATCCTGCATTGAACAACACCATGCCGCACTGAACAACACCATCCTGCACTGAACAACACCATGCCGCACTGAACAACATTATGCCGCACTGAACAACACCATGCCGCACTGAACAACACCATGCCGCACTGAACAACACCATGCCGCACTGAACAACACCATGCCGCAATGAACAACACCATCCCGCACTGAACAACACCATGCCGCATTGAACAACACCATGCCGCACTGAACAACACCATCCCGCACTGAACAACACCACCCCGCACTGAACAACACGATCCCGCATTGAACAACACCATCCCGGACTGAACAACACCATGCTGCACTGAACAACACCATTCCGCACTGAACAACACCATGCCGCACTGAACAACACCATGCCGCACTGAACAACCCCATGCCGCACTGAACAACACCATGCCGCACTGAACAACATTATGCCGCACTGAACAACACCATGCCGCACTGAACAACACCATCCCGCACTGAACAACACCATGCCGCATTGAACACCATGCCGCACTGAACAACACCATCCTGCACTGAACAACACCATGCCGCACTGAAAAACATTATGCCGCACTGAACAACACCATGCCGCACTGAACAACACCATGCCTTACTGAACAACACCATGCCGCACTGAACAACACGACGTCGCACTGAACAACACGACGCCGCACAGAACAACACGACGCCGCACAGAATAACACAATACCGCACAGAACAACACAATACCGCACAAACAGTTTTAGATAATATTACGTCGCAGTCATGTGACGCGGACATGACGTCAATAGGCGGAACTCACGGCAAAATTATAATCCGTGGGCGTGGCTTGCAACAGGAAGTAGGAAAGCGGCAATTCTGGCAAACAAGACACAGCGGTTAGTAACACGATGACTAACAAGGCAAATATTTTTGTTTTCAGCTTGCAACTTGACCGTCTAGAGCGTACAAGGTAATTACAACTGTTTTTTTTTAGCCCTGAAAAGCGAGGGAGTGTGGCGTTTGGGAGGAATGTCGAACTCGGCGTCTGCTTCCAGCCACAGACGCCAAATTTCGACGATTATTTCGACTGGTCAACGGTTGTAAATTATTGCGTTGACTAAAAACTTTATTTAACTCTACTCTTAACTTTGCCGTTTCAGATATGCGGGTATTACACCGCGGAAATGACGTCAATAGGCTGAACTCTCGCCAAAATTCAAATCTGTGGGCGCAATGGCCTTGAGCGAGACACCGGATACAAACACGACGATTATCAACAGAAATATCTTTATTTTCTGCTTGCAAGTGGACCGTCTAGAGCGTACACGGTAAGTACAACTCATTGTGTTTAAAAAGATTTACGTTTGTGTAGTTTGCGTTGCGTTGTATCTGTGAATGTTGGTTGAGGCTAAATGTTAATGTTTAATTTCATTCCTTTAGGTTCCACGGTGTTTGTTGGCTGTATGTTTTCCACCGCAAGAAGAGGCTCGTATCATTGACCAGCAGGAGCTACAATGGTGAGTACCCCTTTCGTCTTCCATTTATGTTAAACACTTCCTATTTCATGTCTAACAGTACTCGATTTAACAAATAACCATAAATAAATACAGTGTGGGCAGTCACGTTAACATATGTGATTATCCTGCCTAATATGTTTATCACAAATATGTCACTAATCACTAATATGTTTATTTGTTTATCACAACACCTTTGGACCTTCAGCAATCGATTATTTCCCTTCATCTACATAGAGACAGAACGATGGTGTCTTAAACATCTCATTCATTTCACCAAATAACTTCACGCAGGTGGATAACGGCCGTCTCGGTCACGCTATGTTGCGTGATGCAGTTTTGAAGAACCAAATGCATTTATTCAATGAATAAGTCAAGCTAGTTCTATGTTTATGATGTTGTAAGTTACGGTACCGATTGAAGTTGAGTTCGAAGCCAGTGGAAAACAGCGCTGCGTTTGTGCTCTCCAGGTACAAATGTTGTGATCTCTGACTGACGACCGGGCGAGACTCGAGTAAGAGATGTCCAAACGAGCTCCGGCAGGGCGGGCCAAGGCGGAGCGAACGGACGCCCTTCAGGCCGCCAATGACGAGCTGAGAACCAAACTGATGGACGTCCAGTTAGAACTTCAGCAGGAGAAGAACAAGGTGAAAACCTCAACAGACAGACACTGCCTGCCTCCCTGCCTGCCTCCCTGCCTGCCTCCCTCCCTCCCTCCCAGTTTTCCCGATGTAGATTAGACATGCGTGTGCCATGACTGTGTCAGCCTACATCAACAAATGCACCGAGGACGTCAGCACCACTAAGAATATCATCACCCGGGGCAACCAACGACCCTGGATGACTGAGGAGGTACGTCAAACGCTACGAGCGCGGAACTCTGCCTTCAAGTCTGGCGACAAGGAGACACTGAGGACAGCGAGAGCCAACTTGAACCGTGCCATCAGGATAGCGAAGCGAGACCGCAGTCGAAAATTTCAGGATCGTTTCCACGACGTCAAAAACATCAGGAGTATGTGGCAAGGCATACGGGCGATTACAGACTACAACTCACTCTCCCCCCCCCCCCCCGGTGGGTGTAGTTGATGCTGACTTTCTAAATGGTCTAAATAACTTCTTTGGGAGGTTCGAGGCACTAAACGGCACTCCAGCAGTTAAAACTGTCCCCCATCAGGAAGAGGAGGTACTCTGCCTTGACTCCGCCGATGTGTTGAAGACCCTGAGGAGAGTCAACCCCTGTAAGGCCCCTGGCCCCGACAACATTCCTGGGCGTGTGTTCAGGGAATGTGCAAGTCATCTGGCTGGGGTCATCACAGACATTTTTAACACCTCGCTGGGCCAAGCCACAGTGCCGGCGTGCTTTAAGACTGCCTCCATCATTCCGGTGCCGAAGAAACCTCAAATCACCTCATTTAATGATTACCGGCCTGTTGCACTGACTCCGGTTATGATGAAGTGCTTCGAAAGGCTGCTTAAAGGTCACATCGTTTCCAGACTCCCCCTATTATTTGACCCGTTCCAGTTTGCCGACCGGCAAAACCGCTCCACTCAGGACGCCATCTCCTCCGTTCTTCACCTGAGCCTGGCTCACCTGGAGGAGAAGAACACCCATGTGCGGAGGCTGTTCCTGGACTTCAGCTCAGCGTTTGACACCATCATCCCACAGCATCTGGTAGGAAAATTGGAACACCTGGGCTTCAACACCCCCCTTCGCAACTGGCTGCTAGACTTCCTCGGCAACAGACCTCAGTCAGTCCGGGTCGGACAGAACACCTCTGATGTCATCACCCTCAGCACAGGCTCCCTTCAGGGCTGCGTCCTGAGCCCCCTGCTGTTCACCCTGATGACACACGACTGCGTCCTCAGGTTCACCACCAATCACATCGTGAAGTCAGCAGACGACACAACGGTGGTGGGGCTCATCAGAGACAACAACGACCTGGACTACAGAGAGGAGGTGGAGCAGCTGGTGGGCTGGTGCAGAGAAAACAGCCTGATCCTGAATGAGGAGAAGATGAAGGAGATCATCGTCGACTTCAGGAAAAAACAGCCTCACCACGCTCCACTGATCATCAACAGCTCAGCTGTGGAGGTGGTCAGCACCACCAAATTCCTGGGGGTCCACATCACAGAAGACCTCACCTGGACTATGAACACTACGGCACTGGTCAAGAGGGCACAGAAGCGCTTGTACTTACAGCGGAGGATGAGGAGAGCCCACCTGCCCCCACCCATCATGAGGACGTTCTACAGGAGCACCATAGAGAGCATTCTGACAAGCTGTCTCTCTGTGTGGTGTGGAGGCTGCACCGCCTCCGATTGGAAGAACGTGAGGAGAGTGGTGAGGACAGCAGAGAGGATCATAGGGGCTCCTCTTCCCTCCATTCAGGACATTTCATCTCAGCGCTGCATGTCCCGTGCCCGTAACATCATCAATGACCCATCACACCCCCACCATGGACTGTTCTCCCTGCTGCCCTCTGGGAAGAGGTTTGCAGCATCCGCTGCAGGTCCACCAGGTTCTGCAACAGCTTTTTCCCTGCTGTCATCAGACTGTTGAACACTAGAACTGTTGAGCTCTAAACTGAACTCTGCATCACACATTCACAGAACTGTACTTTATGACACTACGGACCTCTATCTTGCACTATCTCGCACTACCAACTTTACTGAACTTGTATAAACCCTTTAAATAGAAGTTTAATACATGGTTTAGCATTCCTCTGCACACTCTTGAATACTGTTTTGCCTACTTGCACTATTGCATAATTATCACTGCTGCACTTTATACTTATTTTTAATATATATATATATATATATAGTATATGTATATATATATATTTTCATAGGATATGTTACTTCTATTCAACTGCAATATCACTACTTTGTTGTAAGACGTATGCAACGGAATTTCGTTTTGTATGCACCATGTGCAGACAAGATGACAATAAAGTTTGTCTAAGTCTAAGTCTAAGTCATGTCAGGTCAGCTGTCTGGAGAGAGAGAGAAGTCAGGACCTGCGGGCGGGAAGTGGGGTCAACGCCGCTACTAGCAATCCTCTTCATTGCGTAAGCCACCTCATCACACACTTGCAGTACGCATGACTTAGTTCGTTGCTGGAGGAAGGTAGCACAAAAACAGTTTTGAACTTTGAACGAGTGCTTGTGTGTGTGTGTTGCGGGGCGTTTTCAGTCTCAGGAGGATCGGGACACGCGACGGTTTCATCTGAAAATCGCTGAGCTCAGCGCAGTCATCAGGAACCTGGAGGATCGAAACGCCCTGCTTTCTGAAGAGCGCAATGAACTGGTAATTTATTGACGGCACGCTTGAAGGTTTGCGCTACGTTTGATGCGCGCCATCCAGCGAGGCACCCATTGCGCTTGCTTATTAGTTGAGCGGCGCGTCGAGTCGGTTGCCTGGTAGATGTCTTTTATTGGGAGCCAAAGCCACGATTCCGTTCAAACCGATGCAAAAGGAATGGATACGTTCTGGCCCGCGTGTTGTGCGTCTTTCACATCCCGCACTTCATGCTTGCAGCTAAAGCGACTGAGAGAAACAGAAAGCCAGTTTCTGCCACTCCTGTACAAAAACAAACGCCTGAGCAGGAAGAATGAAGAACTCTCGCTGGTGCTGTGTCGCCTTGAAAACAAAGTGCGCTTTGTCACCCAGGAGAACGAGGAGATGGCAAGCTTGGTAAGTCGACGCGGACAACGGCGGCGTGCCAACAGAGTCCACTGCATTTGTGTTCCACAGAGAAGGCCTAGTTCGCTCAATGACCTGGACCGCGGTTGCGGCCAGCAGGACGGTGAAATGGAGTTCCTTCAAGTTGTGGAGCAGCGGCACATCATCGACGACTTGTCCAAGGTCTTCAGGCAGGCGACTCGGTGCACGTACGGCAGCGCCACGCTCGCTCGCTGTCGCCAGGAAACCTTTTCCGTCCAAAGCTTGGCCGGCGGCCGCCATCCAAAAAATTGGCCCCTTAAATTCCGACCTTTCAAGCAGGAGCATTGTGCGCACGCGTTTGAACACGCTTTAGACTTGTTTTGCCGTTTTCAGCAGCTCAAAGCTCCCGTTTTGTCAGCGCCTTTGCCACTCGCTGTGCGCTGAAAACGACGGACTTGCCCGGCTGCTCAGCCCGTCAACCATGAGCCGCGAGCGCGACATCATTGTCCGTAGGCAGCTAGTGGCAAAATGCACCCTGTTAGAGTTGCGCTCGCTCCAACTTATTTTGCAAGAACCACACGGGAGACAAGTAAGTTCTTTTGGACACCTGCAGGTGGAGAGTCCATCCGTTGTACGAATGAAGTCTGACTCTCGGCTCCTGCACGAGCATTTTAATTAAGAGAAACAGGGTGGGTGTAAGAGTGGATTGAATAGAGGAAGCCCTTGACCTCTAGTCAAAACATAGCAAGGGGTGTTTTACGACTTTGTGTAGGAAGGGATAAGCGATAGGGATAAATAAGGGTTAAATAATATTATTTATTACAGGTTGCAGTCAAAGTCAAAGCAACATAATGATACGATAAAGATAATCTGGAAAACCCTGACACACCCTGTAGTTGTCACTTTTGGAAAAGACGAGCGTCCCTCCAATCATCGCCGGTGACGTGTTTTTCAGGCTCTGGAGACAGGAGCTCATGTCAGAAATGTCATTGTGAGTCGCGTTTGTTTCTGCGCCGGAGCCGTTCGTTCCCTTTGCATCCAAAGAATCTCAAAGGCGGATTATTTGTGTCGACAGGAGAGAGATTTGCTGCTACGATACCGACGTCGAGAATCTCTGAGGAGGAACAAAGCGTGAGGTCCTGCAAGGTGAGTCTGTTTGTTTGCGGCTGCTTGGTGTTGCGCAAGATGAAATGGCCTTTTTCTCGCTATCGTTCCTCTCGTCGATTCATCGTGAGGTGTCGCTTCAGTTTGTTCAGAGAGATGTTTGCTTCCGCGCCCGCAGGTCATCGAAACATTTTACGGCTACGACGAAGACGTGTTGGTGGACTCGGACGGATCGTCCTTGTCTTTTCACACCGACAGAACCCCCGACACGGAACCCGAAGAGGTAGCCCGCCATTTCTGCCAGCGTATTGGCACCAAACATTCCTCTTCAGCCTGGAATCGGACTCGTCTTTGCGTCGCGGGTGCTTTGTCGCCGGTCTGACTGATTCTGGTACTAGTGCTGTGTTGCATTGGTGTGTGCATGAAGAGGCGGAGCTTCGCTACCGCCAGCTGACGCAAGAATATCAAGCGCTGCAACGAGCCTACGCTCTGCTAGCCCAGACCAGCGAAGGGGACTACGACGCCGAGAAGGAGATCAAGGTGGCGCCCCTTCCCGCAACCCCCGGCCGGGTCGCAGCCTCCCCGTTCTCACCCAGCCTCGGGTGTTCTCTGGTCTGAAAGGAGGAGGAGGAGCCTCCCTCCTCCTCCTTTCAGACCAGAGAAAAGCTGATGGTAGAAATGGGTCACTATCAAAGCAGAGTAGCAGATCTGGAGTCAGCGCTGAAGCAACAAGGACAGGTAAGCTCATCAATGAGCACACCTTTTTCTCAGACAAAATAGCTACATTCTTCAGTCACTCATTCGTCTGGCATTACTGGACCAACCCCCCCCCCCCGAATGTGGCTGGGAAAATGCGGAGAAAAGCAAATGTCATTTTCCAGTCAACCAAAGAATTTGTGGATGAAAATGACACAACATTCCAAAGCTGTCCACGCGTTTGTCTCTTCTAGAATGTCAAGTGGGTGGAGGAGAAGCAGCTGCTGCGTCAGAGCAATCAGCAGTTGGCCGAAAAGGTGACGGAAAGAAAGGCGCTGGGCGGAGTCGCTTGGCGTCACACCCGTCGGGAAGCCCCGCAGATGAGGTCTGACTGTCTTTTCAGGTCAGGCGGATGGAGGCGGAAGAAGCGCGTCTGAAAGAGCACATCCAGGATATCCGAGACCAAAACGAACTGCTTGAGTTCCGCATCCTGGAGCTGGAGGTGGGAAGACTCGCACAAGCGTGTTGAGGCCAGAGATGTGACGGACGGACGGACGGACGGACGGATGCATGCCTCTGCCTTTCAGGAGAGGGAGTGGCGCTCCCCCGTCTTGAAGTTTCTGCAAGTCCGTTTCCCAGACGGCCTCAGCCCTTTGCAGATCTACTGCGAGGCCGAGGGCGTGAGCGTACGTAAGGCGTCCCTCGCAACCCTAACCTTAACCCGAGGTCCCAGAACACCTTACATTGCTCCTTGCGCCTTTCCCCCGGACATCGTCATCAGTGATCTGATGAAGAAGCTGGACATCCTGGGCTATAACGCCGTAAGTGTATGTCGAACTCCTTATGTTCGCACTCCACGAGACTCGGCGGCTCAAATGTGACTTTTGGAAGGCTTTGCGCTGAAAGAAGCTTGTTGACGCTGTGCCTTTGGGCTCTTCTATGTTCTGCAAGCAGAAGGGCTACCTGGATGAAGAGTTGGACTTCAGGAAGTGTTCCATGGACCAGGCTCATAAGGTAAGCCTCCCTCAAATCTCCCGCCGGACCACTGATGGACGAGGATTGCGGCCCAGAGGATCCTGGAGCTGGAGGCCATGTTGTACGAGGCGCTACCGCAGCGGGACTGCCCCGCCACGGACGGCGAAAAAGCCAGCCACGCTGGCGTGAATGACGTGCTGACGGCGGATCAGAGAGAAGAGCTTAGGAGCGCCGTGGACCAATGGAAGCGAGCCCTGATGTGCGAGTTGAGGGGGCGCGACGCTTGCATCCTCCAAGAGAGAATGGATCTGCTGCACAGCGCGCAACAGGTAAGGGCCCAAAGCCAGCCCGGCACTTACTTGCACGCTTACTGGCTTTTGAATGCCACTTTCCATTTGTCCGTCCTAGAGGAACAAAGAGCTGAAAGAATTCATCGAAGCTCAGAAGAGACAAATCAAACAATTGGAGGAGAAGTTTCTGTTTCTCTTTCTATTCTTCTCCTTGGCCTTCATTCTGTCGCCCTAACACCAGCTGGTGAGTGAGCTCCAGCGGCACCGCACTCGACACCTCCGATACACTGCCAGCCGGTCTCAGACGTTGGCAGACGCTCCGATGCCAACGTATACCCCCCGCCACGGTGACAGAGGCACCGCGTCACACCGGCGCTCATCCAATCAGAAGGCAGGAAAAGCAAATTCACATGCAGGGCACTTTTGAACCAGAAGAGAGCGCCACAAAAAACGGTTGTTGCCCCAAACGCGCACTAAAAAGGGTCAGAATAACAAGAGTCCCACTGGCCAGCCGGGGCCACCCGTCCAGCTGTTTCTTCAGGGGGGAAAAAAATTGGAGTCACCGGTGAGTACATTTTGCATTTAGCTCTGCTTTTCTGCTTCTGTCTTCAAGTGTGTGGCATCCTGCGATCAAAGATTCAGCCAACCCCAAAGCGGTTGACCTCAACGTCCCACCACCATGCCTACCAGAGCAGGTGACGTGATGCTTTGGACATCCTTCCGTCTCAGATGCCCAAAAGTACTCTTTGCCACATCTGCGGCAATACGGTGTCTTTTCAAAGGTGCAAATAAATCCAGCGTGGGCGGAACACGCACGTCTTCGGTTTTTCCCGCTTTGTTTGTGTGACAGCTGTTGTGAAAATTTTATACAAATAAAGTTGTATAGTACAGGTTTGGCCAAGCCGCAACTCCCGAACCGCATGCGGCTCTTTTATGTTCATATCAACATTTGTGTGTGTGTGTGTGTGTGTGTGTGGGGGGGGGGGGGGTTGTGCGTGTTGGCTTCACTTGAGTTCAATTTGGTATTTTGGTCAAAAGCGCATGTGGTGAAATTCCACAAAGTAGGATGGGCAAACACATTTCTTTAAACTATGAGTGTCAATTGGGCTCTCGAAATGGCAGGGAAAAGATGCACAGCAAAACGAAAATACGTAGATGAACGCAGGACGTTTTAATCAGAGTGGGAAAGTTTCTATTTTTTGTTGAACGTGATGGCAAACCATTCTGCCTGATATGTCAGACCTCAACGCATTTCAAAGATTCAAATCTTCAGCGCCATGCACTTCAGCTCACTCCATGCTAACATTGATCAGGCGTCGAACCCGCAACATCATGCTTAAGAGGTGGCCATGCTAACCAGTGCGCCATTATGTCAACGCATAATAACTAAGTCTACTGATCAAAACAGCGGTTACTATATGACGTCGCTACGTCGTGGTCACGTGACGCAGACAAGACGTCAATGGACGTGGGCAGAGTTAACTTGTTTAAAAGGGAGTGGGCAGAAGAAATATTTAATTTATTTAAATCTATTTTGAGTGCACACCATTATGCCAATGCATAACAACTGTAAATCTACTAAACAAAACAGCGGTTGCTATATGACATCTGCCACGTCGTGGTCACGTGACATACGTGACGTCGATGGGCGTAACTTTCGCCGGAATTCAAATCCGCGGGGAGAGTTAACTTGTTTAAAAGAGAGTGGGCAGAAGAATTATTTAATTTATTTAAATCTATTTGGTGTGTGCGCCATTATGTCAATGCATAACAACTGTAAGTCTACTAAACAAAACAGCGGTTGCTATATGACGTCTGCCACGTCGTGGTCACGTGACGCGGACGTGACGTCGACGCCTACTTTACATCCCACCGATCACAGGACCCCTCGGCTGCATAACCGTGCCCCCTTCCCAACCAATCGGATTTGCTATACGCGAAAACGACGCCAATGGAAAGAGCTTCCGCCCAAATTTAAATCCGTGGGCGTGGCTCGCAGCAGGAAGTAGGAAAATGGCGGCGATGTTGACAAAGACACAGCGGATGGTAACATACGACGAACAAGAGAAATATTTTTATTTTCTGCTTGCAACTGGACCGTCCAGAGCGTACACGGTAAGTACAACTCATCGTTTTTAAAAAGAAGTACTTTTGTTGCCCTGAAAAGCGAGTGAGCGTGGCGTTTGTGGGGGACGTCGAATTTCGACGATTCTTTCTGGTCAACGGTTGTAAATGATTGTGTTGATTAAAAAAGAAAACTTGATGTAACTCTATTTTTAACTGCCGTTTCAGATAGATTTGGAATTGCATCACATCCAATTTTGCCTAGAGCGTACACGGTAAGTAACACTCGTTGTGTTTAAGGAGATTTACGTTTGTAATAGCAGAAGTGTAGCCGCGTTGCGTTGTACGTGTGAATGTTGGTCCAGGCGAAATGTTAATGTTTAATTTCATTCCTTTAGGTTCCACGGTGTTTGTTGGCTGCAAGTTTTTCACTGCAAGAAGAGGCTCATATCATTGACCAGGAGCGAGCTACAATGGTGAGTAGCCATAACATTTATGTTAAACACTTCCAATTTCATGTCTAACAGTACTTGATTTAACAAATAACCATAAATAAATACAGTGTGGGCACTGAAGTTAACATATGTGATTATACTGCCTAATCTGTCACCGAGTAGATTGTTGCAAAGTAATATAAGATCCAAAGTTGTAATTCAGAATAGTTTTCAAAAGAAGGCCATTAGAATTATATACAAGTCTGATTACCCTGAACAAGCTATTAATTAAATCACAAATTCTTCAATTCAAAGATTTGGTAGATTATCAGACAAATAATGTCTAACAGTAATTGATTTAACACATCACGATAAGTAGATTGAGTGTGGGCACTCTCAAGTTAACATATATGATTATACTGCCTAATCTGTTACAGAGTATGTTGTTGCCAAGTAATGTAGAATAGATCCAAAGTAGTAATCCAGAATAGTTTTGAAGAGGCCATTAGAATAATAAACAAATCTGATTACCTTGAACATAATAACAAGCTAAGTGTTTAATATGTCCTATGAAGTCAAAATTGGGCACCATCATGTGGTGAAATTTGGAATTGCATCACATCCAATTTTGCCTGGGAACAAACAGATTAAATAAATCTTAGTTTTGAATAAGCCACTCCTTCTCAAACAAGTAAACTCTGCCCATTTCGCGCAGTAGATGTTCTGTTAATATCTAGTATTTATACAAAGTCATAATTTAAATTGCTTTCAACCTTCATTCATCGGTTCAACCAACATTACTCGCTCTTATTACCAACTTGTATTGATTTAACTAAGCGTTTAATACTTCCTATCAGGTCTCAAGGCAAGATTTGGCAAAATACAGTTTCAGCAAATCCAATTTTGCCAGGGAACAAAAATAGATTAAATAAACTAAATAAGTCTTCTTCCCATTAAATAAATCAGAAAAGTCTGTCTTGTAACCAGTCCTCTTCAAACAAGTAAAGTCTGCCCATTTTGTGCCGTAGATTTTGTGTCTATGCCTAGTATTTAAACAAAATCATAATTTAAACGACTTCTTTCCTTCATTCACTTTGGAAATTTGGAATTGCAGCAAATCGAATTTTGCCAGGGAACAAAAATAGATCAATTAAACTAAATAAGTCTTCTTCCCATTAAATAAATTAAAAAAGTCTGTCTTGTAACCAGTCCTTTTCAAACAAGTAAAGTCTGCCCATTTTGTGCCGTCGATTTTGTGTTAATGCCTAGTATTTATACAAAATCATAATTTAAAGGACTTCATTCCTTCATTCACTTTGGAAATTTGGAATTGCAGCACATCAAATTTTGCCTGGGAAGAAAAGTAGATTAAATAAATGTAATAAGTCTTACTACTTCCCATTAAATAAATTAAATACGTCTTACTTGTTCCCACTCCTTTTCAAAACAGTAGTTTAAAACGAGGGCCCTTCACTCAATCTTTAACCTCAACCCCGCACGTTGTGTTGTATCTGTGAATGTTGGTTGTGGCCAAATGATAGTTTTCTTTCATTCGTTTAGGTTCCAAGAAAACTTGATGTAACTCTACTTTTAACTGCCGTTTCAGATAAGCGGGTATTACGTCGCAGTCATGTGCCGCGGATATGACGTAATTGCCCGAACCCCCGCCAAAATTCAAATCTGTTGGCGCGATGGCCGTGAGCCACTGAGCAGCGACGATTATCAACGGAAATATCTTTATTTTCTGCTTGCAACTGGACCGTCTAGAGCGTACACGGTAAGTAACACTCATTGTGTTTAAGGAGATTTACGTTTGTAATAGCAGAAGTGTAGCCGCGTTGCGTTGTACGTGTGAAAATTGGTCGAGGCGAAATGTTAATGTTTAATTTCATTCCTTTAGGTTCCACGGTGTTTGTTGGCTGCAAGTTTTCCACTGCAAGAAGAGGCTCGTATCATTGACCAGGAGCGAGCTACAATGGTGAGTAGCCATAACATTTATGTTAAACACTTCCTATTTCATGTCTAACAGTACTTGATTTAACAAATAACCATAAATAAATACAGTGTGGGCACTGAAGTTAACATATGTGATTATACTGCCTAATCTGTCACCGAGTAGATTGTTGCAAAGTAATATAAGGGTTAGGGTTAGGGTTAGGGTTAGGGTTAGGGTTAGGGTTAGGGTTAGGGTTAGGATTAAGTATGGAGTTCCTCCCCCGAAGGAGAGGAGCAAAGGCACGGTCCTACCGTCCACGCCCACGTCCCACAACCAGCCCCAGAGCACACTGTCCGTCGTGGCTGCGCCAGCCATGCTGGTCAGGCCAAATTGGGCTTAATAAACATGTATTTGCTTTGTAGTTGTTGTGTTGTTTTTGTGTTTGTACTTTGCCTATCCGGTCGCCTTTGTTATATATGTAATAAATGAGTCTCGACTTGGCATGATAGATTGACAGCTGCATTTGCGGTCAAATTAATCGTACCTCGCACTTAATTCATCGACTCCCCTATCTGGGTGGAGCGAGAGCATCTTGCTCTGTGCGGCATCCATGCGCTCTCCTATCTGGGTAGAGCGTGGGTCAATATTAATTTTGCGTCTAATTGTTTTCCTATGGGCGCTAGTTTGCGCTCCCTTTTATTTCCTCCGTGTGGCCATCGACAACGTTTCGGCATCTTTTGTGCCTTCCTCAGGTCTGGCACACGGGAATTGCAGCTAAATTTAGTTTTATTGCACGTGGAGCTGTTTCCTCCTTCATGGCCGCATCGAGACTGAGTTTCCTGCTTGGAGCGGTCCTTATATAGTTTCATGTCAGCAATTTGCGTTTCGTACCGGATAATTTCCCATTTACTTATTTTAGCTTATTAACTTGTTGTTTTTTTCGCTCTTGTGTATTTCTGTTTCTTTTCTTGCAGGTACCGATTGGGCGTGAATATGTGATCTCGGCATAGGTAAGTATAACTGTGTTTCCTTTTTTTTAGGTTTGTATCAGGTAAGTATTGTTTTTTGATAATGTAATTATTTACTTCCAACCATTTTTTAGTTTATATTCAATTTTGTGTTTAGGTTTCCTTTTTTCAGGTTTGTATCAGGTAAGTATTGTTTTTTGATAGTGTAAATATTTACTTCCAACCACTTTTTAGTTTATATCCAATTTTGTGTTTATGTTCAAATTTTTGACTTCTTATTTTCAATTTTTGACTTACAGGTTGAAATTTTTTTCATATTGGGATTTTAGTTTATATCCAATTTTGTGTTTGTTTCCTTTTTTCAGGTTTGTATCAGGTAAGTATTGTTTTTTGATAGTGTAAATATTTACTTCCAACCACTTTTTAGTTTATATCCAATTTTGTGTTTATGTTCAAATTTTTGACTTCTTATTTTCAATTTTTGACTTACAGGTTGAAATTTTTTTCATATTGGGAGTCAGGGAGGGATTTGGGTTAGGGTTAGGGTTAGGGTTGGGGTTAGGGTTAGGGTTAGGGTTTGGGGTTAGGTTAGGGTTAGGGTTAGGGTAGGATCGGTTTAGGGGACAGCGCACAGACGCAGCAGGAGCTGAATGGAAACTGGAAACGTGGGGGGGCAGTGGAGGTGGCACAGGCGAGTTAGGATTAAGTATGGAGTTCCTCCCCCGAAGGAGAGGAGCAAAGGCACGGTCCTACCGTCCACGCCCACGTCCCACAACCAGCCCCAGAGCACACTGTCCGTCGTGGCTGCGCCAGCCATGCTGGTCAGGCCAAATTGGGCTTAATAAACATGTATTTGCTTTGTAGTTGTTGTGTTGTTTTTGTGTTTGTACTTTGCCTATCCGGTCGCCTTTGTTATATATGTAATAAATGAGTCTCGACTTGGCATGATAGATTGACAGCTGCATTTGCGGTCAAATTAATCGTACCTCGCACTTAATTCATCGACTCCCCTATCTGGGTGGAGCGAGAGCATCTTGCTCTGTGCGGCATCCATGCGCTCTCCTATCTGGGTAGAGCGTGGGTCAATATTAATTTTGCGTCTAATTGTTTTCCTATGGGCGCTAGTTTGCGCTCCCTTTTATTTCCTCCGTGTGGCCATCGACAACGTTTCGGCATCTTTTGTGCCTTCCTCAGGTCTGGCACACGGGAATTGCAGCTAAATTTAGTTTTATTGCACGTGGAGCTGTTTCCTCCTTCATGGCCGCATCGAGACTGAGTTTCCTGCTTGGAGCGGTCCTTATATAGTTTCATGTCAGCAATTTGCGTTTCGTACCGGATAATTTCCCATTTACTTATTTTAGCTTATTAACTTGTTGTTTTTTTCGCTCTTGTGTATTTCTGTTTCTTTTCTTGCAGGTACCGATTGGGCGTGAATATGTGATCTCGGCATAGGTAAGTATAACTGTGTTTCCTTTTTTTTAGGTTTGTATCAGGTAAGTATTGTTTTTTGATAATGTAATTATTTACTTCCAACCATTTTTTAGTTTATATTCAATTTTGTGTTTAGGTTTCCTTTTTTCAGGTTTGTATCAGGTAAGTATTGTTTTTTGATAGTGTAAATATTTACTTCCAACCACTTTTTAGTTTATATCCAATTTTGTGTTTATGTTCAAATTTTTGACTTCTTATTTTCAATTTTTGACTTACAGGTTGAATTTTTTTTCATATTGGGATTTTAGTTTATATCCAATTTTGTGTTTGTTTCCTTTTTTCAGGTTTGTATCAGGTAAGTATTGTTTTTTGATAGTGTAAATATTTACTTCCAACCACTTTTTAGTTTATATCCAATTTTGTGTTTATGTTCAAATTTTTGACTTCTTATTTTCAATTTTTGACTTACAGGTTGAAATTTTTTTCATATTGGGAGTCAGGGAGGGATTTGGGTTAGGGTTAGGGTTAGGGTTGGGGTTAGGGTTAGGGTTTGGGGTTAGGTTAGGGTTAGGGTTAGGGTAGGATCGGTTTAGGGGACAGCGCACAGACGCAGCAGGAGCTGAATGGAAACTGGAAACGTGGGGGGGCAGTGGAGGTGGCACAGGCGAGTTAGGATTAAGTATGGAGTTCCTCCCCCGAAGGAGAGGAGCAAAGGCACGGTCCTACCGTCCACGCCCACGTCCCACAACCAGCCCCAGAGCACACTGTCCGTCGTGGCTGCGCCAGCCATGCTGGTCAGGCCAAATTGGGCTTAATAAACATGTATTTGCTTTGTAGTTGTTGTGTTGTTTTTGTGTTTGTACTTTGCCTATCCGGTCGCCTTTGTTATATATGTAATAAATGAGTCTCGACTTGGCATGATAGATTGACAGCTGCATTTGCGGTCAAATTAATCGTACCTCGCACTTAATTCATCGACTCCCCTATCTGGGTGGAGCGAGAGCATCTTGCTCTGTGCGGCATCCATGCGCTCTCCTATCTGGGTAGAGCGTGGGTCAATATTAATTTTGCGTCTAATTGTTTTCCTATGGGCGCTAGTTTGCGCTCCCTTTTATTTCCTCCGTGTGGCCATCGACAACGTTTCGGCATCTTTTGTGCCTTCCTCAGGTCTGGCACACGGGAATTGCAGCTAAATTTAGTTTTATTGCACGTGGAGCTGTTTCCTCCTTCATGGCCGCATCGAGACTGAGTTTCCTGCTTGGAGCGGTCCTTATATAGTTTCATGTCAGCAATTTGCGTTTCGTACCGGATAATTTCCCATTTACTTATTTTAGCTTATTAACTTGTTGTTTTTTTCGCTCTTGTGTATTTCTGTTTCTTTTCTTGCAGGTACCGATTGGGCGTGAATATGTGATCTCGGCATAGGTAAGTATAACTGTGTTTCCTTTTTTTTAGGTTTGTATCAGGTAAGTATTGTTTTTTGATAATGTAATTATTTACTTCCAACCATTTTTTAGTTTATATTCAATTTTGTGTTTAGGTTTCCTTTTTTCAGGTTTGTATCAGGTAAGTATTGTTTTTTGATAGTGTAAATATTTACTTCCAACCACTTTTTAGTTTATATCCAATTTTGTGTTTATGTTCAAATTTTTGACTTCTTATTTTCAATTTTTGACTTACAGGTTGAATTTTTTTTCATATTGGGATTTTAGTTTATATCCAATTTTGTGTTTGTTTCCTTTTTTCAGGTTTGTATCAGGTAAGTATTGTTTTTTGATAGTGTAAATATTTACTTCCAACCACTTTTTAGTTTATATCCAATTTTGTGTTTATGTTCAAATTTTTGACTTCTTATTTTCAATTTTTGACTTACAGGTTGAAATTTTTTTCATATTGGGAGTCAGGGAGGGATTTGGGTTAGGGTTAGGGTTAGGGTTGGGGTTAGGGTTAGGGTTAGGGTTTGGGGTTAGGTTAGGGTTAGGGTTAGGGTAGGATCGGTTTAGGGGACAGCGCACAGACGCAGCAGGAGCTGAATGGAAACTGGAAACGTGGGGGGGCAGTGGAGGTGGCACAGGCGAGTTAGGATTAAGTATGGAGTTCCTCCCCCGAAGGAGAGGAGCAAAGGCACGGTCCTACCGTCCACGCCCACGTCCCACAACCAGCCCCAGAGCACACTGTCCGTCGTGGCTGCGCCAGCCATGCTGGTCAGGCCAAATTGGGCTTAATAAACATGTATTTGCTTTGTAGTTGTTGTGTTGTTTTTGTGTTTGTACTTTGCCTATCCGGTCGCCTTTGTTATATATGTAATAAATGAGTCTCGACTTGGCATGATAGATTGACAGCTGCATTTGCGGTCAAATTAATCGTACCTCGCACTTAATTCATCGACTCCCCTATCTGGGTGGAGCGAGAGCATCTTGCTCTGTGCGGCATCCATGCGCTCTCCTATCTGGGTAGAGCGTGGGTCAATATTAATTTTGCGTCTAATTGTTTTCCTATGGGCGCTAGTTTGCGCTCCCTTTTATTTCCTCCGTGTGGCCATCGACAACGTTTCGGCATCTTTTGTGCCTTCCTCAGGTCTGGCACACGGGAATTGCAGCTAAATTTAGTTTTATTGCACGTGGAGCTGTTTCCTCCTTCATGGCCGCATCGAGACTGAGTTTCCTGCTTGGAGCGGTCCTTATATAGTTTCATGTCAGCAATTTGCGTTTCGTACCGGATAATTTCCCATTTACTTATTTTAGCTTATTAACTTGTTGTTTTTTTCGCTCTTGTGTATTTCTGTTTCTTTTCTTGCAGGTACCGATTGGGCGTGAATATGTGATCTCGGCATAGGTAAGTATAACTGTGTTTCCTTTTTTTTAGGTTTGTATCAGGTAAGTATTGTTTTTTGATAATGTAATTATTTACTTCCAACCATTTTTTAGTTTATATTCAATTTTGTGTTTAGGTTTCCTTTTTTCAGGTTTGTATCAGGTAAGTATTGTTTTTTGATAGTGTAAATATTTACTTCCAACCACTTTTTAGTTTATATCCAATTTTGTGTTTATGTTCAAATTTTTGACTTCTTATTTTCAATTTTTGACTTACAGGTTGAAATTTTTTTCATATTGGGATTTTAGTTTATATCCAATTTTGTGTTTGTTTCCTTTTTTCAGGTTTGTATCAGGTAAGTATTGTTTTTTGACAGTGTAAATATTTACTTCCAACCACTTTTTAGTTTATATCCAATTTTGTGTTTATGTTCAAATTTTTGACTTCTTATTTTCAATTTTTGACTTACAGGTTGAAATTTTTTTCATATTGGGAGTCAGGGAGGGATTTGGGTTAGGGTTAGGGTTGGGGTTAGGGTTAGGGTTAGGGTTTGGGGTTAGGTTAGGGTTAGGGTTAGGGTAGGATCGGTTTAGGGGACAGCGCACAGACGCAGCAGGAGCTGAATGGAAACTGGAAACGTGGGGGGGCAGTGGAGGTGGCACAGGCGAGTTAGGATTAAGTATGGAGTTCCTCCCCCGAAGGAGAGGAGCAAAGGCACGGTCCTACCGTCCACGCCCACGTCCCACAACCAGCCCCAGAGCACACTGTCCGTCGTGGCTGCGCCAGCCATGCTGGTCAGGCCAAATTGGGCTTAATAAACATGTATTTGCTTTGTAGTTGTTGTGTTGTTTTTGTGTTTGTACTTTGCCTATCCGGTCGCCTTTGTTATATATGTAATAAATGAGTCTCGACTTGGCATGATAGATTGACAGCTGCATTTGCGGTCAAATTAATCGTACCTCGCACTTAATTCATCGACTCCCCTATCTGGGTGGAGCGAGAGCATCTTGCTCTGTGCGGCATCCATGCGCTCTCCTATCTGGGTAGAGCGTGGGTCAATATTAATTTTGCGTCTAATTGTTTTCCTATGGGCGCTAGTTTGCGCTCCCTTTTATTTCCTCCGTGTGGCCATCGACAACGTTTCGGCATCTTTTGTGCCTTCCTCAGGTCTGGCACACGGGAATTGCAGCTAAATTTAGTTTTATTGCACGTGGAGCTGTTTCCTCCTTCATGGCCGCATCGAGACTGAGTTTCCTGCTTGGAGCGGTCCTTATATAGTTTCATGTCAGCAATTTGCGTTTCGTACCGGATAATTTCCCATTTACTTATTTTAGCTTATTAACTTGTTGTTTTTTTCGCTCTTGTGTATTTCTGTTTCTTTTCTTGCAGGTACCGATTGGGCGTGAATATGTGATCTCGGCATAGGTAAGTATAACTGTGTTTCCTTTTTTTTAGGTTTGTATCAGGTAAGTATTGTTTTTTGATAATGTAATTATTTACTTCCAACCATTTTTTAGTTTATATTCAATTTTGTGTTTAGGTTTCCTTTTTTCAGGTTTGTATCAGGTAAGTATTGTTTTTTGATAGTGTAAATATTTACTTCCAACCACTTTTTAGTTTATATCCAATTTTGTGTTTATGTTCAAATTTTTGACTTCTTATTTTCAATTTTTGACTTACAGGTTGAAATTTTTTTCATATTGGGATTTTAGTTTATATCCAATTTTGTGTTTGTTTCCTTTTTTCAGGTTTGTATCAGGTAAGTATTGTTTTTTGACAGTGTAAATATTTACTTCCAACCACTTTTTAGTTTATATCCAATTTTGTGTTTATGTTCAAATTTTTGACTTCTTATTTTCAATTTTTGACTTACAGGTTGAAATTTTTTTCATATTGGGAGTCAGGGAGGGATTTGGGTTAGGGTTAGGGTTAGGGTTGGGGTTAGGGTTAGGGTTAGGGTTTGGGGTTAGGTTAGGGTTAGGGTTAGGGTAGGATCGGTTTAGGGGACAGCGCACAGACGCAGCAGGAGCTGAATGGAAACTGGAAACGTGGGGGGGCAGTGGAGGTGGCACAGGCGAGTTAGGATTAAGTATGGAGTTCCTCCCCCGAAGGAGAGGAGCAAAGGCACGGTCCTACCGTCCACGCCCACGTCCCACAACCAGCCCCAGAGCACACTGTCCGTCGTGGCTGCGCCAGCCATGCTGGTCAGGCCAAATTGGGCTTAATAAACATGTATTTGCTTTGTAGTTGTTGTGTTGTTTTTGTGTTTGTACTTTGCCTATCCGGTCGCCTTTGTTATATATGTAATAAATGAGTCTCGACTTGGCATGATAGATTGACAGCTGCATTTGCGGTCAAATTAATCGTACCTCGCACTTCATTCATCGACTCCCCTATCTGGGTGGAGCGAGAGCATCTTGCTCTGTGCGGCATCCATGCGCTCTCCTATCTGGGTAGAGCGTGGGTCAATATTAATTTTGCGTCTAATTGTTTTCCTATGGGCGCTAGTTTGCGCTCCCTTTTATTTCCTCCGTGTGGCCATCGACAACGTTTCGGCATCTTTTGTGCCTTCCTCAGGTCTGGCACACGGGAATTGCAGCTAAATTTAGTTTTATTGCACGTGGAGCTGTTTCCTCCTTCATGGCCGCATCGAGACTGAGTTTCCTGCTTGGAGCGGTCCTTATATAGTTTCATGTCAGCAATTTGCGTTTCGTACCGGATAATTTCCCATTTACTTATTTTAGCTTATTAACTTGTTGTTTTTTTCGCTCTTGTGTATTTCTGTTTCTTTTCTTGCAGGTACCGATTGGGCGTGAATATGTGATCTCGGCATAGGTAAGTATAACTGTGTTTCCTTTTTTTTAGGTTTGTATCAGGTAAGTATTGTTTTTTGATAATGTAATTATTTACTTCCAACCATTTTTTAGTTTATATTCAATTTTGTGTTTAGGTTTCCTTTTTTCAGGTTTGTATCAGGTAAGTATTGTTTTTTGATAGTGTAAATATTTACTTCCAACCACTTTTTAGTTTATATCCAATTTTGTGTTTATGTTCAAATTTTTGACTTCTCATTTTCAATTTTTGACTTACAGGTTGAAATTTTTTTCATATTGGGATTTTAGTTTATATCCAATTTTGTGTTTGTTTCCTTTTTTCAGGTTTGTATCAGGTAAGTATTGTTTTTTGATAGTGTAAATATTTACTTCCAACCACTTTTTAGTTTATATCCAATTTTGTGTTTATGTTCAAATTTTTGACTTCTTATTTTCAATTTTTGACTTACAGGTTGAAATTTTTTTCATATTGGGAGTCAGGGAGGCATTTGGGTTAGGGTTAGGGTTAGGGTTGGGGTTAGGGTTAGGGTTAGGGTTTGGGGTTAGGTTAGGGTTAGGGTTAGGGTAGGATCGGTTTAGGGGACAGCGCACAGACGCAGCAGGAGCTGAATGGAAACTGGAAACGTGGGGGGGCAGTGGAGGTGGCACAGGCGAGTTAGGATTAAGTATGGAGTTCCTCCCCCGAAGGAGAGGAGCAAAGGCACGGTCCTACCGTCCACGCCCACGTCCCACAACCAGCCCCAGAGCACACTGTCCGTCGTGGCTGCGCCAGCCATGCTGGTCAGGCCAAATTGGGCTTAATAAACATGTATTTGCTTTGTAGTTGTTGTGTTGTTTTTGTGTTTGTACTTTGCCTATCCGGTCGCCTTTGTTATATATGTAATAAATGAGTCTCGACTTGGCATGATAGATTGACAGCTGCATTTGCGGTCAAATTAATCGTACCTCGCACTTAATTCATCGACTCCCCTATCTGGGTGGAGCGAGAGCATCTTGCTCTGTGCGGCATCCATGCGCTCTCCTATCTGGGTAGAGCGTGGGTCAATATTAATTTTGCGTCTAATTGTTTTCCTATGGGCGCTAGTTTGCGCTCCCTTTTATTTCCTCCGTGTGGCCATCGACAACGTTTCGGCATCTTTTGTGCCTTCCTCAGGTCTGGCACACGGGAATTGCAGCTAAATTTAGTTTTATTGCACGTGGAGCTGTTTCCTCCTTCATGGCCGCATCGAGACTGAGTTTCCTGCTTGGAGCGGTCCTTATATAGTTTCATGTCAGCAATTTGCGTTTCGTACCGGATAATTTCCCATTTACTTATTTTAGCTTATTAACTTGTTGTTTTTTTCGCTCTTGTGTATTTCTGTTTCTTTTCTTGCAGGTACCGATTGGGCGTGAATATGTGATCTCGGCATAGGTAAGTATAACTGTGTTTCCTTTTTTTTAGGTTTGTATCAGGTAAGTATTGTTTTTTGATAATGTAATTATTTACTTCCAACCATTTTTTAGTTTATATTCAATTTTGTGTTTAGGTTTCCTTTTTTCAGGTTTGTATCAGGTAAGTATTGTTTTTTGATAGTGTAAATATTTACTTCCAACCACTTTTTAGTTTATATCCAATTTTGTGTTTATGTTCAAATTTTTGACTTCTTATTTTCAATTTTTGACTTACAGGTTGAAATTTTTTTCATATTGGGATTTTAGTTTATATCCAATTTTGTGTTTGTTTCCTTTTTTCAGGTTTGTATCAGGTAAGTATTGTTTTTTGACAGTGTAAATATTTACTTCCAACCACTTTTTAGTTTATATCCAATTTTGTGTTTATGTTCAAATTTTTGACTTCTTATTTTCAATTTTTGACTTACAGGTTGAAATTTTTTTCATATTGGGAGTCAGGGAGGGATTTGGGTTAGGGTTAGGGTTAGGGTTGGGGTTAGGGTTAGGGTTAGGGTTTGGGGTTAGGTTAGGGTTAGGGTTAGGGTAGGATCGGTTTAGGGGACAGCGCACAGACGCAGCAGGAGCTGAATGGAAACTGGAAACGTGGGGGGGCAGTGGAGGTGGCACAGGCGAGTTAGGATTAAGTATGGAGTTCCTCCCCCGAAGGAGAGGAGCAAAGGCACGGTCCTACCGTCCACGCCCACGTCCCACAACCAGCCCCAGAGCACACTGTCCGTCGTGGCTGCGCCAGCCATGCTGGTCAGGCCAAATTGGGCTTAATAAACATGTATTTGCTTTGTAGTTGTTGTGTTGTTTTTGTGTTTGTACTTTGCCTATCCGGTCGCCTTTGTTATATATGTAATAAATGAGTCTCGACTTGGCATGATAGATTGACAGCTGCATTTGCGGTCAAATTAATCGTACCTCGCACTTAATTCATCGACTCCCCTATCTGGGTGGAGCGAGAGCATCTTGCTCTGTGCGGCATCCATGCGCTCTCCTATCTGGGTAGAGCGTGGGTCAATATTAATTTTGCGTCTAATTGTTTTCCTATGGGCGCTAGTTTGCGCTCCCTTTTATTTCCTCCGTGTGGCCATCGACAACGTTTCGGCATCTTTTGTGCCTTCCTCAGGTCTGGCACACGGGAATTGCAGCTAAATTTAGTTTTATTGCACGTGGAGCTGTTTCCTCCTTCATGGCCGCATCGAGACTGAGTTTCCTGCTTGGAGCGGTCCTTATATAGTTTCATGTCAGCAATTTGCGTTTCGTACCGGATAATTTCCCATTTACTTATTTTAGCTTATTAACTTGTTGTTTTTTTCGCTCTTGTGTATTTCTGTTTCTTTTCTTGCAGGTACCGATTGGGCGTGAATATGTGATCTCGGCATAGGTAAGTATAACTGTGTTTCCTTTTTTTTAGGTTTGTATCAGGTAAGTATTGTTTTTTGATAATGTAATTATTTACTTCCAACCATTTTTTAGTTTATATTCAATTTTGTGTTTAGGTTTCCTTTTTTCAGGTTTGTATCAGGTAAGTATTGTTTTTTGATAGTGTAAATATTTACTTCCAACCACTTTTTAGTTTATATCCAATTTTGTGTTTATGTTCAAATTTTTGACTTCTTATTTTCAATTTTTGACTTACAGGTTGAAATTTTTTTCATATTGGGATTTTAGTTTATATCCAATTTTGTGTTTGTTTCCTTTTTTCAGGTTTGTATCAGGTAAGTATTGTTTTTTGACAGTGTAAATATTTACTTCCAACCACTTTTTAGTTTATATCCAATTTTGTGTTTATGTTCAAATTTTTGACTTCTTATTTTCAATTTTTGACTTACAGGTTGAAATTTTTTTCATATTGGGAGTCAGGGAGGGATTTGGGTTAGGGTTAGGGTTAGGGTTGGGGTTAGGGTTAGGGTTAGGGTTTGGGGTTAGGTTAGGGTTAGGGTTAGGGTAGGATCGGTTTAGGGGACAGCGCACAGACGCAGCAGGAGCTGAATGGAAACTGGAAACGTGGGGGGGCAGTGGAGGTGGCACAGGCGAGTTAGGATTAAGTATGGAGTTCCTCCCCCGAAGGAGAGGAGCAAAGGCACGGTCCTACCGTCCACGCCCACGTCCCACAACCAGCCCCAGAGCACACTGTCCGTCGTGGCTGCGCCAGCCATGCTGGTCAGGCCAAATTGGGCTTAATAAACATGTATTTGCTTTGTAGTTGTTGTGTTGTTTTTGTGTTTGTACTTTGCCTATCCGGTCGCCTTTGTTATATATGTAATAAATGAGTCTCGACTTGGCATGATAGATTGACAGCTGCATTTGCGGTCAAATTAATCGTACCTCGCACTTAATTCATCGACTCCCCTATCTGGGTGGAGCGAGAGCATCTTGCTCTGTGCGGCATCCATGCGCTCTCCTATCTGGGTAGAGCGTGGGTCAATATTAATTTTGCGTCTAATTGTTTTCCTATGGGCGCTAGTTTGCGCTCCCTTTTATTTCCTCCGTGTGGCCATCGACAACGTTTCGGCATCTTTTGTGCCTTCCTCAGGTCTGGCACACGGGAATTGCAGCTAAATTTAGTTTTATTGCACGTGGAGCTGTTTCCTCCTTCATGGCCGCATCGAGACTGAGTTTCCTGCTTGGAGCGGTCCTTATATAGTTTCATGTCAGCAATTTGCGTTTCGTACCGGATAATTTCCCATTTACTTATTTTAGCTTATTAACTTGTTGTTTTTTTCGCTCTTGTGTATTTCTGTTTCTTTTCTTGCAGGTACCGATTGGGCGTGAATATGTGATCTCGGCATAGGTAAGTATAACTGTGTTTCCTTTTTTTTAGGTTTGTATCAGGTAAGTATTGTTTTTTGATAATGTAATTATTTACTTCCAACCATTTTTTAGTTTATATTCAATTTTGTGTTTAGGTTTCCTTTTTTCAGGTTTGTATCAGGTAAGTATTGTTTTTTGATAGTGTAAATATTTACTTCCAACCACTTTTTAGTTTATATCCAATTTTGTGTTTATGTTCAAATTTTTGACTTCTTATTTTCAATTTTTGACTTACAGGTTGAAATTTTTTTCATATTGGGATTTTAGTTTATATCCAATTTTGTGTTTGTTTCCTTTTTTCAGGTTTGTATCAGGTAAGTATTGTTTTTTGATAGTGTAAATATTTACTTCCAACCACTTTTTAGTTTATATCCAATTTTGTGTTTATGTTCAAATTTTTGACTTCTTATTTTCAATTTTTGACTTACAGGTTGAAATTTTTTTCATATTGGGAGTCAGGGAGGGATTTGGGTTAGGGTTAGGGTTAGGGTTGGGGTTAGGGTTAGGGTTAGGGTTTGGGGTTAGGTTAGGGTTAGGGTTAGGGTAGGATCGGTTTAGGGGACAGCGCACAGACGCAGCAGGAGCTGAATGGAAACTGGAAACGTGGGGGGGCAGTGGAGGTGGCACAGGCGAGTTAGGATTAAGTATGGAGTTCCTCCCCCGAAGGAGAGGAGCAAAGGCACGGTCCTACCGTCCACGCCCACGTCCCACAACCAGCCCCAGAGCACACTGTACGTCGTGGCTGCGCCAGCCATGCTGGTCAGGCCAAATTGGGCTTAATAAACATGTATTTGCTTTGTAGTTGTTGTGTTGTTTTTGTGTTTGTACTTTGCCTATCCGGTCGCCTTTGTTATATATGTAATAAATGAGTCTCGACTTGGCATGATAGATTGACAGCTGCATTTGCGGTCAAATTAATCGTACCTCGCACTTAATTCATCGACTCCCCTATCTGGGTGGAGCGAGAGCATCTTGCTCTGTGCGGCATCCATGCGCTCTCCTATCTGGGTAGAGCGTGGGTCAATATTAATTTTGCGTCTAATTGTTTTCCTATGGGCGCTAGTTTGCGCTCCCTTTTATTTCCTCCGTGTGGCCATCGACAACGTTTCGGCATCTTTTGTGCCTTCCTCAGGTCTGGCACACGGGAATTGCAGCTAAATTTAGTTTTATTGCACGTGGAGCTGTTTCCTCCTTCATGGCCGCATCGAGACTGAGTTTCCTGCTTGGAGCGGTCCTTATATAGTTTCATGTCAGCAATTTGCGTTTCGTACCGGATAATTTCCCATTTACTTATTTTAGCTTATTAACTTGTTGTTTTTTTCGCTCTTGTGTATTTCTGTTTCTTTTCTTGCAGGTACCGATTGGGCGTGAATATGTGATCTCGGCATAGGTAAGTATAACTGTGTTTCCTTTTTTTTAGGTTTGTATCAGGTAAGTATTGTTTTTTGATAATGTAATTATTTACTTCCAACCATTTTTTAGTTTATATTCAATTTTGTGTTTAGGTTTCCTTTTTTCAGGTTTGTATCAGGTAAGTATTGTTTTTTGATAGTGTAAATATTTACTTCCAACCACTTTTTAGTTTATATCCAATTTTGTGTTTATGTTCAAATTTTTGACTTCTTATTTTCAATTTTTGACTTACAGGTTGAAATTTTTTTCATATTGGGATTTTAGTTTATATCCAATTTTGTGTTTGTTTCCTTTTTTCAGGTTTGTATCAGGTAAGTATTGTTTTTTGATAGTGTAAATATTTACTTCCAACCACTTTTTAGTTTATATCCAATTTTGTGTTTATGTTCAAATTTTTGACTTCTTATTTTCAATTTTTGACTTACAGGTTGAAATTTTTTTCATATTGGGAGTCAGGGAGGGATTTGGGTTAGGGTTAGGGTTAGGGTTGGGGTTAGGGTTAGGGTTAGGGTTAGGGTTTGGGGTTAGGTTAGGGTTAGGGTTAGGGTAGGATCGGTTTAGGGGACAGCGCACAGACGCAGCAGGAGCTGAATGGAAACTGGAAACGTGGGGGGGTTAGGGTTAGGGTTAGGGTTAGGGTTAGGATTGGATTGTGAAGTCCAACCCCTACCAGGGACAGGGAACTGATGTCCCCCCCTAGCAGAAGAGGACAACGCACGGTCCATCCATCCGTGGCCATACCTCGCCACCCGCTCCCGGGTTGTAGGCTGGCGCTGTCGCCCCCTACGGACAACTGTCCATTCCCCGTTGCAATTAATTGACATATTAAATTTTGGACTTCAAATTTTTATTGTTTTGTCTTATTTGTATATTTTTTATTTTTCAATTTTCAAAGGGTAAAACTTGAATTTTAGACTTTTTATTCTATAACAAATTATCAAATGTCTATTTTTCAAAAAGATTTTTAGTGTCCGAATTGTCCGAATTTAGCAACGTAATTTATTGCAATGAAATAAAATAAATGATTTGTAAATAACTGTAAATAAAATAAACAATAGTAAATTATTAAATTGAATGTAAATAGTAGTGTGCCTTAACAACGTTTCGGCTATACTAAGCCTTCTTCAGGTCTGGCACACCCGTATTGAATGAAATATTTTTGTTTCTCATAGGGTACAACGATGTGTCTTGCTCGAAATTCGAATTCGTACTGAAGGTCTTTTGTTTTGTAAATTCTTTTTATTACACCTTTTTGGTTTTTCAAAATTTCTTTCTAGAAACGTAACATGTTTTAGCTTGTATTTGCGTTTTCCAATTGACTTTAATAATATACTAGTCTTATTCGGTTTAAACGAAAAAATTACAATTAGTCAAATTGAAATAGTATATTTCTATAAAGATAATTTTTTTTTTTTTTTTTTTTTTTTTCCTCCAGCGGTCCAGGGTGCAAGATTGCGGTTCCATCTGCAGGTAAGTCGTTCCATCTATAGGTAAGTAGTGAAGGTAAGTGTGTACATATTTTTTTTTTTTTTTTTTTTTTTTTTTTTTTTTTTTGTTGTGGGTGAGTATGGGTTAAGGGTTAGGGTTAGGGTTAGGGTTAGGGTTGGGATTAGGGTTAGGGTTAGGGTTAGGGTTAGGGTTAGGGTTAGGGTGGGGTTGGGGTTAGGGTTAGGGTTAGGGTTAGGGTGGGGTTGGGGATAGGTTAGGATTAGGGTTAGGGTGGGGTTGGGGTTAGGATAGGACTGGGGTTAGGGTGGGGTTGGGGTTAGGATAGGACTGGGGTTAGGGTAGGTTTAGGGTAGGAACCTGATAGGGTCTAGGATTGACCTTTACGCCTGCTGAGATGGCATTTCAAGGCTTGCTCTCCAGTATTTCTCTCTATCACACCGCTTGGGGTCTGACCATGCGCTGTTGCGTTCTAAACCCGTTATGTAGAGGGCCTCTGTCCCATGGTGGATGAAATGCTGGATGACCGGTGAACTGCTGTCCATTTTGTGAGTAATTTTATACTTAAGTTGCATAAGTAATGTACCGAGTTTGGTCCTTGTACTCCCTACATGTTTAGTGCCGCATCTCTTGCAAATAACCAGGTAGACTAGATTTCTGGATTCCAGAGTGAAGCCCTCTTGAACCTTAAAAACCATCTTGTCCCGCACCCTCCTGACAAACGACAGACTGGTGAAGTGTGGCCTAAGCGGATGAGGGTCCCTGGGCAATGTAGATGGTAACTTGGCCCGAACAAGTAAGTCCTTGAGGTTTTTGTTTCTTCTGAATGCCGATACCAATCTAGTGGCTTGTGGTTCATCCCCGGAGGCCATGACTTCCCTAAAATTTCTTCTGATTCTGTTGTGTAGGTACTTCATCCCTGATGAGTAGGTGGAAACAAACGGGATAGGGTCACCCACCGCCCTGGTTCTTCCCTTCATCCGGTATGTCTTCAAGCACTTCCTCAGGAAGGAGCGACTGTACCCTCTCTTTCTTAGAGCTCCAAAGAGTACCCTGACTGCATCGTAGAAGTTCTCCGTTCCGGTGCATATGCGGTGGAATCTATATAGCTGCGACTTGACAATCCCCTGAAAGGTATGGGAAGGATGGAAGCTGGACTTGTGTACCAAGGCATGTGTATCAGTGTCTTTGAAATGGACCTTAATATCCAATATTTGGTTTTTGTGGAAATTGGGGCCTTTGAATACCGTAGTATCAAGAAAGTTGATGGAGTTGTGCCCAATTTCTGCCTTGAGGGTAATGGACGGATCGTGGGAATTAAGTAAGTGGAAGAATTCACGGAATTCCGTTTCCGATCCAGCCCATACTCCCCATATGTCGTCCAAGTACCTGACGTATCTTTGTGGTTTCTTCTTGCATTTTGCCAAGGCCTCGTGTTCCCAATGTGCCATAAAAATGTTGGCGTACGCTGGAGCAAACTTCTTCCCCATGGCCGTCCCCTTTATTTGTAGGTAGTACTGACCGTCAAATTCAAAGTCATTTTTGGTCAAGTTGATTTCCAGAAGTTGCAACAGGTAAGAGTCCGGTCTTTTAGGGTCCGGGAACCTTTCCAATACCTTCTTAACACAGTCCATTCCCGCCGCTATCGGGATGTTGGTGTAAAGACTGTCCACGTCCATCGTGAAAAAGAAGGTCTGGTCGGGGTCCATTCGTACGTCCTTCACAATTTGGATGAAATGGTAAGTATCCTTGATATAGGAAGGGTGTTTTGTAGACAGTGGAGTCAGAAAGTATTCCAAGAACTCGGCTGTGGCATATGTTTCACTTCCGCAATCTGAAACAATAGGTCTACCAGGTGGTATTTCATATGGGACGGGCCAGGTTTTTGGATCCTTGTGAATTTTAGGGAGCATATAAAACCGTCGTGGCCTGGGTTCAGAATCTCCAGTCAGGTATTCATGTTGCCTGGATGTGATATATTTCTGTTCCCTCAACCGGTCTACAATCTCGGACACCATTGGTCTTGTGTCCCAAAAGATGGGTTTGTCTAGTGCGGTGTAGTATCTTTCATCCTGAAGCTGTCGCATGGCTTCTTTGGTATACTGTTCTCTGTCCTGGATAACAATAGCCGAGCCTTTGTCCGCCGGTTTGATGACTATCTGTTTGTTGCTCCTCAATTCCCTCAAAGCCTTCTTCTCGTCCTCAGATAGGTTGCTGGTCCCATTAGATCCTACATGGTGTTTCCTGAAGGCCTTGGTGTCCAGTTCCATCAGGTGAGCTACTTCCAATGGTAGGTCACACATCGGGGGAGACCAGGTAGAAGGTTTAACAAATGGTATTAATGTATTTTTACCCCATCCTCCAAAATATGCCCTGATCTTGACCTTGCGATGGTAATTTTGCATGTCGTGTTGAAAGCGCATCACCTGATCCGTGCTCATTCCAACCGATGGGACAAAAGACAAACCCTTACTGAGTAACAATCTTTGATGTCCCGACAGTTTGAAATTTTTCGCCAACACCACCACATCAGAGCCCACTAGTGGGTCGTAGCGTTCAGTGCACCCAACGTGTGGGTCCCGTGCCCCCCCGGTTTGACGGTTCCAAGGGCTTGGGAGTTTAAAAAGGCCTTCCAGTGAGCTAGCATGGCTCTCCCGGTCTCAGGCGTCCAATGAACCATGTCATTTTCAGCTACACAGAATTGACTTTCTGGGAGTGGCGGAATATAATCCATGTTCCTCACAATATGGTCATTAATGGTCTTGAGATTCGCCTTTTCGTCTTCCGGAAGCAATCTCGAGTAGTTTATGATTGGCACCCATACCTTCGCCCCGTGAAACTTGTCCTTTGTGGCCTTAACTGCCTGCTGCAGTGCCTTGACTGCGGTCTCCTTAGGTTTATTCTGTTTTTCACATATGCCAAACGCCAAGATCACCTGCTCGACCCTTAGGTCGTCCAGGACTTCGGCTCTTTGGAAAATGTTTGACACATTTCTGAACCGGCCACCCGGATAACTATCCACCTGCAGGTGGTCATCCAGATCGTCCGGCATCCGGCTTAAATTAGAATCCCCCACTACAACATTCTTCTTTTCTACCCGTAGGCACCATTTTCTCTTCTTCTCTTGACCGCGGTGTCTGGTAACCGTATCGTGTGTAGGGGTCCTCTCCATCCATTTCTGGAAGACATCATCTGTTTCCACCTCGTTCTCTGAAAGGTCATCATCCGATCTCGTATTCCTCCCCCGGGCGTCACTCAAGGTAAGGGATAACCCTTCGCTTCCTGGTGACCCGTGTCCAGGGTGAGTATCTGGTAGGGAGTCCTCGAGTGGTCGCACCTGGGTAATCCCCGATGGCCCAGGAACTCCCGGCGGTACCCAATCAATCGGTCTCAACGTAGTGGTATTTTCCCGTGAATGGTTAGCCTTGGTCCTCGGAGTCTTCCCTCTCAAAATCCTCCGTTGCAAAAGTGGGTCTCGTTGAGGTAGAGGGTGGTTCTCTAATTCCCCAACCCCATCATCACTTGCGGTCTCAAGGTGGAGGACCCTCGTATTGGATTCCTGTTGTGGTTGAGATGCGGGAGGTGGCCCTACTCCCAGATTCCCCGATTCAGGAGGAGGAACCGAGGCAACCCGGTCTGTGGGTTGATATGGGGCTTGTCTTGTCATCTCCAAGTGCCCAGCTATCATAGCTGCGGCTCTGTCCACTACCCCCTGGGTGATACGCGGTACATTCCTCCTGGCCCACCTAACCGCTACTTCGAATGCCGCCCCCCATTCTGTAGTGATGAGCTCCCCTATCTTGGTGAGACTCTCCTTCAGACGATCTTGGTAGTGTTGTTTTAAGGTAATGCAGGTAGTGTGACCCCAGTTCCTTGCATTTCCATCAATCATCCATGTTGTGTCTTCCGAAGGACACGCTGGTTTAATCATGGACGATAAAATAGATACCATCCTGGCTATCATGCGAGGTTGCTGGCCCCCTTCCAGGTTGTATAGATGGTGGGACAATTTTATCACCTTATGCAACTGGCGTACCAGGTATCCAAAATTGGTACTCGCTGGCTGCCACCTGGTACCAGGAGTCCTGGTTTGGGGAAGTTTATTAGCACTAATCGGCTTCTCCCGGCCACGGCGCACCACATCAGCGTAGGTGCGGGGCACGGAGTTCGGATGGCGAGCAGGCCTCGGAGGAGGCACAGGCGGGTTAGGATTGGATTGTGAAGTCCAACCCCTACCAGGGACAGGGAACTGATGTCCCCCCCTAGCAGAAGAGGACAACGCACGGTCCATCCATCCGTGGCCATACCTCGCCACCCGCTCCCGGGTTGTAGGCTGGCGCTGTCGCCCCCTACGGACAACTGTCCATTCCCCGTTGCAATTAATTGACATATTAAATTTTGGACTTCAAATTTTTATTGTTTTGTCTTATTTGTATATTTTTTATTTTTCAATTTTCAAAGGGTAAAACTTGAATTTTAGACTTTTTATTCTATAACAAATTATCAAATGTCTATTTTTCAAAAAGATTTTTAGTGTCCGAATTGTCCGAATTTAGCAACGTAATTTATTGCAATGAAATAAAATAAATGATTTGTAAATAACTGTAAATAAAATAAACAATAGTAAATTATTAAATTGAATGTAAATAGTAGTGTGCCTTAACAACGTTTCGGCTATACTAAGCCTTCTTCAGGTCTGGCACACCCGTATTGAATGAAATATTTTTGTTTCTCATAGGGTACAACGATGTGTCTTGCTCGAAATTCGAATTCGTACTGAAGGTCTTTTGTTTTGTAAATTCTTTTTATTACACCTTTTTGGTTTTTCAAAATTTCTTTCTAGAAACGTAACATGTTTTAGCTTGTATTTGCGTTTTCCAATTGACTTTAATAATATACTAGTCTTATTCGGTTTAAACGAAAAAATTACAATTAGTCAAATTGAAATAGTATATTTCTATAAAGATAATTTTTTTTTTTTTTTTTTTTTTTTTTTTTTCCTCCAGCGGTCCAGGGTGCAAGATTGCGGTTCCATCTGCAGGTAAGTCGTTCCATCTATAGGTAAGTAGTGAAGGTAAGTGTGTACATATTTTTTTTTTTTTTTTTTTTTTTTTTTTTTGTTGTGGGTGAGTATGGGTTAAGGGTTAGGGTTAGGGTTAGGGTTAGGGTTGGGATTAGGGTTAGGGTTAGGGTGGGGTTGGGGTTAGGGTTAGGGTTAGGGTGGGGTTGGGGATAGGTTAGGATTAGGGTTAGGGTGGGGTTGGGGTTAGGATAGGACTGGGGTTAGGGTGGGGTTGGGGTTAGGATAGGACTGGGGTTAGGGTAGGTTTAGGGTAGGAACCTGATAGGGTCTAGGATTGACCTTTACGCCTGCTGAGATGGCATTTCAAGGCTTGCTCTCCAGTATTTCTCTCTATCACACCGCTTGGGGTCTGACCATGCGCTGTTGCGTTCTAAACCCGTTATGTAGAGGGCCTCTGTCCCATGGTGGATGAAATGCTGGATGACCGGTGAACTGCTGTCCATTTTGTGAGTAATTTTATACTTAAGTTGCATAAGTAATGTACCGAGTTTGGTCCTTGTACTCCCTACATGTTTAGTGCCGCATCTCTTGCAAATAACCAGGTAGACTAGATTTCTGGATTCCAGAGTGAAGCCCTCTTGAACCTTAAAAACCATCTTGTCCCGCACCCTCCTGACAAACGACAGACTGGTGAAGTGTGGCCTAAGCGGATGAGGGTCCCTGGGCAATGTAGATGGTAACTTGGCCCGAACAAGTAAGTCCTTGAGGTTTTTGTTTCTTCTGAATGCCGATACCAATCTAGTGGCTTGTGGTTCATCCCCGGAGGCCATGACTTCCCTAAAATTTCTTCTGATTCTGTTGTGTAGGTACTTCATCCCTGATGAGTAGGTGGAAACAAACGGGATAGGGTCACCCACCGCCCTGGTTCTTCCCTTCATCCGGTATGTCTTCAAGCACTTCCTCAGGAAGGAGCGACTGTACCCTCTCTTTCTTAGAGCTCCAAAGAGTACCCTGACTGCATCGTAGAAGTTCTCCGTTCCGGTGCATATGCGGTGGAATCTATATAGCTGCGACTTGACAATCCCCTGAAAGGTATGGGAAGGATGGAAGCTGGACTTGTGTACCAAGGCATGTGTATCAGTGTCTTTGAAATGGACCTTAATATCCAATATTTGGTTTTTGTGGAAATTGGGGCCTTTGAATACCGTAGTATCAAGAAAGTTGATGGAGTTGTGCCCAATTTCTGCCTTGAGGGTAATGGACGGATCGTGGGAATTAAGTAAGTGGAAGAATTCACGGAATTCCGTTTCCGATCCAGCCCATACTCCCCATATGTCGTCCAAGTACCTGACGTATCTTTGTGGTTTCTTCTTGCATTTTGCCAAGGCCTCGTGTTCCCAATGTGCCATAAAAATGTTGGCGTACGCTGGAGCAAACTTCTTCCCCATGGCCGTCCCCTTTATTTGTAGGTAGTACTGACCGTCAAATTCAAAGTCATTTTTGGTCAAGTTGATTTCCAGAAGTTGCAACAGGTAAGAGTCCGGTCTTTTAGGGTCCGGGAACCTTTCCAATACCTTCTTAACACAGTCCATTCCCGCCGCTATCGGGATGTTGGTGTAAAGACTGTCCACGTCCATCGTGAAAAAGAAGGTCTGGTCGGGGTCCATTCGTACGTCCTTCACAATTTGGATGAAATGGTAAGTATCCTTGATATAGGAAGGGTGTTTTGTAGACAGTGGAGTCAGAAAGTATTCCAAGAACTCGGCTGTGGCATATGTTTCACTTCCGCAATCTGAAACAATAGGTCTACCAGGTGGTATTTCATATGGGACGGGCCAGGTTTTTGGATCCTTGTGAATTTTAGGGAGCATATAAAACCGTCGTGGCCTGGGTTCAGAATCTCCAGTCAGGTATTCATGTTGCCTGGATGTGATATATTTCTGTTCCCTCAACCGGTCTACAATCTCGGACACCATTGGTCTTGTGTCCCAAAAGATGGGTTTGTCTAGTGCGGTGTAGTATCTTTCATCCTGAAGCTGTCGCATGGCTTCTTTGGTATACTGTTCTCTGTCCTGGATAACAATAGCCGAGCCTTTGTCCGCCGGTTTGATGACTATCTGTTTGTTGCTCCTCAATTCCCTCAAAGCCTTCTTCTCGTCCTCAGATAGGTTGCTGGTCCCATTAGATCCTACATGGTGTTTCCTGAAGGCCTTGGTGTCCAGTTCCATCAGGTGAGCTACTTCCAATGGTAGGTCACACATCGGGGGAGACCAGGTAGAAGGTTTAACAAATGGTATTAATGTATTTTTACCCCATCCTCCAAAATATGCCCTGATCTTGACCTTGCGATGGTAATTTTGCATGTCGTGTTGAAAGCGCATCACCTGATCCGTGCTCATTCCAACCGATGGGACAAAAGACAAACCCTTACTGAGTAACAATCTTTGATGTCCCGACAGTTTGAAATTTTTCGCCAACACCACCACATCAGAGCCCACTAGTGGGTCGTAGCGTTCAGTGCACCCAACGTGTGGGTCCCGTGCCCCCCCGGTTTGACGGTTCCAAGGGCTTGGGAGTTTAAAAAGGCCTTCCAGTGAGCTAGCATGGCTCTCCCGGTCTCAGGCGTCCAATGAACCATGTCATTTTCAGCTACACAGAATTGACTTTCTGGGAGTGGCGGAATATAATCCATGTTCCTCACAATATGGTCATTAATGGTCTTGAGATTCGCCTTTTCGTCTTCCGGAAGCAATCTCGAGTAGTTTATGATTGGCACCCATACCTTCGCCCCGTGAAACTTGTCCTTTGTGGCCTTAACTGCCTGCTGCAGTGCCTTGACTGCGGTCTCCTTAGGTTTATTCTGTTTTTCACATATGCCAAACGCCAAGATCACCTGCTCGACCCTTAGGTCGTCCAGGACTTCGGCTCTTTGGAAAATGTTTGACACATTTCTGAACCGGCCACCCGGATAACTATCCACCTGCAGGTGGTCATCCAGATCGTCCGGCATCCGGCTTAAATTAGAATCCCCCACTACAACATTCTTCTTTTCTACCCGTAGGCACCATTTTCTCTTCTTCTCTTGACCGCGGTGTCTGGTAACCGTATCGTGTGTAGGGGTCCTCTCCATCCATTTCTGGAAGACATCATCTGTTTCCACCTCGTTCTCTGAAAGGTCATCATCCGATCTCGTATTCCTCCCCCGGGCGTCACTCAAGGTAAGGGATAACCCTTCGCTTCCTGGTGACCCGTGTCCAGGGTGAGTATCTGGTAGGGAGTCCTCGAGTGGTCGCACCTGGGTAATCCCCGATGGCCCAGGAACTCCCGGCGGTACCCAATCAATCGGTCTCAACGTAGTGGTATTTTCCCGTGAATGGTTAGCCTTGGTCCTCGGAGTCTTCCCTCTCAAAATCCTCCGTTGCAAAAGTGGGTTAGGGTTAGGGTTAGGGTTAGGGTTAGGGTTAGGGTTAGGGGTTAGGGTTAGGGTTAGGGTTAGGGTTAGGTATTTTGAGTTTTACTCGCTAAACCTTCCCCAAAGGGTCCGCCGACCCTGTCGGTTAGATAGAAGGCAACGGAAGGCACGGGCCTACGCATGTCTCACCAGTAAACCTCGCCGTACCAGGTCACATAAAATCTGGATTGGGTACGAAGGACGGCGAAGTGAGACTGCACTCCTGCCAGAACCTCCCCCGAGTAGCTGAGGCGCCACCCAGGTCTTCGGCCAGCAAGATGGAAATACAGTGAAAAGCGAAGGTCACATAAAATCTGGATTGGGTACGAAGGACGGCGAAGTGAGACTGCACTCCTGCCAGAACCTCCCCCGAGTAGCTGAGGCGCCACCCAGGTCTTCGGCCAGCAAGATGGAAATACAGTGAAAAGCGACAGAAAAGTACTGACCTATGAGACTACCCTTGTCTTAAATTGTGTCTATTAACTCTTAGTTGTGTTTGAACTAATATATTTTTTTTATTATATATTGTTTTAAAACCAACCGTTTTGTTTACAAAGAGTCCCATTAAGTCGTCCTTGTTGTGGGTAATTTGAACGTCATAATTTTGTAGACACGTCATCAGTAGTGGACCTTGGGGTCACAGAGTGTTTCGGCCATTATCACCAGACACCCTCGCCCAAGGGAGGCCCCGCCGGGGTTGATCGAGCCCCGGTGTGTGTCTACCTAGTCAATTAAAATTACAGTTATTTGTCAAGTCAACTGTCCAGCTTTAACGCAGACAGAAAAGATCAATAGGTCAGTCTTTGCCTCTTTTAATTTATTGATTCATTGAATTTAAACCATCATTACGTATGTTTGTATTTAACTCGATGTTATATTATTTCATTTAAGTTTCTGGCCAAGTTTATCAGCATAATTGGAGGTCTGCCTGTAGTCCTGCTGTGATGTAAAACCCTTTAAACCATTTTATCCACGTAATTAATATTACTTTATCAAAGGGACTGTGTTTGTATCATTCGTTTATCTGACATTTATCAACCGGAAAAGTCTTACCTTAGGAGATTGTCATTCCCAGCGCCACTTTCTTGGTTCACGGTGTCACTGTCAAATTCCCATGAGCCTTTGCGAAGTGTCACGGCGGCTCGTCAACCAATCCCGTCCCTAAACCTATCTAACAATGTAATAAGCACTAAATAAAGGTAGACAAAACACATTTGTGCCGTTTAATTGTGTTAACTGTTCCCCTGCAACCTCAAATTTAATTCGCAACAACCTATTTGGAAATAAATCGATTAACGCAAATCGCGGCTATATAGCATTAGCAAGTCGGAAAACTCATACCACAAAGTGTTAAAAAGCGAATAAACTTCCATTAAGGTCATTGGTATTATTCAAATGTATTAACCGGTCCCATTTATCCGTAAATTCAATTGCTAACATTAATAAGATCGCATATTTAGGACGAAATCGCTCTTCCTCCTTCTTTTTCTCTTTTCTTTTTTGGCGTAACGGCGCCAACGTCGTGAGCATTAGCAACCCGGAAGTACCCACAAGCCCTCGCACTAGCAACCCGGAAGTACCTATAACCCCTGCAAAATGTCGTAGTGGACCCCGTTAATCGAAAATATTATTAAAATTACCCATCCCAGTGATAATAACAGAATACATTTCGATTGCTATTGTTAACTCGCACTACCCGATCACTATTGTCCGTAAATCCACTCGCCCACCACAATAATAAAACCGTGCAATTAAAACGAAATAGCCGTGCGCGTCAAGTGGCTAGTAAACGTTAGCCAAGCCGGAAGTATCCGTGATGACGCTTGCATTGTCATGGCAACCAATTGTCCCCAAGCGTATTTATTACAATATCCACCCCAAAAGCGATCAAAATCAAACAAAATGTTAAAAAACAATTTAATACTATCTATTAGCGTTTTCCCCACTTATTTATTTCTACATTTAAAAGATAATAATAACCAATTAGTGATTCTATCCAACTAAGCCCTGTTTGCCAGACAGCCATTTTATGTGTCTATGGCGCCCTCCTGTGTACTCTCCCGGCCTCTATCTTCTCTTTTAGTCTGGAAAGAAAACTCCCTTAGAATTTTGTTCGAGTTAAGAATAGTCTGATTAAAGTTTAGACTTTTCTTTTTTATTTTGGTCAACATTAAAAAAAAGAAGAAGAGAGAGAGACAGAGCGAGAGAGAGAGAGAGAGAGAGAGAGAGAGAGAGAGAGAGAGAGGAGAAAAAAAGAGAGAGAGAGAGAGAGAAAAAAAGAGAGAGAGCGAGAGAGCGAGAGAGGGAGAGAGAGAGAGAGAAAGAGAAAACGAGAGAGCGAGAGAGCGAGAGAGCAAGAGAGAGAGAGAGAGAGAGAGAGAGAGAGAGAGAGAGAGAGAGAGAGAGCGAAAGTGAGAGAGAGAGAGAGAGAGAGAGAGAGAGAGAGAGAGAGAGAGAGAGAGAGAGAGAGAGAGAGAGAGAGAGAGAGAGGTTAGGGTTAGGATTAGGGTCAGGGTTAGGGTTAGAGAGAAAGAGAGAGAGAGAGAGAGAGAGCGAGAGAGAGAGAGTGAGAGAGAGAGAGAGAGAGAGAGAGAGAGAGAGAGAGAGAGAGAGAGAGGTTAGGGTTAGGATTAGGGTCAGGGTTAGGGTTAGAGAGAAAGAGAGAGAGAGAGAGAGAGCGAGAGAGAGAGAGAGAGAGAGTGAGAGAAAAAAGAGAGAGAGAGAGAGAGAGAATGAGAGAGCGAGAGAGCAAGAGATAGAGAGAGAGAGAGAGAGAGAGCAAGAGAGAGAGAGAGAGAGAGAGAGAGAGAAAGAGAGAATGAGAGAACGAGAGAATGAGAGAGCGAGAGAGAGAGAGAGAGAGAGAGAGAGAGAGAGAGAGAGAGAGAGAGAGAGAGAGAGACAGAGACAGAGACAGAGACAGAGAGAGAGAAACATGGTCCTAACCAGGCAATGGGAAATGCGAGCATCTCAACCAAAACCCGCAGATACCACGGAAAGGCAATGGGAAATGCAAGCATCTCAACCAAAACCCGCAAAGTATGTGACCCGATAATTTGGCTTAAGGTCATACTGGGATGTCCGAAGGGCACTGGCTGGTTAGGTATTTTGAGTTTTACTCGCTAAACCTTCCCCAAAGGGTCCGCCGACCCTGTCGGTTAGATAGAAGGCAACGGAAGGCACGGGCCTACGCATGTCTCACCAGTAAACCTCGCCGTACCAGGTCACATAAAATCTGGATTGGGTACGAAGGACGGCGAAGTGAGACTGCACTCCTGCCAGAACCTCCCCCGAGTAGCTGAGGCGCCACCCAGGTCTTCGGCCAGCAAGATGGAAATACAGTGAAAAGCGAAGGTCACATAAAATCTGGATTGGGTACGAAGGACGGCGAAGTGAGACTGCACTCCTGCCAGAACCTCCCCCGAGTAGCTGAGGCGCCACCCAGGTCTTCGGCCAGCAAGATGGAAATACAGTGAAAAGCGACAGAAAAGTACTGACCTATGAGACTACCCTTGTCTTAAATTGTGTCTATTAACTCTTAGTTGTGTTTGAACTAATATATTTTTTTTATTATATATTGTTTTAAAACCAACCGTTTTGTTTACAAAGAGTCCCATTAAGTCGTCCTTGTTGTGGGTAATTTGAACGTCATAATTTTGTAGACACGTCATCAGTAGTGGACCTTGGGGTCACAGAGTGTTTCGGCCATTATCACCAGACACCCTCGCCCAAGGGAGGCCCCGCCGGGGTTGATCGAGCCCCGGTGTGTGTCTACCAGGTCAATTAAAATTACAGTTATTTGTCAAGTCAACTGTCCAGCTTTAACGCAGACAGAAAAGATCAATAGGTCAGTCTTTGCCTCTTATAATTTATTGATTCATTGAATTTAAACCATCATTACGTATGTTTGTATTTAACTCGATGTTATATTATTTCATTTAAGTTTCTGGCCAAGTTTATCAGCATAATTGGAGGTCTGCCTGTAGTCCTGCTGTGATGTAAAACCCTTTAAACCATTTTATCCACGTAATTAATATTACTTTATCAAAGGGACTGTGTTTGAATCATTCGTTTATCTGACATTTATCAACCGGAAAAGTCTTACCTTAGGAGATTGTCATTCCCAGCGCCACTTTCTTGGTTCACGGTGTCACTGTCAAATTCCCATGAGCCTTTGCGAAGTGTCACGGCGGCTCGTCAACCAATCCCGTCCCTAAACCTATCTAACAATGTAATAAGCACTAAATAAAGGTAGACAAAACACATTTGTGCCGTTTAATTGTGTTAACTGTTCCCCTGCAACCTCAAATTTAATTCGCAACAACCTATTTGGAAATAAATCGATTAACGCAAATCGCGGCTATATAGCATTAGCAAGTCGGAAAACTCATACCACAAAGTGTTAAAAAGCGAATAAACTTCCATTAAGGTCATTGGTATTATTCAAATGTATTAACCGGTCCCATTTATCCGTAAATTCAATTGCTAACATTAATAAGATCGCATATTTAGGACGAAATCGCTCTTCCTCCTTCTTTTTCTCTTTTCTTTTTTGGCGTAACGGCGCCAACGTCGTGAGCATTAGCAACCCGGAAGTACCCACAAGCCCTCGCACTAGCAACCCGGAAGTACCTATAACCCCTGCAAAATGTCGTAGTGGACCCCGTTAATCGAAAATATTATTAAAATTACCCATCCCAGTGATAATAACAGAATACATTTCGATTGCTATTGTTAACTCGCACTACCCGATCACTATTGTCCGTAAATCCACTCGCCCACCACAATAATAAAACCGTGCAATTAAAACGAAATAGCCGTGCGCGTCAAGTGGCTAGTAAACGTTAGCCAAGCCGGAAGTATCCGTGATGACGCTTGCATTGTCATGGCAACCAATTGTCCCCAAGCGTATTTATTACAATATCCACCCCAAAAGCGATCAAAATCAAACAAAATGTTAAAAAACAATTTAATACTATCTATTAGCGTTTTCCCCACTTATTTATTTCTACATTTAAAAGATAATAATAACCAATTAGTGATTCTATCCAACTAAGCCCTGTTTGCCAGACAGCCATTTTATGTGTCTATGGCGCCCTCCTGTGTACTCTCCCGGCCTCTATCTTCTCTTTTAGTCTGGAAAGAAAACTCCCTTAGAATTTTGTTCGAGTTAAGAATAGTCTGATTAAAGTTTAGACTTTTCTTTTTTATTTTGGTCAACATTAAAAAAAAGAAGAAGAGAGAGAGACAGAGCGAGAGAGAGAGAGAGAGAGAGAGAGAGAGAGAGAGAGAGAGAGAGAGAAAAAAGAGAGAGAGAGAGAGAGAAAAAAAGAGAGAGAGCGAGAGAGCGAGAGAGGGAGAGAGAGAGAGAGAAAGAGAAAACGAGAGAGCGAGAGAGCGAGAGAGCAAGAGAGAGAGAGAGAGAGAGAGAGAGAGAGAGAGAGAGAGCGAAAGTGAGAGAGAGAGAGAGAGAGAGAGAGAGAGAGAGAGAGAGAGAGAGAGAGAGAGAGAGAGAGAGAGAGAGAGAGGTTAGGGTTAGGATTAGGGTCAGGGTTAGGGTTAGAGAGAAAGAGAGAGAGAGAGAGAGAGAGCGAGAGAGAGAGAGTGAGAGAGAGAGAGAGAGAGAGAGAGAGAGAGAGAGAGAGAGAGAGGTTAGGGTTAGGATTAGGGTCAGGGTTAGGGTTAGAGAGAAAGAGAGAGAGAGAGAGAGAGCGAGAGAGAGAGAGAGAGAGAGTGAGAGAAAAAAGAGAGAGAGAGAGAGAGAGAATGAGAGAGCGAGAGAGCAAGAGATAGAGAGAGAGAGAGAGAGAGAGAGCAAGAGAGAGAAAGAGAGAGAGAGAGAGAGAAAGAGAGAATGAGAGAACGAGAGAATGAGAGAGCGAGAGCGAGAGAGAGAGAGAGAGAGAGAGACAGAGACAGAGACAGAGACAGAGACAGAGAGAGAGAAACATGGTCCTAACCAGGCAATGGGAAATGCGAGCATCTCAACCAAAACCCGCAGATACCACGGAAAGGCAATGGGAAATGCAAGCATCTCAACCAAAACCCGCAAAGTATGTGACCCGATAATTTGGCTTAAGGTCATACTGGGATGTCCGAAGGGCACTGGCTGGTTAGGTATTTTGAGTTTTACTCGCTAAACCTTCCCCAAAGGGTCCGCCGACCCTGTCGGTTAGATAGAAGGCAACGGAAGGCACGGGCCTACGCATGTCTCACCAGTAAACCTCGCCGTACCAGGTCACATAAAATCTGGATTGGGTACGAAGGACGGCGAAGTGAGACTGCACTCCTGCCAGAACCTCCCCCGAGTAGCTGAGGCGCCACCCAGGTCTTCGGCCAGCAAGATGGAAATACAGTGAAAAGCGAAGGTCACATAAAATCTGGATTGGGTACGAAGGACGGCGAAGTGAGACTGCACTCCTGCCAGAACCTCCCCCGAGTAGCTGAGGCGCCACCCAGGTCTTCGGCCAGCAAGATGGAAATACAGTGAAAAGCGACAGAAAAGTACTGACCTATGAGACTACCCTTGTCTTAAATTGTGTCTATTAACTCTTAGTTGTGTTTGAACTAATATATTTTTTTTATTATATATTGTTTTAAAACCAACCGTTTTGTTTACAAAGAGTCCCATTAAGTCGTCCTTGTTGTGGGTAATTTGAACGTCATAATTTTGTAGACACGTCATCAGTAGTGGACCTTGGGGTCACAGAGTGTTTCGGCCATTATCACCAGACACCCTCGCCCAAGGGAGGCCCCGCCGGGGTTGATCGAGCCCCGGTGTGTGTCTACCAGGTCAATTAAAATTACAGTTATTTGTCAAGTCAACTGTCCAGCTTTAACGCAGACAGAAAAGATCAATAGGTCAGTCTTTGCCTCTTATAATTTATTGATTCATTGAATTTAAACCATCATTACGTATGTTTGTATTTAACTCGATGTTATATTATTTCATTTAAGTTTCTGGCCAAGTTTATCAGCATAATTGGAGGTCTGCCTGTAGTCCTGCTGTGATGTAAAACCCTTTAAACCATTTTATCCACGTAATTAATATTACTTTATCAAAGGGACTGTGTTTGAATCATCCGTTTATCTGACATTTATCAACCGGAAAAGTCTTACCTTAGGAGATTGTCATTCCCAGCGCCACTTTCTTGGTTCACGGTGTCACTGTCAAATTCCCATGAGCCTTTGCGAAGTGTCACGGCGGCTCGTCAACCAATCCCGTCCCTAAACCTATCTAACAATGTAATAAGCACTAAATAAAGGTAGACAAAACACATTTGTGCCGTTTAATTGTGTTAACTGTTCCCCTGCAACCTCAAATTTAATTCGCAACAACCTATTTGGAAATAAATCGATTAACGCAAATCGCGGCTATATAGCATTAGCAAGTCGGAAAACTCATACCACAAAGTGTTAAAAAGCGAATAAACTTCCATTAAGGTCATTGGTATTATTCAAATGTATTAACCGGTCCCATTTATCCGTAAATTCAATTGCTAACATTAATAAGATCGCATATTTAGGACGAAATCGCTCTTCCTCCTTCTTTTTCTCTTTTCTTTTTTGGCGTAACGGCGCCAACGTCGTGAGCATTAGCAACCCGGAAGTACCCACAAGCCCTCGCACTAGCAACCCGGAAGTACCTATAACCCCTGCAAAATGTCGTAGTGGACCCCGTTAATCGAAAATATTATTAAAATTACCCATCCCAGTGATAATAACAGAATACATTTCGATTGCTATTGTTAACTCGCACTACCCGATCACTATTGTCCGTAAATCCACTCGCCCACCACAATAATAAAACCGTGCAATTAAAACGAAATAGCCGTGCGCGTCAAGTGGCTAGTAAACGTTAGCCAAGCCGGAAGTATCCGTGATGACGCTTGCATTGTCATGGCAACCAATTGTCCCCAAGCGTATTTATTACAATATCCACCCCAAAAGCGATCAAAATCAAACAAAATGTTAAAAAACAATTTAATACTATCTATTAGCGTTTTCCCCACTTATTTATTTCTACATTTAAAAGATAATAATAACCAATTAGTGATTCTATCCAACTAAGCCCTGTTTGCCAGACAGCCATTTTATGTGTCTATGGCGCCCTCCTGTGTACTCTCCCGGCCTCTATCTTCTCTTTTAGTCTGGAAAGAAAACTCCCTTAGAATTTTGTTCGAGTTAAGAATAGTCTGATTAAAGTTTAGACTTTTCTTTTTTATTTTGGTCAACATTAAAAAAAAGAAGAAGAGAGAGAGACAGAGCGAGAGAGAGAGAGAGAGAGAGAGAGAGAGAGAGAGAGAGAGAGAGAGAGAGAAAAAGAGAGAGAGAGAGAGAGAAAAAAAGAGAGAGAGCGAGAGAGCGAGAGAGGGAGAGAGAGAGAGAGAAAGAGAAAACGAGAGAGCGAGAGAGCGAGAGAGCAAGAGAGAGAGAGAGAGAGAGAGAGAGAGAGAGAGAGAGAGAGAGAGAGAGCGAAAGTGAGAGAGAGAGAGAGAGAGAGAGAGAGAGGGTTAGGGTTAGGGTTAGGGTTAGGGTTAGGGTTAGGGTTAGGGTTAGGGTTAGGGTTAGGGTTAGGTAAAAAGTTCCTCCCCCGAAGGAGAGGAACAAAGGCACGGTCCTACCATCCTGGCCCGCACCCCACAACCAGCTCCAGAGAATCCTGCCCGTTGCGGCCGCACCCGCCATGCTGGCCAGGACCAATTAGGGCTTAATAAAGATCGTTTGTGACCTTGAACACGTGTTTGTGCTTATTGTAAGTTTGTTTCTTGATTGCACTTTACCTATCCGGTCGCCTTTGTTATATAATTAATAAGTGAGTCTCGATTTGGCATGTAAGATTGACAGCTGCGCTTGCGTTCAACTAAATATTCGTACCTCGCACCTAATTCATCGACTCCCCTATCTGGGTGGAGCGAGAGCATCTTGCTCTGTGCGGCATCCATGCGCTCTCCTATTTGGGTAGAGCGTGGGTAAATTACTATTTGTTTCCAATTGGTTTTGTACCGGCGTCATTTTGCGCTAAATTTTGTTCATCTGTGTGGCCATCGACAACGTTTCGGCACCTTTTGTGCCTTCTTCAGGTCTGGCACACAGGAATTGCATCTAAATTTAGTTTAGTTTCATCACATGGGGAGCTGCTTCCCCTTCCACGGCCGCATCGAGACTGAGAGCTCCTGCTCCGAACGGTGCTTATATACACTCCTCCAAGTGGGCGGAGCCAGCGATTTGCGCTTGTTTCTTTAACATGGTAACTTGTTTTCTTGCAGGCACCGATTGGGCGTGGATTTGTGATCTCCGGAATAGGTAAGTATATTTTTTTGTTTTGGGTAAGTATTATGGTTTTAATTAAGGTAAGTATTTTACTTTTAACTGCTTTTTTTGCTTTTTTTGTCCCAAATAATGCTTATTTGCAATTGTTTACATTCAATTTGATAGTATTATGGTTTTAATTAAGGTAAGTATTTTACTTTTAACTGCTTTTTTTGCTTTTTTTTGTCCCAAATAATGCTTATTTGCAATTGTTTACATTCAATTTGATAGGTATGCACATTTTTTTTGTTTTGGGTGAGTATTGTGGTTTTATTTGAGGTAAGTATTTACTTTTAACTGCATTTTGGTCTCAAATAGTGCTTATTTGCCATTATTTTTTGTTCAAATTTGTGTTTACGTTCAGATTTTGACTTGTTTATTTTCAAATTTAACTTGCAGGTTGACGTTTTTGTCTTGTCGGTAAATGGGGTATTTTTTTGTTTTGGGTAAGTATTATGGTTTTAATTAAGGTAAGTATTTTACTTTTAACTGCTTTTTTTGCTTTTTTTTGTCCCAAATAATGCTTATTTGCAATTGTTTACATTCAATTTGATAGGTATGCACATTTTTTGTTTTTGTTTTGGGTGAGTATTGTGGTTTTATTTGAGGTAAGTATTTACTTTTAACTGCCTTTTGGTCTCAAATAGTGCTTATTTGCCATTATTGTTCAAATTTGTGTTTACGTTCAGATTTTGACTTGTTTATTTTCAAATTTAACTTGCAGGTTGACGTTTTTGTCTTGTCGGGAAATGGGGTCAGGTTAGGGTTAGGGTTAGGGTTAGGGTTAGGATTAGGGTTAGGGTCGGGGGTTAGGTTAGGATGGGGGATAGGTTAGGATTAGGGCTGGGATAAGACCAGTTTAGGGGACAGCACACAGACGTAACAGGAGCTCGATGGAAACCGGAAACGTGGGGGGGGCGCACTGGAGGTGGCACAGGCGAGTTAGGATTAGGTAAAAAGTTCCTCCCCCGAAGGAGAGGAACAAAGGCACGGTCCTACCATCCTGGCCCGCACCCCACAACCAGCTCCAGAGCATCCTGCCCGTTGCGGCCGCACCCGCCATGCTGGCCAGGACCAATTAGGGCTTAATAAAGATCGTTTGTGACCTTGAACACGTGTTTGTGCTTATTGTAAGTTTGTTTCTTGATTGCACTTTACCTATCCGGTCGCCTTTGTTATATAATTAATAAGTGAGTCTCGATTTGGCATGTAAGATTGACAGCTGCGCTTGCGTTCAACTAAATATTCGTACCTCGCACCTAATTCATCGACTCCCCTATCTGGGTGGAGCGAGAGCATCTTGCTCTGTGCGGCATCCATGCGCTCTCCTATTTGGGTAGAGCGTGGGTAAATTACTATTTGTTTCCAATTGGTTTTGTACCGGCGTCATTTTGCGCTAAATTTTGTTCATCTGTGTGGCCATCGACAACGTTTCGGCACCTTTTGTGCCTTCTTCAGGTCTGGCACACAGGAATTGCATCTAAATTTAGTTTAGTTTCATCACATGGGGAGCTGCTTCCCCTTCCACGGCCGCATCGAGACTGAGAGCTCCTGCTCCGAACGGTGCTTATATACACTCCTCCAAGTGGGCGGAGCCAGCGATTTGCGCTTGTTTCTTTAACATGGTAACTTGTTTTCTTGCAGGCACCGATTGGGCGTGGATTTGTGATCTCCGGAATAGGTAAGTATATTTTTTTGTTTTGGGTAAGTATTATGGTTTTAATTAAGGTAAGTATTTTACTTTTAACTGCTTTTTTTGCTTTTTTTGTCCCAAATAATGCTTATTTGCAATTGTTTACATTCAATTTGATAGTATTATGGTTTTAATTAAGGTAAGTATTTTACTTTTAACTGCTTTTTTTGCTTTTTTTTGTCCCAAATAATGCTTATTTGCAATTGTTTACATTCAATTTGATAGGTATGCACATTTTTTTTGTTTTGGGTGAGTATTGTGGTTTTATTTGAGGTAAGTATTTACTTTTAACTGCATTTTGGTCTCAAATAGTGCTTATTTGCCATTATTTTTTGTTCAAATTTGTGTTTACGTTCAGATTTTGACTTGTTTATTTTCAAATTTAACTTGCAGGTTGACGTTTTTGTCTTGTCGGTAAATGGGGTATTTTTTTGTTTTGGGTAAGTATTATGGTTTTAATTAAGGTAAGTATTTTACTTTTAACTGCTTTTTTTGCTTTTTTTTGTCCCAAATAATGCTTATTTGCAATTGTTTACATTCAATTTGATAGGTATGCACATTTTTTGTTTTTGTTTTGGGTGAGTATTGTGGTTTTATTTGAGGTAAGTATTTACTTTTAACTGCCTTTTGGTCTCAAATAGTGCTTATTTGCCATTATTGTTCAAATTTGTGTTTACGTTCAGATTTTGACTTGTTTATTTTCAAATTTAACTTGCAGGTTGACGTTTTTGTCTTGTCGGGAAATGGGGTCAGGTTAGGGTTAGGGTTAGGGTTAGGGTTAGGATTAGGGTTAGGGTCGGGGGTTAGGTTAGGATGGGGGATAGGTTAGGATTAGGGCTGGGATAAGACCAGTTTAGGGGACAGCACACAGACGTAACAGGAGCTCGATGGAAACCGGAAACGTGGGGGGGGCGCACTGGAGGTGGCACAGGCGAGTTAGGATTAGGTAAAAAGTTCCTCCCCCGAAGGAGAGGAACAAAGGCACGGTCCTACCATCCTGGCCCGCACCCCACAACCAGCTCCAGAGCATCCTGCCCGTTGCGGCCGCACCCGCCATGCTGGCCAGGACCAATTAGGGCTTAATAAAGATCGTTTGTGACCTTGAACACGTGTTTGTGCTTATTGTAAGTTTGTTTCTTGATTGCACTTTACCTATCCGGTCGCCTTTGTTATATAATTAATAAGTGAGTCTCGATTTGGCATGTAAGATTGACAGCTGCGCTTGCGTTCAACTAAATATTCGTACCTCGCACCTAATTCATCGACTCCCCTATCTGGGTGGAGCGAGAGCATCTTGCTCTGTGCGGCATCCATGCGCTCTCCTATTTGGGTAGAGCGTGGGTAAATTACTATTTGTTTCCAATTGGTTTTGTACCGGCGTCATTTTGCGCTAAATTTTGTTCATCTGTGTGGCCATCGACAACGTTTCGGCACCTTTTGTGCCTTCTTCAGGTCTGGCACACAGGAATTGCATCTAAATTTAGTTTAGTTTCATCACATGGGGAGCTGCTTCCCCTTCCACGGCCGCATCGAGACTGAGAGCTCCTGCTCCGAACGGTGCTTATATACACTCCTCCAAGTGGGCGGAGCCAGCGATTTGCGCTTGTTTCTTTAACATGGTAACTTGTTTTCTTGCAGGCACCGATTGGGCGTGGATTTGTGATCTCCGGAATAGGTAAGTATATTTTTTTGTTTTGGGTAAGTATTATGGTTTTAATTAAGGTAAGTATTTTACTTTTAACTGCTTTTTTTGCTTTTTTTGTCCCAAATAATGCTTATTTGCAATTGTTTACATTCAATTTGATAGTATTATGGTTTTAATTAAGGTAAGTATTTTACTTTTAACTGCTTTTTTTGCTTTTTTTTGTCCCAAATAATGCTTATTTGCAATTGTTTACATTCAATTTGATAGGTATGCACATTTTTTTTGTTTTGGGTGAGTATTGTGGTTTTATTTGAGGTAAGTATTTACTTTTAACTGCATTTTGGTCTCAAATAGTGCTTATTTGCCATTATTTTTTGTTCAAATTTGTGTTTACGTTCAGATTTTGACTTGTTTATTTTCAAATTTAACTTGCAGGTTGACGTTTTTGTCTTGTCGGTAAATGGGGTATTTTTTTGTTTTGGGTAAGTATTATGGTTTTAATTAAGGTAAGTATTTTACTTTTAACTGCTTTTTTTGCTTTTTTTTGTCCCAAATAATGCTTATTTGCAATTGTTTACATTCAATTTGATAGGTATGCACATTTTTTGTTTTTGTTTTGGGTGAGTATTGTGGTTTTATTTGAGGTAAGTATTTACTTTTAACTGCCTTTTGGTCTCAAATAGTGCTTATTTGCCATTATTGTTCAAATTTGTGTTTACGTTCAGATTTTGACTTGTTTATTTTCAAATTTAACTTGCAGGTTGACGTTTTTGTCTTGTCGGGAAATGGGGTCAGGTTAGGGTTAGGGTTAGGGTTAGGGTTAGGATTAGGGTTAGGGTCGGGGGTTAGGTTAGGATGGGGGATAGGTTAGGATTAGGGCTGGGATAAGACCAGTTTAGGGGACAGCACACAGACGTAACAGGAGCTCGATGGAAACCGGAAACGTGGGGGGGGCGCACTGGAGGTGGCACAGGCGAGTTAGGATTAGGTAAAAAGTTCCTCCCCCGAAGGAGAGGAACAAAGGCACGGTCCTACCATCCTGGCCCGCACCCCACAACCAGCTCCAGAGCATCCTGCCCGTTGCGGCCGCACCCGCCATGCTGGCCAGGACCAATTAGGGCTTAATAAAGATCGTTTGTGACCTTGAACACGTGTTTGTGCTTATTGTAAGTTTGTTTCTTGATTGCACTTTACCTATCCGGTCGCCTTTGTTATATAATTAATAAGTGAGTCTCGATTTGGCATGTAAGATTGACAGCTGCGCTTGCGTTCAACTAAATATTCGTACCTCGCACCTAATTCATCGACTCCCCTATCTGGGTGGAGCGAGAGCATCTTGCTCTGTGCGGCATCCATGCGCTCTCCTATTTGGGTAGAGCGTGGGTAAATTACTATTTGTTTCCAATTGGTTTTGTACCGGCGTCATTTTGCGCTAAATTTTGTTCATCTGTGTGGCCATCGACAACGTTTCGGCACCTTTTGTGCCTTCTTCAGGTCTGGCACACAGGAATTGCATCTAAATTTAGTTTAGTTTCATCACATGGGGAGCTGCTTCCCCTTCCACGGCCGCATCGAGACTGAGAGCTCCTGCTCCGAACGGTGCTTATATACACTCCTCCAAGTGGGCGGAGCCAGCGATTTGCGCTTGTTTCTTTAACATGGTAACTTGTTTTCTTGCAGGCACCGATTGGGCGTGGATTTGTGATCTCCGGAATAGGTAAGTATATTTTTTTGTTTTGGGTAAGTATTATGGTTTTAATTAAGGTAAGTATTTTACTTTTAACTGCTTTTTTTGCTTTTTTTGTCCCAAATAATGCTTATTTGCAATTGTTTACATTCAATTTGATAGTATTATGGTTTTAATTAAGGTAAGTATTTTACTTTTAACTGCTTTTTTTGCTTTTTTTTGTCCCAAATAATGCTTATTTGCAATTGTTTACATTCAATTTGATAGGTATGCACATTTTTTTTGTTTTGGGTGAGTATTGTGGTTTTATTTGAGGTAAGTATTTACTTTTAACTGCATTTTGGTCTCAAATAGTGCTTATTTGCCATTATTTTTTGTTCAAATTTGTGTTTACGTTCAGATTTTGACTTGTTTATTTTCAAATTTAACTTGCAGGTTGACGTTTTTGTCTTGTCGGTAAATGGGGTATTTTTTTGTTTTGGGTAAGTATTATGGTTTTAATTAAGGTAAGTATTTTACTTTTAACTGCTTTTTTTGCTTTTTTTGTCCCAAATAATGCTTATTTGCAATTGTTTACATTCAATTTGATAGGTATGCACATTTTTTGTTTTTGTTTTGGGTGAGTATTGTGGTTTTATTTGAGGTAAGTATTTACTTTTAACTGCCTTTTGGTCTCAAATAGTGCTTATTTGCCATTATTGTTCAAATTTGTGTTTACGTTCAGATTTTGACTTGTTTATTTTCAAATTTAACTTGCAGGTTGACGTTTTTGTCTTGTCGGGAAATGGGGTCAGGTTAGGGTTAGGGTTAGGGTTAGGGTTAGGATTAGGGTTAGGGTCGGGGGTTAGGTTAGGATGGGGGATAGGTTAGGATTAGGGCTGGGATAAGACCAGTTTAGGGGACAGCACACAGACGTAACAGGAGCTCGATGGAAACCGGAAACGTGGGGGGGGCGCACTGGAGGTGGCACAGGCGAGTTAGGATTAGGTAAAAAGTTCCTCCCCCGAAGGAGAGGAACAAAGGCACGGTCCTACCATCCTGGCCCGCACCCCACAACCAGCTCCAGAGCATCCTGCCCGTTGCGGCCGCACCCGCCATGCTGGCCAGGACCAATTAGGGCTTAATAAAGATCGTTTGTGACCTTGAACACGTGTTTGTGCTTATTGTAAGTTTGTTTCTTGATTGCACTTTACCTATCCGGTCGCCTTTGTTATATAATTAATAAGTGAGTCTCGATTTGGCATGTAAGATTGACAGCTGCGCTTGCGTTCAACTAAATATTCGTACCTCGCACCTAATTCATCGACTCCCCTATCTGGGTGGAGCGAGAGCATCTTGCTCTGTGCGGCATCCATGCGCTCTCCTATTTGGGTAGAGCGTGGGTAAATTACTATTTGTTTCCAATTGGTTTTGTACCGGCGTCATTTTGCGCTAAATTTTGTTCATCTGTGTGGCCATCGACAACGTTTCGGCACCTTTTGTGCCTTCTTCAGGTCTGGCACACAGGAATTGCATCTAAATTTAGTTTAGTTTCATCACATGGGGAGCTGCTTCCCCTTCCACGGCCGCATCGAGACTGAGAGCTCCTGCTCCGAACGGTGCTTATATACACTCCTCCAAGTGGGCGGAGCCAGCGATTTGCGCTTGTTTCTTTAACATGGTAACTTGTTTTCTTGCAGGCACCGATTGGGCGTGGATTTGTGATCTCCGGAATAGGTAAGTATATTTTTTTGTTTTGGGTAAGTATTATGGTTTTAATTAAGGTAAGTATTTTACTTTTAACTGCTTTTTTTGCTTTTTTTGTCCCAAATAATGCTTATTTGCAATTGTTTACATTCAATTTGATAGTATTATGGTTTTAATTAAGGTAAGTATTTTACTTTTAACTGCTTTTTTTGCTTTTTTTTGTCCCAAATAATGCTTATTTGCAATTGTTTACATTCAATTTGATAGGTATGCACATTTTTTTTGTTTTGGGTGAGTATTGTGGTTTTATTTGAGGTAAGTATTTACTTTTAACTGCATTTTGGTCTCAAATAGTGCTTATTTGCCATTATTTTTTGTTCAAATTTGTGTTTACGTTCAGATTTTGACTTGTTTATTTTCAAATTTAACTTGCAGGTTGACGTTTTTGTCTTGTCGGTAAATGGGGTATTTTTTTGTTTTGGGTAAGTATTATGGTTTTAATTAAGGTAAGTATTTTACTTTTAACTGCTTTTTTTGCTTTTTTTTGTCCCAAATAATGCTTATTTGCAATTGTTTACATTCAATTTGATAGGTATGCACATTTTTTTTGTTTTGGGTGAGTATTGTGGTTTTATTTGAGGTAAGTATTTACTTTTAACTGCCTTTTGGTCTCAAATAGTGCTTATTTGCCATTATTGTTCAAATTTGTGTTTACGTTCAGATTTTGACTTGTTTATTTTCAAATTTAACTTGCAGGTTGACGTTTTTGTCTTGTCGGGAAATGGGGTCAGGTTAGGGTTAGGGTTAGGGTTAGGATTAGGGTTAGGGTCGGGGGTTAGGTTAGGATGGGGGATAGGTTAGGATTAGGGCTGGGATAAGACCAGTTTAGGGGACAGCACACAGACGTAACAGGAGCTCGATGGAAACCGGAAACGTGGGGGGGGCGCACTGGAGGTGGCACAGGCGAGTTAGGATTAGGTAAAAAGTTCCTCCCCCGAAGGAGAGGAACAAAGGCACGGTCCTACCATCCTGGCCCGCACCCCACAACCAGCTCCAGAGCATCCTGCCCGTTGCGGCCGCACCCGCCATGCTGGCCAGGACCAATTAGGGCTTAATAAAGATCGTTTGTGACCTTGAACACGTGTTTGTGCTTATTGTAAGTTTGTTTCTTGATTGCACTTTACCTATCCGGTCGCCTTTGTTATATAATTAATAAGTGAGTCTCGATTTGGCATGTAAGATTGACAGCTGCGCTTGCGTTCAACTAAATATTCGTACCTCGCACCTAATTCATCGACTCCCCTATCTGGGTGGAGCGAGAGCATCTTGCTCTGTGCGGCATCCATGCGCTCTCCTATTTGGGTAGAGCGTGGGTAAATTACTATTTGTTTCCAATTGGTTTTGTACCGGCGTCATTTTGCGCTAAATTTTGTTCATCTGTGTGGCCATCGACAACGTTTCGGCACCTTTTGTGCCTTCTTCAGGTCTGGCACACAGGAATTGCATCTAAATTTAGTTTAGTTTCATCACATGGGGAGCTGCTTCCCCTTCCACGGCCGCATCGAGACTGAGAGCTCCTGCTCCGAACGGTGCTTATATACACTCCTCCAAGTGGGCGGAGCCAGCGATTTGCGCTTGTTTCTTTAACATGGTAACTTGTTTTCTTGCAGGCACCGATTGGGCGTGGATTTGTGATCTCCGGAATAGGTAAGTATATTTTTTTGTTTTGGGTAAGTATTATGGTTTTAATTAAGGTAAGTATTTTACTTTTAACTGCTTTTTTTGCTTTTTTTGTCCCAAATAATGCTTATTTGCAATTGTTTACATTCAATTTGATAGTATTATGGTTTTAATTAAGGTAAGTATTTTACTTTTAACTGCTTTTTTTGCTTTTTTTTGTCCCAAATAATGCTTATTTGCAATTGTTTACATTCAATTTGATAGGTATGCACATTTTTTTTGTTTTGGGTGAGTATTGTGGTTTTATTTGAGGTAAGTATTTACTTTTAACTGCATTTTGGTCTCAAATAGTGCTTATTTGCCATTATTTTTTGTTCAAATTTGTGTTTACGTTCAGATTTTGACTTGTTTATTTTCAAATTTAACTTGCAGGTTGACGTTTTTGTCTTGTCGGTAAATGGGGTATTTTTTTGTTTTGGGTAAGTATTATGGTTTTAATTAAGGTAAGTATTTTACTTTTAACTGCTTTTTTTGCTTTTTTTTGTCCCAAATAATGCTTATTTGCAATTGTTTACATTCAATTTGATAGGTATGCACATTTTTTGTTTTTGTTTTGGGTGAGTATTGTGGTTTTATTTGAGGTAAGTATTTACTTTTAACTGCCTTTTGGTCTCAAATAGTGCTTATTTGCCATTATTGTTCAAATTTGTGTTTACGTTCAGATTTTGACTTGTTTATTTTCAAATTTAACTTGCAGGTTGACGTTTTTGTCTTGTCGGGAAATGGGGTCAGGTTAGGGTTAGGGTTAGGGTTAGGGTTAGGATTAGGGTTAGGGTCGGGGGTTAGGTTAGGATGGGGGATAGGTTAGGATTAGGGCTGGGATAAGACCAGTTTAGGGGACAGCACACAGACGTAACAGGAGCTCGATGGAAACCGGAAACGTGGGGGGGGCGCACTGGAGGTGGCACAGGCGAGTTAGGATTAGGTAAAAAGTTCCTCCCCCGAAGGAGAGGAACAAAGGCACGGTCCTACCATCCTGGCCCGCACCCCACAACCAGCTCCAGAGCATCCTGCCCGTTGCGGCCGCACCCGCCATGCTGGCCAGGACCAATTAGGGCTTAATAAAGATCGTTTGTGACCTTGAACACGTGTTTGTGCTTATTGTAAGTTTGTTTCTTGATTGCACTTTACCTATCCGGTCGCCTTTGTTATATAATTAATAAGTGAGTCTCGATTTGGCATGTAAGATTGACAGCTGCGCTTGCGTTCAACTAAATATTCGTACCTCGCACCTAATTCATCGACTCCCCTATCTGGGTGGAGCGAGAGCATCTTGCTCTGTGCGGCATCCATGCGCTCTCCTATTTGGGTAGAGCGTGGGTAAATTACTATTTGTTTCCAATTGGTTTTGTACCGGCGTCATTTTGCGCTAAATTTTGTTCATCTGTGTGGCCATCGACAACGTTTCGGCACCTTTTGTGCCTTCTTCAGGTCTGGCACACAGGAATTGCATCTAAATTTAGTTTAGTTTCATCACATGGGGAGCTGCTTCCCCTTCCACGGCCGCATCGAGACTGAGAGCTCCTGCTCCGAACGGTGCTTATATACACTCCTCCAAGTGGGCGGAGCCAGCGATTTGCGCTTGTTTCTTTAACATGGTAACTTGTTTTCTTGCAGGCACCGATTGGGCGTGGATTTGTGATCTCCGGAATAGGTAAGTATATTTTTTTGTTTTGGGTAAGTATTATGGTTTTAATTAAGGTAAGTATTTTACTTTTAACTGCTTTTTTTGCTTTTTTTGTCCCAAATAATGCTTATTTGCAATTGTTTACATTCAATTTGATAGTATTATGGTTTTAATTAAGGTAAGTATTTTACTTTTAACTGCTTTTTTTGCTTTTTTTTGTCCCAAATAATGCTTATTTGCAATTGTTTACATTCAATTTGATAGGTATGCACATTTTTTTTGTTTTGGGTGAGTATTGTGGTTTTATTTGAGGTAAGTATTTACTTTTAACTGCATTTTGGTCTCAAATAGTGCTTATTTGCCATTATTTTTTGTTCAAATTTGTGTTTACGTTCAGATTTTGACTTGTTTATTTTCAAATTTAACTTGCAGGTTGACGTTTTTGTCTTGTCGGTAAATGGGGTATTTTTTTGTTTTGGGTAAGTATTATGGTTTTAATTAAGGTAAGTATTTTACTTTTAACTGCTTTTTTTGCTTTTTTTTGTCCCAAATAATGCTTATTTGCAATTGTTTACATTCAATTTGATAGGTATGCACATTTTTTGTTTTTGTTTTGGGTGAGTATTGTGGTTTTATTTGAGGTAAGTATTTACTTTTAACTGCCTTTTGGTCTCAAATAGTGCTTATTTGCCATTATTGTTCAAATTTGTGTTTACGTTCAGATTTTGACTTGTTTATTTTCAAATTTAACTTGCAGGTTGACGTTTTTGTCTTGTCGGGAAATGGGGTCAGGTTAGGGTTAGGGTTAGGGTTAGGATTAGGGTTAGGGTCGGGGGTTAGGTTAGGATGGGGGATAGGTTAGGATTAGGGCTGGGATAAGACCAGTTTAGGGGACAGCACACAGACGTAACAGGAGCTCGATGGAAACCGGAAACGTGGGGGGGGCGCACTGGAGGTGGCACAGGCGAGTTAGGATTAGGTAAAAAGTTCCTCCCCCGAAGGAGAGGAACAAAGGCACGGTCCTACCATCCTGGCCCGCACCCCACAACCAGCTCCAGAGCATCCTGCCCGTTGCGGCCGCACCCGCCATGCTGGCCAGGACCAATTAGGGCTTAATAAAGATCGTTTGTGACCTTGAACACGTGTTTGTGCTTATTGTAAGTTTGTTTCTTGATTGCACTTTACCTATCCGGTCGCCTTTGTTATATAATTAATAAGTGAGTCTCGATTTGGCATGTAAGATTGACAGCTGCGCTTGCGTTCAACTAAATATTCGTACCTCGCACCTAATTCATCGACTCCCCTATCTGGGTGGAGCGAGAGCATCTTGCTCTGTGCGGCATCCATGCGCTCTCCTATTTGGGTAGAGCGTGGGTAAATTACTATTTGTTTCCAATTGGTTTTGTACCGGCGTCATTTTGCGCTAAATTTTGTTCATCTGTGTGGCCATCGACAACGTTTCGGCACCTTTTGTGCCTTCTTCAGGTCTGGCACACAGGAATTGCATCTAAATTTAGTTTAGTTTCATCACATGGGGAGCTGCTTCCCCTTCCACGGCCGCATCGAGACTGAGAGCTCCTGCTCCGAACGGTGCTTATATACACTCCTCCAAGTGGGCGGAGCCAGCGATTTGCGCTTGTTTCTTTAACATGGTAACTTGTTTTCTTGCAGGCACCGATTGGGCGTGGATTTGTGATCTCCGGAATAGGTAAGTATATTTTTTTGTTTTGGGTAAGTATTATGGTTTTAATTAAGGTAAGTATTTTACTTTTAACTGCTTTTTTTGCTTTTTTTGTCCCAAATAATGCTTATTTGCAATTGTTTACATTCAATTTGATAGTATTATGGTTTTAATTAAGGTAAGTATTTTACTTTTAACTGCTTTTTTTGCTTTTTTTTGTCCCAAATAATGCTTATTTGCAATTGTTTACATTCAATTTGATAGGTATGCACATTTTTTTTGTTTTGGGTGAGTATTGTGGTTTTATTTGAGGTAAGTATTTACTTTTAACTGCATTTTGGTCTCAAATAGTGCTTATTTGCCATTATTTTTTGTTCAAATTTGTGTTTACGTTCAGATTTTGACTTGTTTATTTTCAAATTTAACTTGCAGGTTGACGTTTTTGTCTTGTCGGTAAATGGGGTATTTTTTTGTTTTGGGTAAGTATTATGGTTTTAATTAAGGTAAGTATTTTACTTTTAACTGCTTTTTTTGCTTTTTTTTGTCCCAAATAATGCTTATTTGCAATTGTTTACATTCAATTTGATAGGTATGCACATTTTTTGTTTTTGTTTTGGGTGAGTATTGTGGTTTTATTTGAGGTAAGTATTTACTTTTAACTGCCTTTTGGTCTCAAATAGTGCTTATTTGCCATTATTGTTCAAATTTGTGTTTACGTTCAGATTTTGACTTGTTTATTTTCAAATTTAACTTGCAGGTTGACGTTTTTGTCTTGTCGGGAAATGGGGTCAGGTTAGGGTTAGGGTTAGGGTTAGGGTTAGGATTAGGGTTAGGGTCGGGGGTTAGGTTAGGATGGGGGATAGGTTAGGATTAGGGCTGGGATAAGACCAGTTTAGGGGACAGCACACAGACGTAACAGGAGCTCGATGGAAACCGGAAACGTGGGGGGGGCGCACTGGAGGTGGCACAGGCGAGTTAGGATTAGGTAAAAAGTTCCTCCCCCGAAGGAGAGGAACAAAGGCACGGTCCTACCATCCTGGCCCGCACCCCACAACCAGCTCCAGAGCATCCTGCCCGTTGCGGCCGCACCCGCCATGCTGGCCAGGACCAATTAGGGCTTAATAAAGATCGTTTGTGACCTTGAACACGTGTTTGTGCTTATTGTAAGTTTGTTTCTTGATTGCACTTTACCTATCCGGTCGCCTTTGTTATATAATTAATAAGTGAGTCTCGATTTGGCATGTAAGATTGACAGCTGCGCTTGCGTTCAACTAAATATTCGTACCTCGCACCTAATTCATCGACTCCCCTATCTGGGTGGAGCGAGAGCATCTTGCTCTGTGCGGCATCCATGCGCTCTCCTATTTGGGTAGAGCGTGGGTAAATTACTATTTGTTTCCAATTGGTTTTGTACCGGCGTCATTTTGCGCTAAATTTTGTTCATCTGTGTGGCCATCGACAACGTTTCGGCACCTTTTGTGCCTTCTTCAGGTCTGGCACACAGGAATTGCATCTAAATTTAGTTTAGTTTCATCACATGGGGAGCTGCTTCCCCTTCCACGGCCGCATCGAGACTGAGAGCTCCTGCTCCGAACGGTGCTTATATACACTCCTCCAAGTGGGCGGAGCCAGCGATTTGCGCTTGTTTCTTTAACATGGTAACTTGTTTTCTTGCAGGCACCGATTGGGCGTGGATTTGTGATCTCCGGAATAGGTAAGTATATTTTTTTGTTTTGGGTAAGTATTATGGTTTTAATTAAGGTAAGTATTTTACTTTTAACTGCTTTTTTTGCTTTTTTTGTCCCAAATAATGCTTATTTGCAATTGTTTACATTCAATTTGATAGTATTATGGTTTTAATTAAGGTAAGTATTTTACTTTTAACTGCTTTTTTTGCTTTTTTTTGTCCCAAATAATGCTTATTTGCAATTGTTTACATTCAATTTGATAGGTATGCACATTTTTTTTGTTTTGGGTGAGTATTGTGGTTTTATTTGAGGTAAGTATTTACTTTTAACTGCATTTTGGTCTCAAATAGTGCTTATTTGCCATTATTTTTTGTTCAAATTTGTGTTTACGTTCAGATTTTGACTTGTTTATTTTCAAATTTAACTTGCAGGTTGACGTTTTTGTCTTGTCGGTAAATGGGGTATTTTTTTGTTTTGGGTAAGTATTATGGTTTTAATTAAGGTAAGTATTTTACTTTTAACTGCTTTTTTTGCTTTTTTTTGTCCCAAATAATGCTTATTTGCAATTGTTTACATTCAATTTGATAGGTATGCACATTTTTTGTTTTTGTTTTGGGTGAGTATTGTGGTTTTATTTGAGGTAAGTATTTACTTTTAACTGCCTTTTGGTCTCAAATAGTGCTTATTTGCCATTATTGTTCAAATTTGTGTTTACGTTCAGATTTTGACTTGTTTATTTTCAAATTTAACTTGCAGGTTGACGTTTTTGTCTTGTCGGGAAATGGGGTCAGGTTAGGGTTAGGGTTAGGGTTAGGGTTAGGATTAGGGTTAGGGTCGGGGGTTAGGTTAGGATGGGGGATAGGTTAGGATTAGGGCTGGGATAAGACCAGTTTAGGGGACAGCACACAGACGTAACAGGAGCTCGATGGAAACCGGAAACGTGGGGGGGGCGCACTGGAGGTGGCACAGGCGAGTTAGGATTAGGTAAAAAGTTCCTCCCCCGAAGGAGAGGAACAAAGGCACGGTCCTACCATCCTGGCCCGCACCCCACAACCAGCTCCAGAGCATCCTGCCCGTTGCGGCCGCACCCGCCATGCTGGCCAGGACCAATTAGGGCTTAATAAAGATCGTTTGTGACCTTGAACACGTGTTTGTGCTTATTGTAAGTTTGTTTCTTGATTGCACTTTACCTATCCGGTCGCCTTTGTTATATAATTAATAAGTGAGTCTCGATTTGGCATGTAAGATTGACAGCTGCGCTTGCGTTCAACTAAATATTCGTACCTCGCACCTAATTCATCGACTCCCCTATCTGGGTGGAGCGAGAGCATCTTGCTCTGTGCGGCATCCATGCGCTCTCCTATTTGGGTAGAGCGTGGGTAAATTACTATTTGTTTCCAATTGGTTTTGTACCGGCGTCATTTTGCGCTAAATTTTGTTCATCTGTGTGGCCATCGACAACGTTTCGGCACCTTTTGTGCCTTCTTCAGGTCTGGCACACAGGAATTGCATCTAAATTTAGTTTAGTTTCATCACATGGGGAGCTGCTTCCCCTTCCACGGCCGCATCGAGACTGAGAGCTCCTGCTCCGAACGGTGCTTATATACACTCCTCCAAGTGGGCGGAGCCAGCGATTTGCGCTTGTTTCTTTAACATGGTAACTTGTTTTCTTGCAGGCACCGATTGGGCGTGGATTTGTGATCTCCGGAATAGGTAAGTATATTTTTTTGTTTTGGGTAAGTATTATGGTTTTAATTAAGGTAAGTATTTTACTTTTAACTGCTTTTTTTGCTTTTTTTGTCCCAAATAATGCTTATTTGCAATTGTTTACATTCAATTTGATAGTATTATGGTTTTAATTAAGGTAAGTATTTTACTTTTAACTGCTTTTTTTGCTTTTTTTTGTCCCAAATAATGCTTATTTGCAATTGTTTACATTCAATTTGATAGGTATGCACATTTTTTTTGTTTTGGGTGAGTATTGTGGTTTTATTTGAGGTAAGTATTTACTTTTAACTGCATTTTGGTCTCAAATAGTGCTTATTTGCCATTATTTTTTGTTCAAATTTGTGTTTACGTTCAGATTTTGACTTGTTTATTTTCAAATTTAACTTGCAGGTTGACGTTTTTGTCTTGTCGGTAAATGGGGTATTTTTTTGTTTTGGGTAAGTATTATGGTTTTAATTAAGGTAAGTATTTTACTTTTAACTGCTTTTTTTGCTTTTTTTTGTCCCAAATAATGCTTATTTGCAATTGTTCACATTCAATTTGATAGGTATGCACATTTTTTGTTTTTGTTTTGGGTGAGTATTGTGGTTTTATTTGAGGTAAGTATTTACTTTTAACTGCCTTTTGGTCTCAAATAGTGCTTATTTGCCATTATTGTTCAAATTTGTGTTTACGTTCAGATTTTGACTTGTTTATTTTCAAATTTAACTTGCAGGTTGACGTTTTTGTCTTGTCGGGAAATGGGGTCAGGTTAGGGTTAGGGTTAGGGTTAGGGTTAGGATTAGGGTTAGGGTCGGGGGTTAGGTTAGGATGGGGGATAGGTTAGGATTAGGGCTGGGATAAGACCAGTTTAGGGGACAGCACACAGACGTAACAGGAGCTCGATGGAAACCGGAAACGTGGGGGGGGCGCACTGGAGGTGGCACAGGCGAGTTAGGATTAGGTAAAAAGTTCCTCCCCCGAAGGAGAGGAACAAAGGCACGGTCCTACCATCCTGGCCCGCACCCCACAACCAGCTCCAGAGCATCCTGCCCGTTGCGGCCGCACCCGCCATGCTGGCCAGGACCAATTAGGGCTTAATAAAGATCGTTTGTGACCTTGAACACGTGTTTGTGCTTATTGTAAGTTTGTTTCTTGATTGCACTTTACCTATCCGGTCGCCTTTGTTATATAATTAATAAGTGAGTCTCGATTTGGCATGTAAGATTGACAGCTGCGCTTGCGTTCAACTAAATATTCGTACCTCGCACCTAATTCATCGACTCCCCTATCTGGGTGGAGCGAGAGCATCTTGCTCTGTGCGGCATCCATGCGCTCTCCTATTTGGGTAGAGCGTGGGTAAATTACTATTTGTTTCCAATTGGTTTTGTACCGGCGTCATTTTGCGCTAAATTTTGTTCATCTGTGTGGCCATCGACAACGTTTCGGCACCTTTTGTGCCTTCTTCAGGTCTGGCACACAGGAATTGCATCTAAATTTAGTTTAGTTTCATCACATGGGGAGCTGCTTCCCCTTCCACGGCCGCATCGAGACTGAGAGCTCCTGCTCCGAACGGTGCTTATATACACTCCTCCAAGTGGGCGGAGCCAGCGATTTGCGCTTGTTTCTTTAACATGGTAACTTGTTTTCTTGCAGGCACCGATTGGGCGTGGATTTGTGATCTCCGGAATAGGTAAGTATATTTTTTTGTTTTGGGTAAGTATTATGGTTTTAATTAAGGTAAGTATTTTACTTTTAACTGCTTTTTTTGCTTTTTTTGTCCCAAATAATGCTTATTTGCAATTGTTTACATTCAATTTGATAGTATTATGGTTTTAATTAAGGTAAGTATTTTACTTTTAACTGCTTTTTTTGCTTTTTTTTGTCCCAAATAATGCTTATTTGCAATTGTTTACATTCAATTTGATAGGTATGCACATTTTTTTTGTTTTGGGTGAGTATTGTGGTTTTATTTGAGGTAAGTATTTACTTTTAACTGCATTTTGGTCTCAAATAGTGCTTATTTGCCATTATTTTTTGTTCAAATTTGTGTTTACGTTCAGATTTTGACTTGTTTATTTTCAAATTTAACTTGCAGGTTGACGTTTTTGTCTTGTCGGTAAATGGGGTATTTTTTTGTTTTGGGTAAGTATTATGGTTTTAATTAAGGTAAGTATTTTACTTTTAACTGCTTTTTTTGCTTTTTTTTGTCCCAAATAATGCTTATTTGCAATTGTTTACATTCAATTTGATAGGTATGCACATTTTTTGTTTTTGTTTTGGGTGAGTATTGTGGTTTTATTTGAGGTAAGTATTTACTTTTAACTGCCTTTTGGTCTCAAATAGTGCTTATTTGCCATTATTGTTCAAATTTGTGTTTACGTTCAGATTTTGACTTGTTTATTTTCAAATTTAACTTGCAGGTTGACGTTTTTGTCTTGTCGGGAAATGGGGTCAGGTTAGGGTTAGGGTTAGGGTTAGGGTTAGGATTAGGGTTAGGGTCGGGGGTTAGGTTAGGATGGGGGATAGGTTAGGATTAGGGCTGGGATAAGACCAGTTTAGGGGACAGCACACAGACGTAACAGGAGCTCGATGGAAACCGGGTTAGGGTTAGGGTTAGGGTTAGGGTTAGGGTTAGGGTTAGGGTTAGGGGTTAGGGGTTAGGGTTAGGGTTAGGGTTAGGGTTAGGGTTAGGGTTAGGGTTAGGTTTTGAGTATAGAGACTCATTCCAAAAGGAGCGAGGAGGTGCACGGACCTCCCGGCCCCAGGATCCCCTATCCTCCCTGTCCAAAAAATTGGGTGGTTGGGTTAGGGTTAGGGTTAGGGTTAGGGTTAGGGTTAGGGTTAGGGTTAGGGTTAGGGTTAGGGTTAGGATTAAGTATGGAGTTCCTCCCCCGAAGGAGAGGAGCAAAGGCACGGTCCTACCGTCCACGCCCACGTCCCACAACCAGCCCCAGAGCACACTGTCCGTCGTGGCTGCGCCAGCCATGCTGGTCAGGCCAAATTGGGCTTAATAAACATGTATTTGCTTTGTAGTTGTTGTGTTGTTTTTGTGTTTGTACTTTGCCTATCCGGTCGCCTTTGTTATATATGTAATAAATGAGTCTCGACTTGGCATGATAGATTGACAGCTGCATTTGCGGTCAAATTAATCGTACCTCGCACTTAATTCATCGACTCCCCTATCTGGGTGGAGCGAGAGCATCTTGCTCTGTGCGGCATCCATGCGCTCTCCTATCTGGGTAGAGCGTGGGTCAATATTAATTTTGGGTCTAATTGTTTTCCTATGGGCGCTAGTTTGCGCTCCCTTTTATTTCCTCCGTGTGGCCATCGACAACGTTTCGGCATCTTTTGTGCCTTCCTCAGGTCTGGCACACGGGAATTGCAGCTAAATTTAGTTTTATTGCACGTGGAGCTGTTTCCTCCTTCATGGCCGCATCGAGACTGAGTTTCCTGCTTGGAGCGGTCCTTATATAGTTTCATGTCAGCAATTTGCGTTTCGTACCGGATAATTTCCCATTTACTTATTTTAGCTTATTAACTTGTTGTTTTTTTCGCTCTTGTGTATTTCTGTTTCTTTTCTTGCAGGTACCGATTGGGCGTGAATATGTGATCTCGGCATAGGTAAGTATAACTGTGTTTCCTTTTTTTTAGGTTTGTATCAGGTAAGTATTGTTTTTTGATAATGTAATTATTTACTTCCAACCATTTTTTAGTTTATATTCAATTTTGTGTTTAGGTTTCCTTTTTTCAGGTTTGTATCAGGTAAGTATTGTTTTTTGATAGTGTAAATATTTACTTCCAACCACTTTTTAGTTTATATCCAATTTTGTGTTTATGTTCAAATTTTTGACTTCTTATTTTCAATTTTTGACTTACAGGTTGAAATTTTTTTCATATTGGGATTTTAGTTTATATCCAATTTTGTGTTTGTTTCCTTTTTTCAGGTTTGTATCAGGTAAGTATTGTTTTTTGATAGTGTAAATATTTACTTCCAACCACTTTTTAGTTTATATCCAATTTTGTGTTTATGTTCAAATTTTTGACTTCTTATTTTCAATTTTTGACTTACAGGTTGAAATTTTTTTCATATTGGGAGTCAGGGAGGGATTTGGGTTAGGGTTAGGGTTAGGGTTGGGGTTAGGGTTAGGGTTAGGGTTTGGGGTTAGGTTAGGGTTAGGGTTAGGGTAGGATCGGTTTAGGGGACAGCGCACAGACGCAGCAGGAGCTGAATGGAAACTGGAAACGTGGGGGGGCAGTGGAGGTGGCACAGGCGAGTTAGGATTAAGTATGGAGTTCCTCCCCCGAAGGAGAGGAGCAAAGGCACGGTCCTACCGTCCACGCCCACGTCCCACAACCAGCCCCAGAGCACACTGTCCGTCGTGGCTGCGCCAGCCATGCTGGTCAGGCCAAATTGGGCTTAATAAACATGTATTTGCTTTGTAGTTGTTGTGTTGTTTTTGTGTTTGTACTTTGCCTATCCGGTCGCCTTTGTTATATATGTAATAAATGAGTCTCGACTTGGCATGATAGATTGACAGCTGCATTTGCGGTCAAATTAATCGTACCTCGCACTTAATTCATCGACTCCCCTATCTGGGTGGAGCGAGAGCATCTTGCTCTGTGCGGCATCCATGCGCTCTCCTATCTGGGTAGAGCGTGGGTCAATATTAATTTTGGGTCTAATTGTTTTCCTATGGGCGCTAGTTTGCGCTCCCTTTTATTTCCTCCGTGTGGCCATCGACAACGTTTCGGCATCTTTTGTGCCTTCCTCAGGTCTGGCACACGGGAATTGCAGCTAAATTTAGTTTTATTGCACGTGGAGCTGTTTCCTCCTTCATGGCCGCATCGAGACTGAGTTTCCTGCTTGGAGCGGTCCTTATATAGTTTCATGTCAGCAATTTGCGTTTCGTACCGGATAATTTCCCATTTACTTATTTTAGCTTATTAACTTGTTGTTTTTTTCGCTCTTGTGTATTTCTGTTTCTTTTCTTGCAGGTACCGATTGGGCGTGAATATGTGATCTCGGCATAGGTAAGTATAACTGTGTTTCCTTTTTTTTAGGTTTGTATCAGGTAAGTATTGTTTTTTGATAATGTAATTATTTACTTCCAACCATTTTTTAGTTTATATTCAATTTTGTGTTTAGGTTTCCTTTTTTCAGGTTTGTATCAGGTAAGTATTGTTTTTTGATAGTGTAAATATTTACTTCCAACCACTTTTTAGTTTATATCCAATTTTGTGTTTATGTTCAAATTTTTGACTTCTTATTTTCAATTTTTGACTTACAGGTTGAAATTTTTTTCATATTGGGATTTTAGTTTATATCCAATTTTGTGTTTGTTTCCTTTTTTCAGGTTTGTATCAGGTAAGTATTGTTTTTTGATAGTGTAAATATTTACTTCCAACCACTTTTTAGTTTATATCCAATTTTGTGTTTATGTTCAAATTTTTGACTTCTTATTTTCAATTTTTGACTTACAGGTTGAAATTTTTTTCATATTGGGAGTCAGGGAGGGATTTGGGTTAGGGTTAGGGTTAGGGTTGGGGTTAGGGTTAGGGTTAGGGTTTGGGGTTAGGTTAGGGTTAGGGTTAGGGTAGGATCGGTTTAGGGGACAGCGCACAGACGCAGCAGGAGCTGAATGGAAACTGGAAACGTGGGGGGGCAGTGGAGGTGGCACAGGCGAGTTAGGATTAAGTATGGAGTTCCTCCCCCGAAGGAGAGGAGCAAAGGCACGGTCCTACCGTCCACGCCCACGTCCCACAACCAGCCCCAGAGCACACTGTCCGTCGTGGCTGCGCCAGCCATGCTGGTCAGGCCAAATTGGGCTTAATAAACATGTATTTGCTTTGTAGTTGTTGTGTTGTTTTTGTGTTTGTACTTTGCCTATCCGGTCGCCTTTGTTATATATGTAATAAATGAGTCTCGACTTGGCATGATAGATTGACAGCTGCATTTGCGGTCAAATTAATCGTACCTCGCACTTAATTCATCGACTCCCCTATCTGGGTGGAGCGAGAGCATCTTGCTCTGTGCGGCATCCATGCGCTCTCCTATCTGGGTAGAGCGTGGGTTAGGGTTAGGGTTAGGGTTAGGGTTAGGGTTAGGGTTAGGGTTAGGGTTAGGGTCAGGGTCAGGGTCAGGGTCAGGGTCAGGGTTAGGGTTAGGGTCAGGGTCAGGGTCAGGGTCAGGGTTAGGGTTAGGGTTAGGGTTAGGGTTAGGGTTAGGGTTAGGGTTAGGGTTAAGTATGGAGTTCCTCCCCCGAAGGAGAGGAGCAAAGGCACGGTCCTACCGTCCACGCCCACGTCCCACAACCAGCCCCAGAGCACACTGTCCGTCGTGGCTGCGCCAGCCATGCTGGTCAGGCCAAATTGGGCTTAATAAACATGTATTTGCTTTGTAGTTGTTGTTTGTTTTTGTGTTTGTACTTTGCCTATCCGGTCGCCTTTGTTATATATGTAATAAATGAGTCTCGACTTGGCATGATAGATTGACAGCTGCATTTGCGGTCAAATTAATCGTACCTCGCACTTAATTCATCGACTCCCCTATCTGGGTGGAGCGAGAGCATCTTGCTCTGTGCGGCATCCATGCGCTCTCCTATCTGGGTAGAGCGTGGGTCAATAATAATTTTGCGTCTAATTGTTTTCCTATCGGCGCTAGTTTGCGCTCCCTTTTATTTCCTCCGTGTGGCCATCGACAACGTTTCGGTTTAAGTATGGAGTTCCTCCCCCGAAGGAGAGGAGCAAAGGCACGGTCCTACCGTCCACGCCCACGTCCCACAACCAGCCCCAGAGCACACTGTCCGTCGTGGCTGCGCCAGCCATGCTGGTCAGGCCAAATTGGGCTTAATAAACATGTATTTGCTTTGTAGTTGTTGTGTTGTTTTTGTGTTTGTACTTTGCCTATCCGGTCGCCTTTGTTATATATGTAATAAATGAGTCTCGACTTGGCATGATAGATTGACAGCTGCATTTGCGGTCAAATTAATCGTACCTCGCACTTAATTCATCGACTCCCCTATCTGGGTGGAGCGAGAGCATCTTGCTCTGTGCGGCATCCATGCGCTCTCCTATCTGGGTAGAGCGTGGGTCAATATTAATTTTGGGTCTAATTGTTTTCCTATGGGCGCTAGTTTGCGCTCCCTTTTATTTCCTCCGTGTGGCCATCGACAACGTTTCGGCATCTTTTGTGCCTTCCTCAGGTCTGGCACACGGGAATTGCAGCTAAATTTAGTTTTATTGCACGTGGAGCTGTTTCCTCCTTCATGGCCGCATCGAGACTGAGTTTCCTGCTTGGAGCGGTCCTTATATAGTTTCATGTCAGCAATTTGCGTTTCGTACCGGATAATTTCCCATTTACTTATTTTAGCTTATTAACTTGTTGTTTTTTTCGCTCTTGTGTATTTCTGTTTCTTTTCTTGCAGGTACCGATTGGGCGTGAATATGTGATCTCGGCATAGGTAAGTATAACTGTGTTTCCTTTTTTTTAGGTTTGTATCAGGTAAGTATTGTTTTTTGATAATGTAATTATTTACTTCCAACCATTTTTTAGTTTATATTCAATTTTGTGTTTAGGTTTCCTTTTTTCAGGTTTGTATCAGGTAAGTATTGTTTTTTGATAGTGTAAATATTTACTTCCAACCACTTTTTAGTTTATATCCAATTTTGTGTTTATGTTCAAATTTTTGACTTCTTATTTTCAATTTTTGACTTACAGGTTGAAATTTTTTTCATATTGGGATTTTAGTTTATATCCAATTTTGTGTTTGTTTCCTTTTTTCAGGTTTGTATCAGGTAAGTATTGTTTTTTGATAGTGTAAATATTTACTTCCAACCACTTTTTAGTTTATATCCAATTTTGTGTTTATGTTCAAATTTTTGACTTCTTATTTTCAATTTTTGACTTACAGGTTGAAATTTTTTTCATATTGGGAGTCAGGGAGGGATTTGGGTTAGGGTTAGGGTTAGGGTTGGGGTTAGGGTTAGGGTTAGGGTTTGGGGTTAGGTTAGGGTTAGGGTTAGGGTAGGATCGGTTTAGGGGACAGCGCACAGACGCAGCAGGAGCTGAATGGAAACTGGAAACGTGGGGGGGCAGTGGAGGTGGCACAGGCGAGTTAGGATTAAGTATGGAGTTCCTCCCCCGAAGGAGAGGAGCAAAGGCACGGTCCTACCGTCCACGCCCACGTCCCACAACCAGCCCCAGAGCACACTGTCCGTCGTGGCTGCGCCAGCCATGCTGGTCAGGCCAAATTGGGCTTAATAAACATGTATTTGCTTTGTAGTTGTTGTGTTGTTTTTGTGTTTGTACTTTGCCTATCCGGTCGCCTTTGTTATATATGTAATAAATGAGTCTCGACTTGGCATGATAGATTGACAGCTGCATTTGCGGTCAAATTAATCGTACCTCGCACTTAATTCATCGACTCCCCTATCTGGGTGGAGCGAGAGCATCTTGCTCTGTGCGGCATCCATGCGCTCTCCTATCTGGGTAGAGCGTGGGTCAATAGGGTTAGGGTTAGGGTTAGGGTTAGGGTTAGGGGTTAGGGTTAGGGTTAGGGTTAGGGTTAGGGTTAGGGTTAGGGTTAGGGTTAGGGTTAGGGTTAGGTTTTGAGTATAGAGACTCATTCCAAAAGGAGCGAGGAGGTGCACGGACCTCCCGGTCCCAGGATCCCCTATCCTCCCTGTCCAAAAAATTGGGTGGTTGACGTGGTCCCCTCCGACCACGACTAACCACCGTCCACTCTGTCATTGTTGTCTTTTAAACTAATTTAATTTTGAAATTTTAGTGTATTTTTAACTTTATTTATTTACCAAATAAATTTAATGTACTAATTTGCCAATGAAACCCAATTCAATCCCTTTATTTATTCACGTAATTATCGAGACCCCCAAATCAATAAAGTCCCCAATAACCCAAACCCAGTGTATTGTGCCAAAAACAAATAAATTTCTTTTTAAATGAACTGAAACAAATACGACGTTTCGACCTTAATCGGTCTTCATCAGGTATTATCAAAACAAAATAAATGAAAAAAATGAAGAAAACTCCCCAAAAAATATATTAGTGAAAGAGTTGGCTAGTTTTTAAGAGAGCAGAGAGTTGTCGACTGTTCGAGAGACAAATGCACAATGAGCCTGTTTTTTTCTCACCTCCTTTTTTCTTTTTTCCGGGTCCCTTTTCCTTTTTCCTTTTTTACTTTTGATTCGGATTTTATTTTGTTGACTTGTATATCACTTTTCGCACTATAAACCACTAAATACACTGGTCTAATTATTTTCATTCGTTCTGTTGCTTATTTTACATCAAATGTATAATTTGTGTTAATATTGTTTTGTTTATTTGTGTCTTTGTGACTCAATCATCAATTAATATTTAATGTTACCTCTGTGTTTTTAATACTTCTGAAATTTCGTAAATGATTTTAAATTAATTAGTATTTATACATTTTAAATTTTGACGTTTTATGTATTTTTAAGCTTTCTTAGTGTTTTTGAAAATTTGTAATTGTCAATTTTTTAAAAAAGTTTTACATGTTATACTCTGCAAAATTTTGTTAGTTGTAATTAGCGGCAGAATTATAATTTAGGCGATTGTTGATGTTAGGATTGTGTGATGTGGTTGGGGTTAGGGGTTAGGGTTAGGGTTAGGATTAGGGTTAGGGTTAGGGTTAGGGTAGGGTTAGGGTTAGGGTTAGGATTAGGTTTGGGGTTAGGTTAGGATTATGGGTAAAGAGTAGGGATTGGGGTTAGGTTAGGATTATGGGTAAGGAGTAGGGATTGGGGTTAGGGATGGGATTGTAGTCAGAATTCAAATCAAGTGGTGTATGGTGAACCTTCAATGCTTGATGTTTAGTCCAATTGGCTCCCTAGTTCCCAATGTAAATATCCAATATCGTTCCCTCCCTTTTCTTTCTCTGTCTGTCCAATTAATGTTCTTTTGTAATCCCGCCATTCTCATTGAGGCCATACCATGATCAACAAAATGTTTAACTAAGGGTGTGTCCATTTCCTTCTTGTTCTTCACATTATACCGATGCTGATACATGCGTGTGGACAAATTGTTTCGTGATTCGCCAACATATTGGATTCCACATTTGTTACAAAAAATAACATAAACACAATTTCTAGATTTTGGGTTGAATCCCTGTTCAATTTCAAACACTGTTCCCGTTTCCTTATTTTTAATGAAATTTAGTCTCTTGAATTGAGTGTCCAATAATAAGGGTTTTTCCCACTTTAATGTTGGTAATTTTGCCTGGATCAAAATGTCTGCCAGGCTCTTGTTCCGTTTGTAGGCAGAAATGACCTTAGTCTCAGAAAATAGTCCATCTCGGATACCCAGTTCCTGGAAATTGGTTTTGAATTTCCTGTTCAACAGAGTACTGGGTTAGGGTTAGGGTTAGGGTTAGGGTTAGGGTTAGGGTTAGGGTTAGGGTTAGGGGTTAGGGTTAGGGTTAGGGTTAGGGTTAGGGTTAGGGTTAGGGTTAGGGTTAGGGGTTAGGGTTAGGGTTAGGGTTAGGGTTAGGGTTAGGGTTAGGGTTAGGGTTAGGGTTGGGTTGGGTTAGGGTTAGGGTTAGGGTTAGGGTTAGGGTTAGGGTTAGGGTTAGGGTTAGGGTTGCGGTAGGAGCCCCCCCTCCTGTTGGAAGCAGGGGCAAAAGCACGGTCCATCCGTCCGGCACACCTCCCAGCGCCCAGCCCAGGGTCCTGATGAGCAAAACGGCGGCGTCGGCCATAGTGGACCGTGGTCCAACCTTGCTCCATGGCTAGAATTCGCCTTTGTTATATATGTAATAAAATAGTTTTTATCCAACAAAATTGTTTTTAATATGGTTGTTTTTATTGAAACAGTTCTTAATAAAATTTCTTTTGTTAGATTTTGTTTGGCCAATATATAATGTAAGTGTGCCTTGACAACGTTTCGGCCGCTAGGGCCTTCCTCAGGTCTGGCACACAAAAATGAAATTGATGCTGATATCTACTGTTTGTAATTACTGCTGAGTTGTTTTCTCTTTGCTCTCTCTCCACGCACTGAGCGTCTGTTGCGCCATGCGTCCTTTTATAGTCTCTGTTTGGTAAGAGTTTCTATTTTCAAATTTTAGTTTTTGTTTCTGACTTTTTCTTTTTTGGAAATAAAATTGGTTTTAGCCTAATTTAATGTTTTCCAATTACGATTTGATATTATGAATTATGATTTTGAATATTTTATTGTTTTGTTTTTTGTTTTGTTTTGTTTTTTTATTTATTTTTGTTTTTTAATCTCTGTTTGGTAAGAGTTTCTATTTTCAAATTTTAGTTTTTGTTTCTGACTTTTTCTTTCTTGGAAATAAAATTGGTTTCAGCCTAATTGAATGTTTTCCAATTACGATTTGATATTATGAATTATGATTTTGAATATTTTATTGTTTTGTTTTTTGTTTTGTTTTGTTTTTTTATTTATTTTTGTTTTTTAATCTCTGTTTGGTAAGAGTTTCTATTTTCAAATTTTAGTTTTTGTTTCTGACTTTTTCTTTTTTGGAAATAAAATTGGTTTCAGCCTAATTGAATGTTTTCCAATTACGATTTGATATTATGAATTATGATTTTGAATATTTTATTGTTTTGTTTTGTTTTTTTACTTATTTTTGTTTGTTAATTTTTTGTTTCTCATCTTTCTTACTGCAGGTAAGTAGATTATTCAGGTAGGTATTTACGTATATATTTTGTGAATTATGATTTTGAATATTTTATTGTTTTGTTTTTGTTTTGTTTTTTTAACTTTTGTTTCTCATTTTTCTTACTGCAGGTAAGTGGATAATTGAGGTAGGTATTTACGTATATATTTTTTTTGATTTTTGTCTTTTCTAATTTTTTAGGTGGGCATGGTCCGGGGACCAGAGGCGTGGTACCAATTTGAGGTAAGTATCCAAGGTAGGTATCTATGGTAAGTAAGTCCGAATTGATTTTAATAAATTTGTCCTAATTATGTTAATTGAGCCTGCTGTTCGGAATTTCTGTTCCTAGTAGGACATAAACAGGGAATTGGATTGAGGTAAGGATTAGGGTTAGGGTTAGGGTTAGGGTTGGGGTTAGGGTTAGGGTTAGGGTTGGGGTTAGGGTTAGGGTTAGGGTTAGGGTTAGGGTTAGGATTGGGGGTAGGGTTGGGTGTTAGGACATGGAGTACGCTTAGGTCCCGCTTGGGTGGGGCTTAGAACGAAGATTATATCGAGGCCCATAAATCTCGTCGGGGTCTTCGGGCTCCCATTCAGTTGAATCATCGGATTCAGTTGACTCATCGGAGAAGGACCCGTGTTCAGGTTCTCCCACTGGGTCAATGATGGGGTCCAGATCGGGGTTCGGGTTCAGCACTCCGACCTCATATGAAGTCGGACCTCGACCGTCAACCCAACGTGCAGTAGGGCTACGCGAATGCGATGGCATACAGAAGACCGATTTTCGGTTCTTCCAACCCTCTCGAGCCACCGTCCTCTGGGCCTGGACTGGCATGGAAGATGCCGAGGGCACCGAAACTGAACTCGGTGTCGGTGAAGTCTGGGCCAGGACTGGCGTCAACAGAGCCACGGGCACCGGAACTCGACTTGGTGCCGGCGACGACTGGGTCCGAATTGGCGTCAATAGAGTCACGGGCTCCGCCATTGGAGTCACGGGCTCCGGATCCGGACGTGGTGTTGGAGGGGAAGTGGGGCTAGGTGAATCAGGAGGTAGATCCACCGTGCTTGCCCTGATCTGCTCCGTTACATAGTCCAAAGTGTCCTGCGAGAGCCGCGGAAAATTCCGTCTGGCCCACCTCGTCGCCACCTCAAAGGCAGCGTCCCATTCCGGCGTAATGAGTACCAGCAGGTCATCCAATAATTGGGTAAGGCAGGTCAGGTAATGGTCGGTGAGGATTTGGCATGTTGTGTGACCCCAATTTAGAGCATTGCCCATGATCAGGTCCAACGCATCCCCGGTAGGGAACGCTGGCCTGACCATGGTCGACAACACCTCCACCATCCTTGCAAACATTCGCGGTTGCGGGGCTCCTCCCTCAGGGTTAACATTCCGCAGATGGTGGGTCACCTTAATGATGCTGTGCAACTTCCGGACTAGGAGGCCAAATTGAGCATCAGCTCGTCGCCACTCATTGGCCGGAGCCTTACTTCGGGTGGAATGCACATCAGAGGGCCGTTCACCACCTTGGCGTACCACCGTAGCATATGAGCGAACCCTGAAGCCGGAGCGGCTGGGGGGCACCGGAGGAGGCACTGGCTGGTTAGGATTGCGGTAGGAGCCCCCCCTCCTGTTGGAAGCAGGGGCAAAAGCACGGTCCATCCGTCCGGCACACCTCCCAGCGCCCAGCCCAGGGTCCTGATGAGCAAAACGGCGGCGTCGGCCATAGTGGACCGTGGTCCAACCTTGCTCCATGGCTAGAATTCGCCTTTGTTATATATGTAATAAAATAGTTTTTATCCAACAAAATTGTTTTTAATATGGTTGTTTTTATTGAAACAGTTCTTAATAAAATTTCTTTTGTTAGATTTTGTTTGGCCAATATATAATGTAAGTGTGCCTTGACAACGTTTCGGCCGCTAGGGCCTTCCTCAGGTCTGGCACACAAAAATGAAATTGATGCTGATATCTACTGTTTGTAATTACTGCTGAGTTGTTTTCTCTTTGCTCTCTCTCCACGCACTGAGCGTCTGTTGCGCCATGCGTCCTTTTATAGTCTCTGTTTGGTAAGAGTTTCTATTTTCAAATTTTAGTTTTTGTTTCTGACTTTTTCTTTTTTGGAAATAAAATTGGTTTTAGCCTAATTTAATGTTTTCCAATTACGATTTGATATTATGAATTATGATTTTGAATATTTTATTGTTTTGTTTTTTGTTTTGTTTTGTTTTTTTATTTATTTTTGTTTTTTAATCTCTGTTTGGTAAGAGTTTCTATTTTCAAATTTTAGTTTTTGTTTCTGACTTTTTCTTTCTTGGAAATAAAATTGGTTTCAGCCTAATTGAATGTTTTCCAATTACGATTTGATATTATGAATTATGATTTTGAATATTTTATTGTTTTGTTTTTTGTTTTGTTTTGTTTTTTTATTTATTTTTGTTTTTTAATCTCTGTTTGGTAAGAGTTTCTATTTTCAAATTTTAGTTTTTGTTTCTGACTTTTTCTTTTTTGGAAATAAAATTGGTTTCAGCCTAATTGAATGTTTTCCAATTACGATTTGATATTATGAATTATGATTTTGAATATTTTATTGTTTTGTTTTGTTTTTTTACTTATTTTTGTTTGTTAATTTTTTGTTTCTCATCTTTCTTACTGCAGGTAAGTAGATTATTCAGGTAGGTATTTACGTATATATTTTGTGAATTATGATTTTGAATATTTTATTGTTTTGTTTTTGTTTTGTTTTTTTAACTTTTGTTTCTCATTTTTCTTACTGCAGGTAAGTGGATAATTGAGGTAGGTATTTACGTATATATTTTTTTTGATTTTTGTCTTTTCTAATTTTTTAGGTGGGCATGGTCCGGGGACCAGAGGCGTGGTACCAATTTGAGGTAAGTATCCAAGGTAGGTATCTATGGTAAGTAAGTCCGAATTGATTTTAATAAATTTGTCCTAATTATGTTAATTGAGCCTGCTGTTCGGAATTTCTGTTCCTAGTAGGACATAAACAGGGAATTGGATTGAGGTAAGGATTAGGGTTAGGGTTAGGGTTAGGGTTGGGGTTAGGGTTAGGGTTAGGGTTGGGGTTAGGGTTAGGGTTAGGGTTAGGGTTAGGGTTAGGATTGGGGGTAGGGTTGGGTTAGGGTTAGGGTTAGGGTTAGGGTTAGGGTTAGGGTTAGGGTTAGGGTTAAGTATGGAGTTCCTCCCCCGAAGGAGAGGAGCAAAGGCACGGTCCTACCGTCCACGCCCACGTCCCACAACCAGCCCCAGAGCACACTGTCCGTCGTGGCTGCGCCAGCCATGCTGGTCAGGCCAAATTGGGCTTAATAAACATGTATTTGCTTTGTAGTTGTTGTTTGTTTTTGTGTTTGTACTTTGCCTATCCGGTCGCCTTTGTTATATATGTAATAAATGAGTCTCGACTTGGCATGATAGATTGACAGCTGCATTTGCGGTCAAATTAATCGTACCTCGCACTTAATTCATCGACTCCCCTATCTGGGTGGAGCGAGAGCATCTTGCTCTGTGCGGCATCCATGCGCCCTCCTATCTGGGTAGAGCGTGGGTCAATAATAATTTTGCGTCTAATTGTTTTCCTATCGGCGCTAGTTTGCGCTCCCTTTTATTTCCTCCGTGTGGCCATCGACAACGTTTCGGCATCTTTTGTGCCTTCCTCAGGTCTGGCACACGGGAATTGCAGCTAAATTTAGTTTTATTGCACGTGGAGCTGTTTCCTCCCTCATGGCCGCATCGAGACTGAGTTTCCTGCTTGGAGCGGTCCTTATATAGTTTCATGTCAGCAATTTGCGTTTCGTACCGGATATTTTCCATTTACTTATTTTAGCTTATTAATTTGTTGGTTTTTTCGCTCTTGTGTATTTCTGTTTCTTTTCTTGCAGGTACCGATTGGGCGTGAATATGTGATCTCGGCATAGGTAAGTATAACTGTGTTTCCTTTTTTTTAGGTTTGTATCAGGTAAGTATTGTTTTTTGATAATGTAATTATTTACTTCCAACCATTTTTTAGTGTATATTCAATTTTGTGTTTATGTTTCCTTTTTTCAGGTTTGTATCAGGTAAGTATTGTTTTTTGATAGTGTAAATATTTACTTCCAACCACTTTTTAGTTTATATCCAATTTTGTGTTTATGTTCAAATTTTTGACTTCTTATTTTCAATTTTTGACTTACAGGTTGAAATTTTTTTCATATTGGGATTTTCGTTTATATCCAATTTTGTGTTTATGTTTCCTTTTTTCAGGTTTGTATCAGGTAAGTATTGTTTTTTGATAGTGTAAATATTTACTTCCAACCACTTTTTAGTTTATATCCAATTTTGTGTTTATGTTCAAATTTTTGACTTCTTATTTTCAATTTTTGACTTACAGGTTGAAATTTTTTTCATATTGGGAGTCAGGGAGGGATTTGGGTTAGGGTTAGGGTTAGGGTTGGGGTTAGGGTTAGGGTTAGGGTTTGGGGTTAGGTTAGGGTTAGGGTTAGGGTAGGATCGGTTTAGGGGACAGCGCACAGACGCAGCAGGAGCTGAATGGAAACTGGAAATGTGGGGGGGCAGTGGAGGTGGCACAGGCGAGTTAGGATTAAGTATGGAGTTCCTCCCCCGAAGGAGAGGAGCAAAGGCACGGTCCTACCGTCCACGCCCACGTCCCACAACCAGCCCCAGAGCACACTGTCCGTCGTGGCTGCGCCAGCCATGCTGGTCAGGCCAAATTGGGCTTAATAAACATGTATTTGCTTTGTAGTTGTTGTTTGTTTTTGTGTTTGTACTTTGCCTATCCGGTCGCCTTTGTTATATATGTAATAAATGAGTCTCGACTTGGCATGATAGATTGACAGCTGCATTTGCGGTCAAATTAATCGTACCTCGCACTTAATTCATCGACTCCCCTATCTGGGTGGAGCGAGAGCATCTTGCTCTGTGCGGCATCCATGCGCCCTCCTATCTGGGTAGAGCGTGGGTCAATAATAATTTTGCGTCTAATTGTTTTCCTATCGGCGCTAGTTTGCGCTCCCTTTTATTTCCTCCGTGTGGCCATCGACAACGTTTCGGCATCTTTTGTGCCTTCCTCAGGTCTGGCACACGGGAATTGCAGCTAAATTTAGTTTTATTGCACGTGGAGCTGTTTCCTCCCTCATGGCCGCATCGAGACTGAGTTTCCTGCTTGGAGCGGTCCTTATATAGTTTCATGTCAGCAATTTGCGTTTCGTACCGGATATTTTCCATTTACTTATTTTAGCTTATTAATTTGTTGGTTTTTTCGCTCTTGTGTATTTCTGTTTCTTTTCTTGCAGGTACCGATTGGGCGTGAATATGTGATCTCGGCATAGGTAAGTATAACTGTGTTTCCTTTTTTTTAGGTTTGTATCAGGTAAGTATTGTTTTTTGATAATGTAATTATTTACTTCCAACCATTTTTTAGTGTATATTCAATTTTGTGTTTATGTTTCCTTTTTTCAGGTTTGTATCAGGTAAGTATTGTTTTTTGATAGTGTAAATATTTACTTCCAACCACTTTTTAGTTTATATCCAATTTTGTGTTTATGTTCAAATTTTTGACTTCTTATTTTCAATTTTTGACTTACAGGTTGAAATTTTTTTCATATTGGGATTTTCGTTTATATCCAATTTTGTGTTTATGTTTCCTTTTTTCAGGTTTGTATCAGGTAAGTATTGTTTTTTGATAGTGTAAATATTTACTTCCAACCACTTTTTAGTTTATATCCAATTTTGTGTTTATGTTCAAATTTTTGACTTCTTATTTTCAATTTTTGACTTACAGGTTGAAATTTTTTTCATATTGGGAGTCAGGGAGGGATTTGGGTTAGGGTTAGGGTTAGGGTTGGGGTTAGGGTTAGGGTTAGGGTTTGGGGTTAGGTTAGGGTTAGGGTTAGGGTAGGATCGGTTTAGGGGACAGCGCACAGACGCAGCAGGAGCTGAATGGAAACTGGAAATGTGGGGGGGCAGTGGAGGTGGCACAGGCGAGTTAGGATTAAGTATGGAGTTCCTCCCCCGAAGGAGAGGAGCAAAGGCACGGTCCTACCGTCCACGCCCACGTCCCACAACCAGCCCCAGAGCACACTGTCCGTCGTGGCTGCGCCAGCCATGCTGGTCAGGCCAAATTGGGCTTAATAAACATGTATTTGCTTTGTAGTTGTTGTTTGTTTTTGTGTTTGTACTTTGCCTATCCGGTCGCCTTTGTTATATATGTAATAAATGAGTCTCGACTTGGCATGATAGATTGACAGCTGCATTTGCGGTCAAATTAATCGTACCTCGCACTTAATTCATCGACTCCCCTATCTGGGTGGAGCGAGAGCATCTTGCTCTGTGCGGCATCCATGCGCCCTCCTATCTGGGTAGAGCGTGGGTTAGGGTTAGGGTTAGGGTTAGGGTTAGGGTTAGGGTTAGGGTTAGGGTTAGGGTTAGGGTTAGGGTTAGGGTTAGGGTTAGGGTTAGGATTAGGTAAAGAGTTCCTCCCCCGAAGGAGAGGAACAAAGGCACGGTCCTACCATCCCGGCCCGCACCCCACAACCAGCTCCAGAGCATCCTGCCCGTTGCGGCCGCACCCGCCATGCTGGCCAGGACCAATTAGGACTTAATAAAGATCGTTTGTGACCTTGAACACGTGTTTGTGCTTATTGTAAGTTTGTTTCTTGATTGCACTTTACCTATCCGGTCGCCTTTGTTATATAATTAATAAGTGAGTCTCGATTTGGCATGTAAGATTGACAGCTGCGCTTGCGTTCAACTAAATATTCGTACCTCGCACCTAATTCATCGACTCCCCTATCTGGGTGGAGCGAGAGCATCTTGCTCTGTGCGGCATCCATGCGCTCTCCTATTTGGGTAGAGCGTGGGTAAATTACTATTTGTTTCCAATTGGTTTTGTACCGGCGTCATTTTGCGCTAAATTTTGTTCATCTGTGTGGCCATCGACAACGTTTCGGCACCTTTTGTGCCTTCTTCAGGTCTGGCACACAGGAATTGCATCTAAATTTAGTTTAGTTTCATCACATGGGGAGCTGCTTCCCCTTCCACGGCCGCATCGAGACTGAGAGCTCCTGCTCCGAACGGTGCTTATATACACTCCTCCAAGTGGGCGGAGCCAGCGATTTGCGCTTGTTTCTTTAACATGGTAACTTGTTTTCTTGCAGGCACCGATTGGGCGTGGATTTGTGATCTCCGGAATAGGTAAGTATATTTTTTTGTTTTGGGTAAGTATTATGGTTTTAATTAAGGTAAGTATTTTACTTTTAACTGCTTTTTTTGCTTTTTTTTGTCCCAAATAATGCTTATTTGCAATTGTTTACATTCAATTTGATAGTATTATGGTTTTAATTAAGGTAAGTATTTTACTTTTAACTGCTTTTTTTGCTTTTTTTTGTCCCAAATAATGCTTATTTGCAATTGTTTACATTCAATTTGATAGGTATGCACATTTTTTTGTTTTGGGTGAGTATTGTGGTTTTATTTGAGGTGAGTATTTACTTTTAACTGCATTTTGGTCTCAAATAGTGCTTATTTGCCATTATTTTTTGTTCAAATTAGTGCTTATTTGCCATTATTTTTTGTTCAAATTTGTGTTTACGTTCAGATTTTGACTTGTTTATTTTCAAATTTAACTTGCAGGTTGACGTTTTTGTCTTGTCGGGAAATGGGGTATTTTTTTTGTTTTGGGTAAGTATTATGGTTTTAATTAAGGTAAGGGTTAGGGTTAGGGTTAGGGTTAGGGTTAGGGTTAGGGTTAGGGTTAGGGTTAGGGTTAGGGTTAGGGTTAGGGTTAGGGTTAGGGTTAGGGTTAGGGTTAGGGTTAGGGTTAGGGTCAGGGTTAGGGTTAGGGTCAGGGTCAGGGTTAGGGTTAGGGTTAGGGTTAGGGTTAGGGTTAGGGTTAGGGTTAGGGTTAGGGTTAGGGTTAGGGTTAGGGTTAGGGTTAGGGTTAGGGTTAGGGTTAGGGTTAGGGTTAGGGTTAGGGTTAGGGTTAGGGTTAGGGTTAGGGTTAGGGTTAGGGTTAGGGTTAGGGTTAGGGGTTAGGGTTAGGGTTAGGGTTAGGGTTAGGGTTAGGGTTAGGGTTAGGGTTAGGGTTAGGGTTAGGATTGGATTGTGAAGTCCAACCCCTACCAGGGACAGGGAACTGATGTCCCCCCCTAGCAGAAGAGGACAACGCACGGTCCATCCATCCGTGGCCATACCTCGCCACCCGCTCCCGGGTTGTAGGCTGGCGCTGTCGCCCCCTACGGACAACTGTCCATTCCCCGTTGTAATTAATTGACATATTAAATTTTGGACTTCAAATTTTTATTGTTTTGTCTTATTTGTATATTTTTTATTTTTCAATTTTCAAAGGGTAAAACTTGAATTTTAGACTTTTTATTCTATAACAAATTATCAAATGTCTATTTTTCAAAAAGATTTTTAGTGTCCGAATTGTCCGAATTTAGCAACGTAATTTATTGCAATGAAATAAAATAAATGATTTGTAAATAACTGTAAATAAAATAAACAATAGTAAATTATTAAATTGAATGTATATAGTAGTGTGCCTTAACAACGTTTCGGCTATACTAAGCCTTCTTCAGGTCTGGCACACCCGTATTGAATGAAATATTTTTGTTTCTCATAGGGTACAATGATGTGTCTTGCTCGAAATTCGAATTCGTACTGAAGGTCTTTTGTTTTGTAAATTCTTTTTATTATGTAAATTCTTTTTATTACATCTTTTTGGTTTTTCAAAATTTCGTTCTAGAAACGTAACATGTTTTAGCTTGTATTTGCGTTTTCCAATTGACTTTAATAATAAACTAGTCTTATTCGGTTTAAACGAAAAAATTACAATTAGTCAAATTGAAATAGTATATTTCTATAAAGATAATTTTTTTTTTTTTTTTTTTTTTTTTTTTTTTTTTTTTTTTTTTTTTTTTCCTTCCAGCGGTCCAGGGTGCAAGATTGCGGTTCCAACTGCAGGTAAGTAGTTCCATCTATAGGTAAGTAGTGAAGGTAAGTGTGTACATATTTTTTTTTTTTTTTTTTTTTTTTTTTTTTTTTTTTTGTTGTGGGTGAGTATGGGTTAAGGGTTAGGGTTAGGGTTAGGGTTAGGGTTAGGGTTGGGATTAGGGTTAGGGTTAGGGTTAGGGTGGGGTTGGGGTTAGGGTTAGGGTTAGGGTGGGGTTGGGGATAGGTTAGGATTAGGGTTAGGGTGGGGTTGGGGTTAGGATAGGACTGGGGTTAGGGTTGGGTTGGGGTTAGGATAGGACTGGGGTTAGGGTAGGTTTAGGGTAGGAACCTGATAGGGTCTAGGATTGACCGTTACGCCTGCTGAGATGGCATTTCAAGGCTTGCTCTCCAGTATTTCTCTCTATCACACCGCTTGGGGTCTGACCATGCGCTGTTGCGTTCTAAACCCGCTATGTAGAGGGCCTCTGTCCCATGGTGGATGAAATGCTGGATGACCGGTGAACTGCTGTCCATTTTGTGAATAATTTTATACTTAAGTTGCATAAGTAATGTACCGAGTTTGGTCCTTGTACTCCCTACATGTTTAGTGCCGCATCTCTTGCAAATAACCAGGTAGACTAGATTTCTGGATTCCAGAGTGAAGCCCTCTTGAACCTTAAAAACCATCTTGTCCCGCACCCTCCTGACAAACGACAGACTGGTGAAGTGTGGCCTAAGCGGATGAGGGTCCCTGGGCAATGTAGATGGTAACTTGGCCCGAACAAGTAGGTCCTTGAGGTTTTTGTTTCTTCTGAATGCCGATACCAATCTAGTGGCTTGTGGTTCATCCCCGGAGGCCATGACTTCCCTAAAATTTCTTCTGATTCTGTTGTGTAGGTACTTCATCCCTGATGAGTAGGTGGAAACAAACGGGATAGGGTCACCCACCGCCCTGGTTCTTCCCTTCATCCGGTATGTCTTCAAGCACTTCCTCAGGAAGGAGCGACTGTACCCTCTCTTTCTTAGAGCTCCAAAGAGTACCCTGACTGCATCGTAGAAGTTCTCCGTTCCGGTGCATATGCGGTGGAATCTATATAGCTGCGACTTGACAATCCCCTGAAAGGTATGGGAAGGATGGAAGCTGGACTTGTGTACCAAGGCATGTGTATCAGTGTCTTTGAAATGGACCTTAATATCCAATATTTGGTTTTTGTGGAAATTGGGGCCTTTGAATACCGTAGTATCAAGAAAGTTGATGGAGTTGTGCCCAATTTCTGCCTTGAGGGTAATGGACGGATCGTGGGAATTAAGTAAGTGGAAGAATTCACGGAATTCCGTTTCCGATCCAGCCCATACTCCCCATATGTCGTCCAAGTACCTGACGTATCTTTGTGGTTTCTTCTTGCATTTTGCCAAGGCCTCGTGTTCCCAATGTGCCATAAAAATGTTGGCGTACGCTGGAGCAAACTTCTTCCCCATGGCCGTCCCCTTTATTTGTAGGTAGTACTGACCGTCAAATTCAAAGTCATTTTTGGTCAAGTTGATTTCCAGAAGTTGCAACAGGTAAGAGTCCGGTCTTTTAGGGTCCGGGAACCTTTCCAATACCTTCTTAACACAGTCCATTCCCGCCGCTATCGGGATGTTGGTGTAAAGACTGTCCACGTCCATCGTGAAAAAGAAGGTCTGGTCGGGGTCCATTCGTACGTCCTTCACAATTTGGATGAAATGGTAAGTATCCTTGATATAGGAAGGGTGTTTTGTAGACAGTGGAGTCAGAAAGTATTCCAAGAACTCGGCTGTGGCATATGTTTCACTTCCGCAATCTGAAACAATAGGTCTACCAGGTGGTATTTCATATGGGACGGGCCAGGTTTTTGGATCCTTGTGAATTTTAGGGAGCATATAAAACCGTCGTGGCCTGGGTTCAGAATCTCCAGTCAGGTATTCATGTTGCCTGGATGTGATATATTTCTGTTCCCTCAACCGGTCTACAATCTCGGACACCATTGGTCTTGTGTCCCAAAAGATGGGTTTGTCTAGTGCGGTGTAGTATCTTTCATCCTGAAGCTGTCGCATGGCTTCTTTGGTATACTGTTCTCTGTCCTGGATAACAATAGCCGAGCCTTTGTCCGCCGGTTTGATGACTATCTGTTTGTTGCTCCTCAATTCCCTCAAAGCCTTCTTCTCGTCCTCAGATAGGTTGCTGGTCCCATTAGATCCTACATGGTGTTTCCTGAAGGCCTTGGTGTCCAGTTCCATCAGGTGAGCTACTTCCAATGGTAGGTCACACATCGGGGGAGACCAGGTAGAAGGTTTAACAAATGGTATTAATGTATTTTTACCCCATCCTCCAAAATATGCCCTGATCTTGACCTTGCGATGGTAATTTTGCATGTCGTGTTGAAAGCGCATCACCTGATCCGTGCTCATTCCAACCGATGGGACAAAAGACAAACCCTTACTGAGTAACAATCTTTGATGTCCCGACAGTTTGAAATTTTTCGCCAACACCACCACATCAGAGCCCACTAGTGGGTCGTAGCGTTCAGTGCACCCAACGTGTGGGTCCCGTGCCCCCCCGGCTTGACGGTTCCAAGGGCTTGGGAGTTTAAAAAGGCCTTCCAGTGAGCTAGCATGGCTCTCCCGGTCTCAGGCGTCCAATGAACCATGTCATTTTCAGCTACACGGAATTGACTTTCTGGGAGTGGCGGAATATAATCCATGTTCCTCACAATATGGTCATTAATGGTCTTGAGATTCGCCTTTTCGTCTTCCGGAAGCAATCTCGAGTAGTTTATGATTGGCACCCATACCTTCGCCCCGTGAAACTTGTCCTTTGTGGCCTTAACTGCCTGCTGCAGTGCCTTGACTGCGGTCTCCTTAGGTTTATTCTGTTTTTCACATATGCCAAACGCCAAGATCACCTGCTCGACCCTTAGGTCGTCCAGGACTTCGGCTCTTTGGAAAATGTTTGACACATTTCTGAACCGGCCACCCGGATAACTATCCACCTGCAGGTGGTCATCCAGATCGTCCGGCATCCGGCTTAAATTAGAATCCCCCACTACAACATTCTTCTTTTCTACCCGTAGGCACCATTTTCTCTTCTTCTCTTGACCGCGGTGTCTGGTAACCGTATCGTGTGTAGGGGTCCTCTCCATCCATTTCTGGAAGACATCATCTGTTTCCACCTCGTTCTCTGAAAGGTCATCATCCGATCTCGTATTCCTCCCCCGGGCGTCACTCAAGGTAAGGGATAACCCTTCGCTTCCTGGTGACCCGTGTCCAGGGTGAGTATCTGGTAGGGAGTCCTCGAGTGGTCGCACCTGGGTAATCCCCGATGACCCAGGAACTCCCGGCGGTACCCAATCAATCGGTCTCAACGTAGTGGTATTTTCCCGTGAATGGTTTGCCTTGGTCCTCGGAGTCTTCCCTCTCAAAATCCTCCGTTGCAAAAGTGGGTCTCGTTGAGGTAGAGGGTGGGTTAGGGTTAGGGTTAGGGTTAGGGTTAGGGTTAGGGTTAGGGTTAGGGTTAGGGTTAGGGTTAGGGTTAGGGTTAGGGTTAGGGTTAGGGTTAGGGTTAGGGTTAGGGTTAGGGTTAGGGTTAGGGTTAGGGTTAGGGTTAGGGTTAGGGTTAGGGTTAGGGTTAGGGTTAGGGTTAGGGTTAGGGTTAGGGTTAGGGTTAGGGTTAGGGTTAGGGGTTAGGGTTAGGGTTAGGGTTAGGGTTAGGGGTTAGGGTTAGGGTTAGGGTTAGGGGTTAGGGTTAGGGTTAGGGTTAGGGTTAGGGTTAGGGGTTAGGGTTAGGGTTAGGGTTAGGGTTAGGGGTTAGGGTTAGGGTTAGGGTTAGGGTTAGGGTTAGGGTTAGGGTTAGGGTTAGGGTTAGGGTTAGGGTTAGGGTTAGGGTTAGGGTTAGGGTTAGGGTTAGGGTTAGGGTTAGGGTTAGGGTTAGGGTTAGGGTTAGGGTTAGGGTTAGGGTTAGGGTTAGGGTTAGGGTTAGGGTTAGGGTTAGGGTTAGGGTTAGGGTTAGGGTTAGGGTTAGGGTTAGGGTTAGGGTTAGGGTTAGGGTTAGGGTTAGGGTTAGGGTTAGGGTTAGGGTTAGGGTTAGGGTTAGGGTTAGGGTTAGGGTTAGGGTTAGGGTTAGGGTTAGGGTTAGGGTTAGGGTTAGGGTTAGGGTTAGGGTTAGGGTTAGGGTTAGGGTTAGGGTTAGGGTTAGGGTTAGGGTTAGGGTTAGGGTTAGGGTTAGGGTTAGGGTTAGGGTTAGGGTTAGGGTTAGGGTTAGGGTTAGGGTTAGGGTTAGGGTTAGGGTTAGGGTTAGGGTTAGGGTTAGGGTTAGGGTTAGGGTTAGGGTTAGGGTTAGGGTTAGGGTTAGGGTTAGGGTTAGGGTTAGGGTTAGGGTTAGGTTTATAAGGTTATCTCGCTACACATTCCCCAAAGGGTCCGCCGACCCAGTTGGTTAGATAGAAGGCAGCGGAAGGCACAGGCCGGCGCATGTCTCCTTCAGTAAACCTCGCCGTACCGGAGTCGCATAAATCCTGGAATGGGTACGAAGGACGGCGAAGTGAGAATGCACCTCAACCAGAACCTCCCCCGAGTAGCTGAGGCGCTACCCAGGTCTTCGGCCGACAAGATGGAAAAATAGTGAAAAGTGAGAGAAGAAAGCAACCCAAAGTCCTACCCTTGGATTATATTATGTCTATTAACTTTGAAGTATTTTTGACCTAATATCTTGTTTTTATATTCAACCAACAGCTTTCTTTAGAAGGGGTCCCATTAAGTCGTCCTTGTTGTGGGTAATTTGAGCGTCAGAATTTCGTAGACACGTCATCAGTAGTGGACCTTGGGGTCACAGAGTGTTTCGGCCATTATCACCAGACACCCTCGCCCAAGGGAGGCCCCGCCGGGGTTGATCGAGCCCCGGTGTGTGTCTACCTAGTCAATTAAAATTACAGTTATTTGTCAAGTCAACTGTCCAGCTTTAACGCAGACAGAAAAGATCAATAGGTCAGTCTTTGCCTCTTTTAATTTATTGATTCATTGAATTTAAACCATCATTACGTATGTTTGTATTTAACTCGATGTTATATTATTTCATTTAAGTTTCTGGACAAGTTTATCAGCATAATTGGAGGTCTGCCTGTAGTCCAGTTGTGATGTAAAACCCTTTAAACCATTATATCCACGTAATTAATATTATTTTATCAAAGGGACTGTGTTTGTATCATCCGTTTAACTGACATTCATCAATCGAAAAAATCTTACCTTAGGAGATTCTCATTCCCAGCGCCACTTTCTTGGTTCACGGTGTCACTGTCAAATTCCCATGAGCCTTTGCGAAGTGTCACGGCGGCTCGTCAACCAATCCCGTCCCTAAACCTATCTAACAATGTAATAAGCACTAAATAAAGTTAGATAAAACACATTTGTGCCGTTTAATTGTGTTAACTGTTCCCCTGCAACCGCAAATTTAATTCGCAACAACCTATTTGAAATAAATCGATTAACGCAAATCGCGGCTATATAGCATTAGCAAGCCGGAAAACTCATACCACAAAGTGTTAAAAAGCGAATAAACTTCCATTAAGGTCATTGGTATTATTCAAATGTATTAACCGGTCCCATTTATCCGTAAATTCAATTGCTAACATTAATAAGATCGCATATTTAGGACGAAATCGCTCTTCCTCCTTCTTCTTCTCTTTTCTTTTTTGGCGTACCGGCGCCAACGTCATGAACATTAGCAACCCGGAAGTACCCTCGCACTAGCAACCCGGAAGTACCTATAACCCCTGCAAAATGTCGTAGTGAACCCCGTTAATCGAAAATATTATTAAAATTACCCATCCCAGTGATAATAACAGAATACATTTCGATTGCTATTGTTAACTCGCACTACCCGGTCACTATTGTCCGTAAATCCACTCGCCCACCACAATAATAAAACCGTGCAATTAAAACGAAATAGCCGTGCGCGTCAAGTGGCTAGTAAACGTTAGCCAAGCCGGAAGTATCCGTGATGACGCTTCCATTGTCATGGCAACCAACTGTCCCCAAGCGTATTTATTACAATATCCACCCCAACATCAAAATCAAACAAAATGTTAAAAAACAATTTAATACTATCTATTAGCGTTTTCCCCACTTATTTATTTCTACATTTAAAAGATAATAATAACCAATTAGTGATTCTATCCAACTAAGCCCTGTTTGCCAGACAGCCATTTTATGTGTCTATGGCGCCCTCATGTGTACTCTCCCGTCCTCTATCGTCTCTTTTAGTCTGGAAAGAAAACGCGCTTAGAATTTTGTTCGAGTTAAAAAAAAGAGTCTGATTAAAGTTTAGACTTTCCTTTTTTATTTTGGTCAAAATTAAAAAAAAGGAAGAGAGAGAGAGAGAGAGAGAGAGAGAGAAAGCGAGAGAGCGAGAGAGAGAGAGGGAGAGAGAAAGCGAGAGAGAAAAAAAGAGAACGAGAGAGCGAGAGCCAGAGCGAGAGAGAGAGAGAGAGGGCAAAAGAGAGAGAGAGAGAGCGAGAGAGAGAGAAAAAGAGAGAGAAAAAACGAGGGAACGAGAGAGCAAGAGAGAGAGCGAGAGAGAGAGAGAGAGAGAGAGAGAGAGAGAGAGAGAGGTTAGGGTTAGGATTAGGGTCAGGGTTAGGGTTAGAGAGAAAGAGAGAGAGAGAGAGCGAGAGAGAGAGGGAGAGAGAGAAAAAAAGAGAGAGAAAAAACGAGAGAGCGAGAGAGCAAGAGAGAGAGAGAGAGAGGTTAGGGTCAGGGTTAGGGTTAGAGAGAAAGAGAGAGAGAGCGCGAGAGGGAGAGAGAGAAAGCGAGAGAGAAAAAACGAGAGAGCGAGAGAGCAAGAGAGAGCGAGAGAGAGGTTAGGGTTAGGGTTAGAGAGAAAGAAAGAAAGAGAGAGAGAGAGCGAGAGAGCAAGAGAGAGGGAGAGAGAACGAGAGAGAACGAGAGAACGAGAGAACGAGAGAGAGAGAGACAAAGAAAGAGAGAGAGAGAGAGAGAGAGAGAGAGATTGAGAGAGGGAGACCACGGATAGGTAAAGGGAAATGTGACTGCATCTCAACCAAAACCCCGAGTTTTCTGACCCGACACATGGTCTTATATCCCTCCCCCCCTAGGATAGAAAAGGGGAGGAGAGATGTGGGGGAGAGGAAACATATGTAGAAAGGAAATTGGGAAAATAAGAAAAGTATGCGACTCGGTAATTTGGGTCAGGGAATACTGGGATGTCCGATAGGCTCAGGCGAGTTAGGTTTATAAGGTTATCTCGCTACACATTCCCCAAAGGGTCCGCCGACCCAGTTGGTTAGATAGAAGGCAGCGGAAGGCACAGGCCGGCGCATGTCTCCTTCAGTAAACCTCGCCGTACCGGAGTCGCATAAATCCTGGAATGGGTACGAAGGACGGCGAAGTGAGAATGCACCTCAACCAGAACCTCCCCCGAGTAGCTGAGGCGCTACCCAGGTCTTCGGCCGACAAGATGGAAAAATAGTGAAAAGTGAGAGAAGAAAGCAACCCAAAGTCCTACCCTTGGATTATATTATGTCTATTAACTTTGAAGTATTTTTGACCTAATATCTTGTTTTTATATTCAACCAACAGCTTTCTTTAGAAGGGGTCCCATTAAGTCGTCCTTGTTGTGGGTAATTTGAGCGTCAGAATTTCGTAGACACGTCATCAGTAGTGGACCTTGGGGTCACAGAGTGTTTCGGCCATTATCACCAGACACCCTCGCCCAAGGGAGGCCCCGCCGGGGTTGATCGAGCCCCGGTGTGTGTCTACCTAGTCAATTAAAATTACAGTTATTTGTCAAGTCAACTGTCCAGCTTTAACGCAGACAGAAAAGATCAATAGGTCAGTCTTTGCCTCTTTTAATTTATTGATTCATTGAATTTAAACCATCATTACGTATGTTTGTATTTAACTCGATGTTATATTATTTCATTTAAGTTTCTGGACAAGTTTATCAGCATAATTGGAGGTCTGCCTGTAGTCCAGTTGTGATGTAAAACCCTTTAAACCATTATATCCACGTAATTAATATTATTTTATCAAAGGGACTGTGTTTGTATCATCCGTTTAACTGACATTCATCAATCGAAAAAATCTTACCTTAGGAGATTCTCATTCCCAGCGCCACTTTCTTGGTTCACGGTGTCACTGTCAAATTCCCATGAGCCTTTGCGAAGTGTCACGGCGGCTCGTCAACCAATCCCGTCCCTAAACCTATCTAACAATGTAATAAGCACTAAATAAAGTTAGATAAAACACATTTGTGCCGTTTAATTGTGTTAACTGTTCCCCTGCAACCGCAAATTTAATTCGCAACAACCTATTTGAAATAAATCGATTAACGCAAATCGCGGCTATATAGCATTAGCAAGCCGGAAAACTCATACCACAAAGTGTTAAAAAGCGAATAAACTTCCATTAAGGTCATTGGTATTATTCAAATGTATTAACCGGTCCCATTTATCCGTAAATTCAATTGCTAACATTAATAAGATCGCATATTTAGGACGAAATCGCTCTTCCTCCTTCTTCTTCTCTTTTCTTTTTTGGCGTACCGGCGCCAACGTCATGAACATTAGCAACCCGGAAGTACCCTCGCACTAGCAACCCGGAAGTACCTATAACCCCTGCAAAATGTCGTAGTGAACCCCGTTAATCGAAAATATTATTAAAATTACCCATCCCAGTGATAATAACAGAATACATTTCGATTGCTATTGTTAACTCGCACTACCCGGTCACTATTGTCCGTAAATCCACTCGCCCACCACAATAATAAAACCGTGCAATTAAAACGAAATAGCCGTGCGCGTCAAGTGGCTAGTAAACGTTAGCCAAGCCGGAAGTATCCGTGATGACGCTTCCATTGTCATGGCAACCAACTGTCCCCAAGCGTATTTATTACAATATCCACCCCAACATCAAAATCAAACAAAATGTTAAAAAACAATTTAATACTATCTATTAGCGTTTTCCCCACTTATTTATTTCTACATTTAAAAGATAATAATAACCAATTAGTGATTCTATCCAACTAAGCCCTGTTTGCCAGACAGCCATTTTATGTGTCTATGGCGCCCTCATGTGTACTCTCCCGTCCTCTATCGTCTCTTTTAGTCTGGAAAGAAAACGCGCTTAGAATTTTGTTCGAGTTAAAAAAAAGAGTCTGATTAAAGTTTAGACTTTCCTTTTTTATTTTGGTCAAAATTAAAAAAAAGGAAGAGAGAGAGAGAGAGAGAGAGAGAGAGAAAGCGAGAGAGCGAGAGAGAGAGAGGGAGAGAGAAAGCGAGAGAGAAAAAAAGAGAACGAGAGAGCGAGAGCCAGAGCGAGAGAGAGAGAGAGAGGGCAAAAGAGAGAGAGAGAGAGCGAGAGAGAGAGAAAAAGAGAGAGAAAAAACGAGGGAACGAGAGAGCAAGAGAGAGAGCGAGAGAGAGAGAGAGAGAGAGAGAGAGAGAGAGAGAGAGGTTAGGGTTAGGATTAGGGTCAGGGTTAGGGTTAGAGAGAAAGAGAGAGAGAGAGAGCGAGAGAGAGAGGGAGAGAGAGAAAAAAAGAGAGAGAAAAAACGAGAGAGCGAGAGAGCAAGAGAGAGAGAGAGAGAGGTTAGGGTCAGGGTTAGGGTTAGAGAGAAAGAGAGAGAGAGCGCGAGAGGGAGAGAGAGAAAGCGAGAGAGAAAAAACGAGAGAGCGAGAGAGCAAGAGAGAGCGAGAGAGAGGTTAGGGTTAGGGTTAGAGAGAAAGAAAGAAAGAGAGAGAGAGAGCGAGAGAGCAAGAGAGAGGGAGAGAGAACGAGAGAGAACGAGAGAACGAGAGAACGAGAGAGAGAGAGACAAAGAAAGAGAGAGAGAGAGAGAGAGAGAGAGAGATTGAGAGAGGGAGACCACGGATAGGTAAAGGGAAATGTGACTGCATCTCAACCAAAACCCCGAGTTTTCTGACCCGACACATGGTCTTATATCCCTCCCCCCCTAGGATAGAAAAGGGGAGGAGAGATGTGGGGGAGAGGAAACATATGTAGAAAGGAAATTGGGAAAATAAGAAAAGTATGCGACTCGGTAATTTGGGTCAGGGAATACTGGGATGTCCGATAGGCTCAGGCGAGTTAGGTTTATAAGGTTATCTCGCTACACATTCCCCAAAGGGTCCGCCGACCCAGTTGGTTAGATAGAAGGCAGCGGAAGGCACAGGCCGGCGCATGTCTCCTTCAGTAAACCTCGCCGTACCGGAGTCGCATAAATCCTGGAATGGGTACGAAGGACGGCGAAGTGAGAATGCACCTCAACCAGAACCTCCCCCGAGTAGCTGAGGCGCTACCCAGGTCTTCGGCCGACAAGATGGAAAAATAGTGAAAAGTGAGAGAAGAAAGCAACCCAAAGTCCTACCCTTGGATTATATTATGTCTATTAACTTTGAAGTATTTTTGACCTAATATCTTGTTTTTATATTCAACCAACAGCTTTCTTTAGAAGGGGTCCCATTAAGTCGTCCTTGTTGTGGGTAATTTGAGCGTCAGAATTTCGTAGACACGTCATCAGTAGTGGACCTTGGGGTCACAGAGTGTTTCGGCCATTATCACCAGACACCCTCGCCCAAGGGAGGCCCCGCCGGGGTTGATCGAGCCCCGGTGTGTGTCTACCTAGTCAATTAAAATTACAGTTATTTGTCAAGTCAACTGTCCAGCTTTAACGCAGACAGAAAAGATCAATAGGTCAGTCTTTGCCTCTTTTAATTTATTGATTCATTGAATTTAAACCATCATTACGTATGTTTGTATTTAACTCGATGTTATATTATTTCATTTAAGTTTCTGGACAAGTTTATCAGCATAATTGGAGGTCTGCCTGTAGTCCAGTTGTGATGTAAAACCCTTTAAACCATTATATCCACGTAATTAATATTATTTTATCAAAGGGACTGTGTTTGTATCATCCGTTTAACTGACATTCATCAATCGAAAAAATCTTACCTTAGGAGATTCTCATTCCCAGCGCCACTTTCTTGGTTCACGGTGTCACTGTCAAATTCCCATGAGCCTTTGCGAAGTGTCACGGCGGCTCGTCAACCAATCCCGTCCCTAAACCTATCTAACAATGTAATAAGCACTAAATAAAGTTAGATAAAACACATTTGTGCCGTTTAATTGTGTTAACTGTTCCCCTGCAACCGCAAATTTAATTCGCAACAACCTATTTGAAATAAATCGATTAACGCAAATCGCGGCTATATAGCATTAGCAAGCCGGAAAACTCATACCACAAAGTGTTAAAAAGCGAATAAACTTCCATTAAGGTCATTGGTATTATTCAAATGTATTAACCGGTCCCATTTATCCGTAAATTCAATTGCTAACATTAATAAGATCGCATATTTAGGACGAAATCGCTCTTCCTCCTTCTTCTTCTCTTTTCTTTTTTGGCGTACCGGCGCCAACGTCATGAACATTAGCAACCCGGAAGTACCCTCGCACTAGCAACCCGGAAGTACCTATAACCCCTGCAAAATGTCGTAGTGAACCCCGTTAATCGAAAATATTATTAAAATTACCCATCCCAGTGATAATAACAGAATACATTTCGATTGCTATTGTTAACTCGCACTACCCGGTCACTATTGTCCGTAAATCCACTCGCCCACCACAATAATAAAACCGTGCAATTAAAACGAAATAGCCGTGCGCGTCAAGTGGCTAGTAAACGTTAGCCAAGCCGGAAGTATCCGTGATGACGCTTCCATTGTCATGGCAACCAACTGTCCCCAAGCGTATTTATTACAATATCCACCCCAACATCAAAATCAAACAAAATGTTAAAAAACAATTTAATACTATCTATTAGCGTTTTCCCCACTTATTTATTTCTACATTTAAAAGATAATAATAACCAATTAGTGATTCTATCCAACTAAGCCCTGTTTGCCAGACAGCCATTTTATGTGTCTATGGCGCCCTCATGTGTACTCTCCCGTCCTCTATCGTCTCTTTTAGTCTGGAAAGAAAACGCGCTTAGAATTTTGTTCGAGTTAAAAAAAAGAGTCTGATTAAAGTTTAGACTTTCCTTTTTTATTTTGGTCAAAATTAAAAAAAAGGAAGAGAGAGAGAGAGAGAGAGAGAGAGAGAAAGCGAGAGAGCGAGAGAGAGAGAGGGAGAGAGAAAGCGAGAGAGAAAAAAAGAGAACGAGAGAGCGAGAGCCAGAGCGAGAGAGAGAGAGAGAGGGCAAAAGAGAGAGAGAGAGAGCGAGAGAGAGAGAAAAAGAGAGAGAAAAAACGAGGGAACGAGAGAGCAAGAGAGAGAGCGAGAGAGAGAGAGAGAGAGAGAGAGAGAGAGAGAGAGAGGTTAGGGTTAGGATTAGGGTCAGGGTTAGGGTTAGAGAGAAAGAGAGAGAGAGAGAGCGAGAGAGAGAGGGAGAGAGAGAAAAAAAGAGAGAGAAAAAACGAGAGAGCGAGAGAGCAAGAGAGAGAGAGAGAGAGGTTAGGGTCAGGGTTAGGGTTAGAGAGAAAGAGAGAGAGAGCGCGAGAGGGAGAGAGAGAAAGCGAGAGAGAAAAAACGAGAGAGCGAGAGAGCAAGAGAGAGCGAGAGAGAGGTTAGGGTTAGGGTTAGAGAGAAAGAAAGAAAGAGAGAGAGAGAGCGAGAGAGCAAGAGAGAGGGAGAGAGAACGAGAGAGAACGAGAGAACGAGAGAACGAGAGAGAGAGAGACAAAGAAAGAGAGAGAGAGAGAGAGAGAGAGAGAGATTGAGAGAGGGAGACCACGGATAGGTAAAGGGAAATGTGACTGCATCTCAACCAAAACCCCGAGTTTTCTGACCCGACACATGGTCTTATATCCCTCCCCCCCTAGGATAGAAAAGGGGAGGAGAGATGTGGGGGAGAGGAAACATATGTAGAAAGGAAATTGGGAAAATAAGAAAAGTATGCGACTCGGTAATTTGGGTCAGGGAATACTGGGATGTCCGATAGGCTCAGGCGAGTTAGGTTTATAAGGTTATCTCGCTACACATTCCCCAAAGGGTCCGCCGACCCAGTTGGTTAGATAGAAGGCAGCGGAAGGCACAGGCCGGCGCATGTCTCCTTCAGTAAACCTCGCCGTACCGGAGTCGCATAAATCCTGGAATGGGTACGAAGGACGGCGAAGTGAGAATGCACCTCAACCAGAACCTCCCCCGAGTAGCTGAGGCGCTACCCAGGTCTTCGGCCGACAAGATGGAAAAATAGTGAAAAGTGAGAGAAGAAAGCAACCCAAAGTCCTACCCTTGGATTATATTATGTCTATTAACTTTGAAGTATTTTTGACCTAATATCTTGTTTTTATATTCAACCAACAGCTTTCTTTAGAAGGGGTCCCATTAAGTCGTCCTTGTTGTGGGTAATTTGAGCGTCAGAATTTCGTAGACACGTCATCAGTAGTGGACCTTGGGGTCACAGAGTGTTTCGGCCATTATCACCAGACACCCTCGCCCAAGGGAGGCCCCGCCGGGGTTGATCGAGCCCCGGTGTGTGTCTACCTAGTCAATTAAAATTACAGTTATTTGTCAAGTCAACTGTCCAGCTTTAACGCAGACAGAAAAGATCAATAGGTCAGTCTTTGCCTCTTTTAATTTATTGATTCATTGAATTTAAACCATCATTACGTATGTTTGTATTTAACTCGATGTTATATTATTTCATTTAAGTTTCTGGACAAGTTTATCAGCATAATTGGAGGTCTGCCTGTAGTCCAGTTGTGATGTAAAACCCTTTAAACCATTATATCCACGTAATTAATATTATTTTATCAAAGGGACTGTGTTTGTATCATCCGTTTAACTGACATTCATCAATCGAAAAAATCTTACCTTAGGAGATTCTCATTCCCAGCGCCACTTTCTTGGTTCACGGTGTCACTGTCAAATTCCCATGAGCCTTTGCGAAGTGTCACGGCGGCTCGTCAACCAATCCCGTCCCTAAACCTATCTAACAATGTAATAAGCACTAAATAAAGTTAGATAAAACACATTTGTGCCGTTTAATTGTGTTAACTGTTCCCCTGCAACCGCAAATTTAATTCGCAACAACCTATTTGAAATAAATCGATTAACGCAAATCGCGGCTATATAGCATTAGCAAGCCGGAAAACTCATACCACAAAGTGTTAAAAAGCGAATAAACTTCCATTAAGGTCATTGGTATTATTCAAATGTATTAACCGGTCCCATTTATCCGTAAATTCAATTGCTAACATTAATAAGATCGCATATTTAGGACGAAATCGCTCTTCCTCCTTCTTCTTCTCTTTTCTTTTTTGGCGTACCGGCGCCAACGTCATGAACATTAGCAACCCGGAAGTACCCTCGCACTAGCAACCCGGAAGTACCTATAACCCCTGCAAAATGTCGTAGTGAACCCCGTTAATCGAAAATATTATTAAAATTACCCATCCCAGTGATAATAACAGAATACATTTCGATTGCTATTGTTAACTCGCACTACCCGGTCACTATTGTCCGTAAATCCACTCGCCCACCACAATAATAAAACCGTGCAATTAAAACGAAATAGCCGTGCGCGTCAAGTGGCTAGTAAACGTTAGCCAAGCCGGAAGTATCCGTGATGACGCTTCCATTGTCATGGCAACCAACTGTCCCCAAGCGTATTTATTACAATATCCACCCCAACATCAAAATCAAACAAAATGTTAAAAAACAATTTAATACTATCTATTAGCGTTTTCCCCACTTATTTATTTCTACATTTAAAAGATAATAATAACCAATTAGTGATTCTATCCAACTAAGCCCTGTTTGCCAGACAGCCATTTTATGTGTCTATGGCGCCCTCATGTGTACTCTCCCGTCCTCTATCGTCTCTTTTAGTCTGGAAAGAAAACGCGCTTAGAATTTTGTTCGAGTTAAAAAAAAGAGTCTGATTAAAGTTTAGACTTTCCTTTTTTATTTTGGTCAAAATTAAAAAAAAGGAAGAGAGAGAGAGAGAGAGAGAGAGAGAGAAAGCGAGAGAGCGAGAGAGAGAGAGGGAGAGAGAAAGCGAGAGAGAAAAAAAGAGAACGAGAGAGCGAGAGCCAGAGCGAGAGAGAGAGAGAGAGGGCAAAAGAGAGAGAGAGAGAGCGAGAGAGAGAGAAAAAGAGAGAGAAAAAACGAGGGAACGAGAGAGCAAGAGAGAGAGCGAGAGAGAGAGAGAGAGAGAGAGAGAGAGAGAGAGAGAGGTTAGGGTTAGGATTAGGGTCAGGGTTAGGGTTAGAGAGAAAGAGAGAGAGAGAGAGCGAGAGAGAGAGGGAGAGAGAGAAAAAAAGAGAGAGAAAAAACGAGAGAGCGAGAGAGCAAGAGAGAGAGAGAGAGAGGTTAGGGTCAGGGTTAGGGTTAGAGAGAAAGAGAGAGAGAGCGCGAGAGGGAGAGAGAGAAAGCGAGAGAGAAAAAACGAGAGAGCGAGAGAGCAAGAGAGAGCGAGAGAGAGGTTAGGGTTAGGGTTAGAGAGAAAGAAAGAAAGAGAGAGAGAGAGCGAGAGAGCAAGAGAGAGGGAGAGAGAACGAGAGAGAACGAGAGAACGAGAGAACGAGAGAGAGAGAGACAAAGAAAGAGAGAGAGAGAGAGAGAGAGAGAGAGATTGAGAGAGGGAGACCACGGATAGGTAAAGGGAAATGTGACTGCATCTCAACCAAAACCCCGAGTTTTCTGACCCGACACATGGTCTTATATCCCTCCCCCCCTAGGATAGAAAAGGGGAGGAGAGATGTGGGGGAGAGGAAACATATGTAGAAAGGAAATTGGGAAAATAAGAAAAGTATGCGACTCGGTAATTTGGGTCAGGGAATACTGGGATGTCCGATAGGCTCAGGCGAGTTAGGTTTATAAGGTTATCTCGCTACACATTCCCCAAAGGGTCCGCCGACCCAGTTGGTTAGATAGAAGGCAGCGGAAGGCACAGGCCGGCGCATGTCTCCTTCAGTAAACCTCGCCGTACCGGAGTCGCATAAATCCTGGAATGGGTACGAAGGACGGCGAAGTGAGAATGCACCTCAACCAGAACCTCCCCCGAGTAGCTGAGGCGCTACCCAGGTCTTCGGCCGACAAGATGGAAAAATAGTGAAAAGTGAGAGAAGAAAGCAACCCAAAGTCCTACCCTTGGATTATATTATGTCTATTAACTTTGAAGTATTTTTGACCTAATATCTTGTTTTTATATTCAACCAACAGCTTTCTTTAGAAGGGGTCCCATTAAGTCGTCCTTGTTGTGGGTAATTTGAGCGTCAGAATTTCGTAGACACGTCATCAGTAGTGGACCTTGGGGTCACAGAGTGTTTCGGCCATTATCACCAGACACCCTCGCCCAAGGGAGGCCCCGCCGGGGTTGATCGAGCCCCGGTGTGTGTCTACCTAGTCAATTAAAATTACAGTTATTTGTCAAGTCAACTGTCCAGCTTTAACGCAGACAGAAAAGATCAATAGGTCAGTCTTTGCCTCTTTTAATTTATTGATTCATTGAATTTAAACCATCATTACGTATGTTTGTATTTAACTCGATGTTATATTATTTCATTTAAGTTTCTGGACAAGTTTATCAGCATAATTGGAGGTCTGCCTGTAGTCCAGTTGTGATGTAAAACCCTTTAAACCATTATATCCACGTAATTAATATTATTTTATCAAAGGGACTGTGTTTGTATCATCCGTTTAACTGACATTCATCAATCGAAAAAATCTTACCTTAGGAGATTCTCATTCCCAGCGCCACTTTCTTGGTTCACGGTGTCACTGTCAAATTCCCATGAGCCTTTGCGAAGTGTCACGGCGGCTCGTCAACCAATCCCGTCCCTAAACCTATCTAACAATGTAATAAGCACTAAATAAAGTTAGATAAAACACATTTGTGCCGTTTAATTGTGTTAACTGTTCCCCTGCAACCGCAAATTTAATTCGCAACAACCTATTTGAAATAAATCGATTAACGCAAATCGCGGCTATATAGCATTAGCAAGCCGGAAAACTCATACCACAAAGTGTTAAAAAGCGAATAAACTTCCATTAAGGTCATTGGTATTATTCAAATGTATTAACCGGTCCCATTTATCCGTAAATTCAATTGCTAACATTAATAAGATCGCATATTTAGGACGAAATCGCTCTTCCTCCTTCTTCTTCTCTTTTCTTTTTTGGCGTACCGGCGCCAACGTCATGAACATTAGCAACCCGGAAGTACCCTCGCACTAGCAACCCGGAAGTACCTATAACCCCTGCAAAATGTCGTAGTGAACCCCGTTAATCGAAAATATTATTAAAATTACCCATCCCAGTGATAATAACAGAATACATTTCGATTGCTATTGTTAACTCGCACTACCCGGTCACTATTGTCCGTAAATCCACTCGCCCACCACAATAATAAAACCGTGCAATTAAAACGAAATAGCCGTGCGCGTCAAGTGGCTAGTAAACGTTAGCCAAGCCGGAAGTATCCGTGATGACGCTTCCATTGTCATGGCAACCAACTGTCCCCAAGCGTATTTATTACAATATCCACCCCAACATCAAAATCAAACAAAATGTTAAAAAACAATTTAATACTATCTATTAGCGTTTTCCCCACTTATTTATTTCTACATTTAAAAGATAATAATAACCAATTAGTGATTCTATCCAACTAAGCCCTGTTTGCCAGACAGCCATTTTATGTGTCTATGGCGCCCTCATGTGTACTCTCCCGTCCTCTATCGTCTCTTTTAGTCTGGAAAGAAAACGCGCTTAGAATTTTGTTCGAGTTAAAAAAAAGAGTCTGATTAAAGTTTAGACTTTCCTTTTTTATTTTGGTCAAAATTAAAAAAAAGGAAGAGAGAGAGAGAGAGAGAGAGAGAGAGAAAGCGAGAGAGCGAGAGAGAGAGAGGGAGAGAGAAAGCGAGAGAGAAAAAAAGAGAACGAGAGAGCGAGAGCCAGAGCGAGAGAGAGAGAGAGAGGGCAAAAGAGAGAGAGAGAGAGCGAGAGAGAGAGAAAAAGAGAGAGAAAAAACGAGGGAACGAGAGAGCAAGAGAGAGAGCGAGAGAGAGAGAGAGAGAGAGAGAGAGAGAGAGAGAGAGGTTAGGGTTAGGATTAGGGTCAGGGTTAGGGTTAGAGAGAAAGAGAGAGAGAGAGAGCGAGAGAGAGAGGGAGAGAGAGAAAAAAAGAGAGAGAAAAAACGAGAGAGCGAGAGAGCAAGAGAGAGAGAGAGAGAGGTTAGGGTCAGGGTTAGGGTTAGAGAGAAAGAGAGAGAGAGCGCGAGAGGGAGAGAGAGAAAGCGAGAGAGAAAAAACGAGAGAGCGAGAGAGCAAGAGAGAGCGAGAGAGAGGTTAGGGTTAGGGTTAGAGAGAAAGAAAGAAAGAGAGAGAGAGAGCGAGAGAGCAAGAGAGAGGGAGAGAGAACGAGAGAGAACGAGAGAACGAGAGAACGAGAGAGAGAGAGACAAAGAAAGAGAGAGAGAGAGAGAGAGAGAGAGAGATTGAGAGAGGGAGACCACGGATAGGTAAAGGGAAATGTGACTGCATCTCAACCAAAACCCCGAGTTTTCTGACCCGACACATGGTCTTATATCCCTCCCCCCCTAGGATAGAAAAGGGGAGGAGAGATGTGGGGGAGAGGAAACATATGTAGAAAGGAAATTGGGAAAATAAGAAAAGTATGCGACTCGGTAATTTGGGTCAGGGAATACTGGGATGTCCGATAGGCTCAGGCGAGTTAGGTTTATAAGGTTATCTCGCTACACATTCCCCAAAGGGTCCGCCGACCCAGTTGGTTAGATAGAAGGCAGCGGAAGGCACAGGCCGGCGCATGTCTCCTTCAGTAAACCTCGCCGTACCGGAGTCGCATAAATCCTGGAATGGGTACGAAGGACGGCGAAGTGAGAATGCACCTCAACCAGAACCTCCCCCGAGTAGCTGAGGCGCTACCCAGGTCTTCGGCCGACAAGATGGAAAAATAGTGAAAAGTGAGAGAAGAAAGCAACCCAAAGTCCTACCCTTGGATTATATTATGTCTATTAACTTTGAAGTATTTTTGACCTAATATCTTGTTTTTATATTCAACCAACAGCTTTCTTTAGAAGGGGTCCCATTAAGTCGTCCTTGTTGTGGGTAATTTGAGCGTCAGAATTTCGTAGACACGTCATCAGTAGTGGACCTTGGGGTCACAGAGTGTTTCGGCCATTATCACCAGACACCCTCGCCCAAGGGAGGCCCCGCCGGGGTTGATCGAGCCCCGGTGTGTGTCTACCTAGTCAATTAAAATTACAGTTATTTGTCAAGTCAACTGTCCAGCTTTAACGCAGACAGAAAAGATCAATAGGTCAGTCTTTGCCTCTTTTAATTTATTGATTCATTGAATTTAAACCATCATTACGTATGTTTGTATTTAACTCGATGTTATATTATTTCATTTAAGTTTCTGGACAAGTTTATCAGCATAATTGGAGGTCTGCCTGTAGTCCAGTTGTGATGTAAAACCCTTTAAACCATTATATCCACGTAATTAATATTATTTTATCAAAGGGACTGTGTTTGTATCATCCGTTTAACTGACATTCATCAATCGAAAAAATCTTACCTTAGGAGATTCTCATTCCCAGCGCCACTTTCTTGGTTCACGGTGTCACTGTCAAATTCCCATGAGCCTTTGCGAAGTGTCACGGCGGCTCGTCAACCAATCCCGTCCCTAAACCTATCTAACAATGTAATAAGCACTAAATAAAGTTAGATAAAACACATTTGTGCCGTTTAATTGTGTTAACTGTTCCCCTGCAACCGCAAATTTAATTCGCAACAACCTATTTGAAATAAATCGATTAACGCAAATCGCGGCTATATAGCATTAGCAAGCCGGAAAACTCATACCACAAAGTGTTAAAAAGCGAATAAACTTCCATTAAGGTCATTGGTATTATTCAAATGTATTAACCGGTCCCATTTATCCGTAAATTCAATTGCTAACATTAATAAGATCGCATATTTAGGACGAAATCGCTCTTCCTCCTTCTTCTTCTCTTTTCTTTTTTGGCGTACCGGCGCCAACGTCATGAACATTAGCAACCCGGAAGTACCCTCGCACTAGCAACCCGGAAGTACCTATAACCCCTGCAAAATGTCGTAGTGAACCCCGTTAATCGAAAATATTATTAAAATTACCCATCCCAGTGATAATAACAGAATACATTTCGATTGCTATTGTTAACTCGCACTACCCGGTCACTATTGTCCGTAAATCCACTCGCCCACCACAATAATAAAACCGTGCAATTAAAACGAAATAGCCGTGCGCGTCAAGTGGCTAGTAAACGTTAGCCAAGCCGGAAGTATCCGTGATGACGCTTCCATTGTCATGGCAACCAACTGTCCCCAAGCGTATTTATTACAATATCCACCCCAACATCAAAATCAAACAAAATGTTAAAAAACAATTTAATACTATCTATTAGCGTTTTCCCCACTTATTTATTTCTACATTTAAAAGATAATAATAACCAATTAGTGATTCTATCCAACTAAGCCCTGTTTGCCAGACAGCCATTTTATGTGTCTATGGCGCCCTCATGTGTACTCTCCCGTCCTCTATCGTCTCTTTTAGTCTGGAAAGAAAACGCGCTTAGAATTTTGTTCGAGTTAAAAAAAAGAGTCTGATTAAAGTTTAGACTTTCCTTTTTTATTTTGGTCAAAATTAAAAAAAAGGAAGAGAGAGAGAGAGAGAGAGAGAGAGAGAAAGCGAGAGAGCGAGAGAGAGAGAGGGAGAGAGAAAGCGAGAGAGAAAAAAAGAGAACGAGAGAGCGAGAGCCAGAGCGAGAGAGAGAGAGAGAGGGCAAAAGAGAGAGAGAGAGAGCGAGAGAGAGAGAAAAAGAGAGAGAAAAAACGAGGGAACGAGAGAGCAAGAGAGAGAGCGAGAGAGAGAGAGAGAGAGAGAGAGAGAGAGAGAGAGAGGTTAGGGTTAGGATTAGGGTCAGGGTTAGGGTTAGAGAGAAAGAGAGAGAGAGAGAGCGAGAGAGAGAGGGAGAGAGAGAAAAAAAGAGAGAGAAAAAACGAGAGAGCGAGAGAGCAAGAGAGAGAGAGAGAGAGGTTAGGGTCAGGGTTAGGGTTAGAGAGAAAGAGAGAGAGAGCGCGAGAGGGAGAGAGAGAAAGCGAGAGAGAAAAAACGAGAGAGCGAGAGAGCAAGAGAGAGCGAGAGAGAGGTTAGGGTTAGGGTTAGAGAGAAAGAAAGAAAGAGAGAGAGAGAGCGAGAGAGCAAGAGAGAGGGAGAGAGAACGAGAGAGAACGAGAGAACGAGAGAACGAGAGAGAGAGAGACAAAGAAAGAGAGAGAGAGAGAGAGAGAGAGAGAGATTGAGAGAGGGAGACCACGGATAGGTAAAGGGAAATGTGACTGCATCTCAACCAAAACCCCGAGTTTTCTGACCCGACACATGGTCTTATATCCCTCCCCCCCTAGGATAGAAAAGGGGAGGAGAGATGTGGGGGAGAGGAAACATATGTAGAAAGGAAATTGGGAAAATAAGAAAAGTATGCGACTCGGTAATTTGGGTCAGGGAATACTGGGATGTCCGATAGGCTCAGGCGAGTTAGGTTTATAAGGTTATCTCGCTACACATTCCCCAAAGGGTCCGCCGACCCAGTTGGTTAGATAGAAGGCAGCGGAAGGCACAGGCCGGCGCATGTCTCCTTCAGTAAACCTCGCCGTACCGGAGTCGCATAAATCCTGGAATGGGTACGAAGGACGGCGAAGTGAGAATGCACCTCAACCAGAACCTCCCCCGAGTAGCTGAGGCGCTACCCAGGTCTTCGGCCGACAAGATGGAAAAATAGTGAAAAGTGAGAGAAGAAAGCAACCCAAAGTCCTACCCTTGGATTATATTATGTCTATTAACTTTGAAGTATTTTTGACCTAATATCTTGTTTTTATATTCAACCAACAGCTTTCTTTAGAAGGGGTCCCATTAAGTCGTCCTTGTTGTGGGTAATTTGAGCGTCAGAATTTCGTAGACACGTCATCAGTAGTGGACCTTGGGGTCACAGAGTGTTTCGGCCATTATCACCAGACACCCTCGCCCAAGGGAGGCCCCGCCGGGGTTGATCGAGCCCCGGTGTGTGTCTACCTAGTCAATTAAAATTACAGTTATTTGTCAAGTCAACTGTCCAGCTTTAACGCAGACAGAAAAGATCAATAGGTCAGTCTTTGCCTCTTTTAATTTATTGATTCATTGAATTTAAACCATCATTACGTATGTTTGTATTTAACTCGATGTTATATTATTTCATTTAAGTTTCTGGACAAGTTTATCAGCATAATTGGAGGTCTGCCTGTAGTCCAGTTGTGATGTAAAACCCTTTAAACCATTATATCCACGTAATTAATATTATTTTATCAAAGGGACTGTGTTTGTATCATCCGTTTAACTGACATTCATCAATCGAAAAAATCTTACCTTAGGAGATTCTCATTCCCAGCGCCACTTTCTTGGTTCACGGTGTCACTGTCAAATTCCCATGAGCCTTTGCGAAGTGTCACGGCGGCTCGTCAACCAATCCCGTCCCTAAACCTATCTAACAATGTAATAAGCACTAAATAAAGTTAGATAAAACACATTTGTGCCGTTTAATTGTGTTAACTGTTCCCCTGCAACCGCAAATTTAATTCGCAACAACCTATTTGAAATAAATCGATTAACGCAAATCGCGGCTATATAGCATTAGCAAGCCGGAAAACTCATACCACAAAGTGTTAAAAAGCGAATAAACTTCCATTAAGGTCATTGGTATTATTCAAATGTATTAACCGGTCCCATTTATCCGTAAATTCAATTGCTAACATTAATAAGATCGCATATTTAGGACGAAATCGCTCTTCCTCCTTCTTCTTCTCTTTTCTTTTTTGGCGTACCGGCGCCAACGTCATGAACATTAGCAACCCGGAAGTACCCTCGCACTAGCAACCCGGAAGTACCTATAACCCCTGCAAAATGTCGTAGTGAACCCCGTTAATCGAAAATATTATTAAAATTACCCATCCCAGTGATAATAACAGAATACATTTCGATTGCTATTGTTAACTCGCACTACCCGGTCACTATTGTCCGTAAATCCACTCGCCCACCACAATAATAAAACCGTGCAATTAAAACGAAATAGCCGTGCGCGTCAAGTGGCTAGTAAACGTTAGCCAAGCCGGAAGTATCCGTGATGACGCTTCCATTGTCATGGCAACCAACTGTCCCCAAGCGTATTTATTACAATATCCACCCCAACATCAAAATCAAACAAAATGTTAAAAAACAATTTAATACTATCTATTAGCGTTTTCCCCACTTATTTATTTCTACATTTAAAAGATAATAATAACCAATTAGTGATTCTATCCAACTAAGCCCTGTTTGCCAGACAGCCATTTTATGTGTCTATGGCGCCCTCATGTGTACTCTCCCGTCCTCTATCGTCTCTTTTAGTCTGGAAAGAAAACGCGCTTAGAATTTTGTTCGAGTTAAAAAAAAGAGTCTGATTAAAGTTTAGACTTTCCTTTTTTATTTTGGTCAAAATTAAAAAAAAGGAAGAGAGAGAGAGAGAGAGAGAGAGAGAGAAAGCGAGAGAGCGAGAGAGAGAGAGGGAGAGAGAAAGCGAGAGAGAAAAAAAGAGAACGAGAGAGCGAGAGCCAGAGCGAGAGAGAGAGAGAGAGGGCAAAAGAGAGAGAGAGAGAGCGAGAGAGAGAGAAAAAGAGAGAGAAAAAACGAGGGAACGAGAGAGCAAGAGAGAGAGCGAGAGAGAGAGAGAGAGAGAGAGAGAGAGAGAGAGAGAGGTTAGGGTTAGGATTAGGGTCAGGGTTAGGGTTAGAGAGAAAGAGAGAGAGAGAGAGCGAGAGAGAGAGGGAGAGAGAGAAAAAAAGAGAGAGAAAAAACGAGAGAGCGAGAGAGCAAGAGAGAGAGAGAGAGAGGTTAGGGTCAGGGTTAGGGTTAGAGAGAAAGAGAGAGAGAGCGCGAGAGGGAGAGAGAGAAAGCGAGAGAGAAAAAACGAGAGAGCGAGAGAGCAAGAGAGAGCGAGAGAGAGGTTAGGGTTAGGGTTAGAGAGAAAGAAAGAAAGAGAGAGGGTTAGGGTTAGGGTTAGGGTTAGGGTTAGGGTTAGGGTTAGGGTTAGGGTTAGGGTTAGGGTTAGGGTTAGGGTTAGGGTTAGGGTTAGGGTTAGGGTTAGGGTTAGGGTTAGGGTTAGGGTTAGGGTTAGGGTTAGGGTTAGGGTTAGGGTTAGGGTTAGGGTTAGGGTTAGGGTTAGGGTTAGGGTTAGGGTTAGGGTTAGGGTTAGGGTTAGGGTTAGGGTTAGGGTTAGGGTTAGGGTTAGGGTTAGGGTTAGGGTTAGGGTTAGGGTTAGGGTTAGGGTTAGGGTTAGGGTTAGGGTTAGGGTTAGGGTTAGGGTTAGGGTTAGGGTTAGGGTTAGGGTTAGGGTTAGGGTTAGGGTTAGGGTTAGGGTTAGGGTTAGGGTTAGGGTTAGGGTTAGGGTTAGGGTTAGGGTTAGGGTTAGGGTTAGGGTTAGGGTTAGGGTTAGGGTTAGGGTTAGGGTTAGGGTTAGGGTTAGGGTTAGGGTTAGGGTTAGGGTTAGGGTTAGGGTTAGGGTTAGGGTTAGGGTTAGGGTTAGGGTTAGGGTTAGGGTTAGGGTTAGGGTTAGGGTTAGGGTTAGGGTTAGGGTTAGGGTTAGGGTTAGGGTTAGGGTTAGGGTTAGGGTTAGGGTTAGGGTTAGGGTTAGGGTTAGGGTTAGGGTTAGGGTTAGGGTTAGGGTTAGGGTTAGGGTTAGGGTTAGGGTTAGGGTTAGGGTTAGGGTTAGGGTTAGGGTTAGGGTTAGGGTTAGGGTTAGGGTTAGGGTTAGGGTTAGGGTTAGGGTTAGGGTTAGGGTTAGGGTTAGGGTTAGGGTTAGGGTTAGGGTTAGGGTTAGGGTTAGGGTTAGGGTTAGGGTTAGGGTTAGGGTTAGGGTTAGGGTTAGGGTTAGGGTTAGGGTTAGGGTTAGGGTTAGGGTTAGGGTTAGGGTTAGGGTTAGGGTTAGGGTTAGGGTTAGGGTTAGGGTTAGGGTTAGGGTTAGGGTTAGGGTTAGGGTTAGGGTTAGGGTTAGGGTTAGGGTTAGGGTTAGGGTTAGGGTTAGGGTTAGGGTTAGGGTTAGGGTTAGGGTTAGGGTTAGGGTTAGGGTTAGGGTTAGGGTTAGGGTTAGGGTTAGGGTTAGGGTTAGGGTTAGGGTTAGGGTTAGGGTTAGGGTTAGGGTTAGGGTTAGGGTTAGGGTTAGGGTTAGGGTTAGGGTTAGGGTTAGGGTTAGGGTTAGGGTTAGGGTTAGGGTTAGGGTTAGGGTTAGGGTTAGGGTTAGGGTTAGGGTTAGGGTTAGGGTTAGGGTTAGGGTTAGGGTTAGGGTTAGGGTTAGGGTTAGGGTTAGGGTTAGGGTTAGGGTTAGGGTTAGGGTTAGGGTTAGGGTTAGGGTTAGGGTTAGGGTTAGGGTTAGGGTTAGGGTTAGGGTTAGGGTTAGGGTTAGGGTTAGGGTTAGGGTTAGGGTTAGGGTTAGGGTTAGGGTTAGGGTTAGGGTTAGGGTTAGGGTTAGGGTTAGGGTTAGGGTTAGGGTTAGGGTTAGGGTTAGGGTTAGGGTTAGGGTTAGGGTTAGGGTTAGGGTTAGGGTTAGGGTTAGGGTTAGGGTTAGGGTTAGGGTTAGGGTTAGGGTTAGGGTTAGGGTTAGGGTTAGGGTTAGGGTTAGGGTTAGGGTTAGGGTTAGGGTTAGGGTTAGGGTTAGGGTTAGGGTTAGGGTTAGGGTTAGGGTTAGGGTTAGGGTTAGGGTTAGGGTTAGGGTTAGGGTTAGGGTTAGGGTTAGGGTTAGGGTTAGGGTTAGGGTTAGGGTTAGGGTTAGGGTTAGGGTTAGGGTTAGGGTTAGGGTTAGGGTTAGGGTTAGGGTTAGGGTTAGGGTTAGGGTTAGGGTTAGGGTTAGGGTTAGGGTTAGGGTTAGGGTTAGGGTTAGGGTTAGGGTTAGGGTTAGGGTTAGGGTTAGGGTTAGGGTTAGGGTTAGGGTTAGGGTTAGGGTTAGGGTTAGGGTTAGGGTTAGGGTTAGGGTTAGGGTTAGGGTTAGGGTTAGGGTTAGGGTTAGGGTTAGGGTTAGGGTTAGGGTTAGGGTTAGGGTTAGGGTTAGGGTTAGGGTTAGGGTTAGGGTTAGGGTTAGGGTTAGGGTTAGGGTTAGGGTTAGGGTTAGGGTTAGGGTTAGGGTTAGGGTTAGGGTTAGGGTTAGGGTTAGGGTTAGGGTTAGGGTTAGGGTTAGGGTTAGGGTTAGGGTTAGGGTTAGGGTTAGGGTTAGGGTTAGGGTTAGGGTTAGGGTTAGGGTTAGGGTTAGGGTTAGGGTTAGGGTTAGGGTTAGGGTTAGGGTTAGGGTTAGGGTTAGGGTTAGGGTTAGGGTTAGGGTTAGGGTTAGGGTTAGGGTTAGGGTTAGGGTTAGGGTTAGGGTTAGGGTTAGGGTTAGGGTTAGGGTTAGGGTTAGGGTTAGGGTTAGGGTTAGGGTTAGGGTTAGGGTTAGGGTTAGGGTTAGGGTTAGGGTTAGGGTTAGGGTTAGGGTTAGGGTTAGGGTTAGGGTTAGGGTTAGGGTTAGGGTTAGGGTTAGGGTTAGGGTTAGGGTTAGGGTTAGGGTTAGGGTTAGGGTTAGGGTTAGGGTTAGGGTTAGGGTTAGGGTTAGGGTTAGGGTTAGGGTTAGGGTTAGGGTTAGGGTTAGGGTTAGGGTTAGGGTTAGGGTTAGGGTTAGGGTTAGGGTTAGGGTTAGGGTTAGGGTTAGGGTTAGGGTTAGGGTTAGGGTTAGGGTTAGGGTTAGGGTTAGGGTTAGGGTTAGGGTTAGGGTTAGGGTTAGGGTTAGGGTTAGGGTTAGGGTTAGGGTTAGGGTTAGGGTTAGGGTTAGGGTTAGGGTTAGGGTTAGGGTTAGGGTTAGGGTTAGGGTTAGGGTTAGGGTTAGGGTTAGGGTTAGGGTTAGGGTTAGGGTTAGGGTTAGGGTTAGGGTTAGGGTTAGGGTTAGGGTTAGGGTTAGGGTTAGGGTTAGGGTTAGGGTTAGGGTTAGGGTTAGGGTTAGGGTTAGGGTTAGGGTTAGGGTTAGGGTTAGGGTTAGGGTTAGGGTTAGGGTTAGGGTTAGGGTTAGGGTTAGGGTTAGGGTTAGGGTTAGGGTTAGGGTTAGGGTTAGGGTTAGGGTTAGGGTTAGGGTTAGGGTTAGGGTTAGGGTTAGGGTTAGGGTTAGGGTTAGGGTTAGGGTTAGGGTTAGGGTTAGGGTTAGGGTTAGGGTTAGGGTTAGGGTTAGGGTTAGGGTTAGGGTTAGGGTTAGGGTTAGGGTTAGGGTTAGGGTTAGGGTTAGGGTTAGGGTTAGGGTTAGGGTTAGGGTTAGGGTTAGGGTTAGGGTTAGGGTTAGGGTTAGGGTTAGGGTTAGGGTTAGGGTTAGGGTTAGGGTTAGGGTTAGGGTTAGGGTTAGGGTTAGGGTTAGGGTTAGGGTTAGGGTTAGGGTTAGGGTTAGGGTTAGGGTTAGGGTTAGGGTTAGGGTTAGGGTTAGGGTTAGGGTTAGGGTTAGGGTTAGGGTTAGGGTTAGGGTTAGGGTTAGGGTTAGGGTTAGGGTTAGGGTTAGGGTTAGGGTTAGGGTTAGGGTTAGGGTTAGGGTTAGGGTTAGGGTTAGGGTTAGGGTTAGGGTTAGGGTTAGGGTTAGGGTTAGGGTTAGGGTTAGGGTTAGGGTTAGGGTTAGGGTTAGGGTTAGGGTTAGGGTTAGGGTTAGGGTTAGGGTTAGGGTTAGGGTTAGGGTTAGGGTTAGGGTTAGGGTTAGGGTTAGGGTTAGGGTTAGGGTTAGGGTTAGGGTTAGGGTTAGGGTTAGGGTTAGGGTTAGGGTTAGGGTTAGGGTTAGGGTTAGGGTTAGGGTTAGGGTTAGGGTTAGGGTTAGGGTTAGGGTTAGGGTTAGGGTTAGGGTTAGGGTTAGGGTTAGGGTTAGGGTTAGGGTTAGGGTTAGGGTTAGGGTTAGGGTTAGGGTTAGGGTTAGGGTTAGGGTTAGGGTTAGGGTTAGGGTTAGGGTTAGGGTTAGGGTTAGGGTTAGGGTTAGGGTTAGGGTTAGGGTTAGGGTTAGGGTTAGGGTTAGGGTTAGGGTTAGGGTTAGGGTTAGGGTTAGGGTTAGGGTTAGGGTTAGGGTTAGGGTTAGGGTTAGGGTTAGGGTTAGGGTTAGGGTTAGGGTTAGGGTTAGGGTTAGGGTTAGGGTTAGGGTTAGGGTTAGGGTTAGGGTTAGGGTTAGGGTTAGGGTTAGGGTTAGGGTTAGGGTTAGGGTTAGGGTTAGGGTTAGGGTTAGGGTTAGGGTTAGGGTTAGGGTTAGGGTTAGGGTTAGGGTTAGGGTTAGGGTTAGGGTTAGGGTTAGGGTTAGGGTTAGGGTTAGGGTTAGGGTTAGGGTTAGGGTTAGGGTTAGGGTTAGGGTTAGGGTTAGGGTTAGGGTTAGGGTTAGGGTTAGGGTTAGGGTTAGGGTTAGGGTTAGGGTTAGGGTTAGGGTTAGGGTTAGGGTTAGGGTTAGGGTTAGGGTTAGGGTTAGGGTTAGGGTTAGGGTTAGGGTTAGGGTTAGGGTTAGGGTTAGGGTTAGGGTTAGGGTTAGGGTTAGGGTTAGGGTTAGGGTTAGGGTTAGGGTTAGGGTTAGGGTTAGGGTTAGGGTTAGGGTTAGGGTTAGGGTTAGGGTTAGGGTTAGGGTTAGGGTTAGGGTTAGGGTTAGGGTTAGGGTTAGGGTTAGGGTTAGGGTTAGGGTTAGGGTTAGGGTTAGGGTTAGGGTTAGGGTTAGGGTTAGGGTTAGGGTTAGGGTTAGGGTTAGGGTTAGGGTTAGGGTTAGGGTTAGGGTTAGGGTTAGGGTTAGGGTTAGGGTTAGGGTTAGGGTTAGGGTTAGGGTTAGGGTTAGGGTTAGGGTTAGGGTTAGGGTTAGGGTTAGGGTTAGGGTTAGGGTTAGGGTTAGGGTTAGGGTTAGGGTTAGGGTTAGGGTTAGGGTTAGGGTTAGGGTTAGGGTTAGGGTTAGGGTTAGGGTTAGGGTTAGGGTTAGGGTTAGGGTTAGGGTTAGGGTTAGGGTTAGGGTTAGGGTTAGGGTTAGGGTTAGGGTTAGGGTTAGGGTTAGGGTTAGGGTTAGGGTTAGGGTTAGGGTTAGGGTTAGGGTTAGGGTTAGGGTTAGGGTTAGGGTTAGGGTTAGGGTTAGGGTTAGGGTTAGGGTTAGGGTTAGGGTTAGGGTTAGGGTTAGGGTTAGGGTTAGGGTTAGGGTTAGGGTTAGGGTTAGGGTTAGGGTTAGGGTTAGGGTTAGGGTTAGGGTTAGGGTTAGGGTTAGGGTTAGGGTTAGGGTTAGGGTTAGGGTTAGGGTTAGGGTTAGGGTTAGGGTTAGGGTTAGGGTTAGGGTTAGGGTTAGGGTTAGGGTTAGGGTTAGGGTTAGGGTTAGGGTTAGGGTTAGGGTTAGGGTTAGGGTTAGGGTTAGGGTTAGGGTTAGGGTTAGGGTTAGGGTTAGGGTTAGGGTTAGGGTTAGGGTTAGGGTTAGGGTTAGGGTTAGGGTTAGGGTTAGGGTTAGGGTTAGGGTTAGGGTTAGGGTTAGGGTTAGGGTTAGGGTTAGGGTTAGGGTTAGGGTTAGGGTTAGGGTTAGGGTTAGGGTTAGGGTTAGGGTTAGGGTTAGGGTTAGGGTTAGGGTTAGGGTTAGGGTTAGGGTTAGGGTTAGGGTTAGGGTTAGGGTTAGGGTTAGGGTTAGGGTTAGGGTTAGGGTTAGGGTTAGGGTTAGGGTTAGGGTTAGGGTTAGGGTTAGGGTTAGGGTTAGGGTTAGGGTTAGGGTTAGGGTTAGGGTTAGGGTTAGGGTTAGGGTTAGGGTTAGGGTTAGGGTTAGGGTTAGGGTTAGGGTTAGGGTTAGGGTTAGGGTTAGGGTTAGGGTTAGGGTTAGGGTTAGGGTTAGGGTTAGGGTTAGGGTTAGGGTTAGGGTTAGGGTTAGGGTTAGGGTTAGGGTTAGGGTTAGGGTTAGGGTTAGGGTTAGGGTTAGGGTTAGGGTTAGGGTTAGGGTTAGGGTTAGGGTTAGGGTTAGGGTTAGGGTTAGGGTTAGGGTTAGGGTTAGGGTTAGGGTTAGGGTTAGGGTTAGGGTTAGGGTTAGGGTTAGGGTTAGGGTTAGGGTTAGGGTTAGGGTTAGGGTTAGGGTTAGGGTTAGGGTTAGGGTTAGGGTTAGGGTTAGGGTTAGGGTTAGGGTTAGGGTTAGGGTTAGGGTTAGGGTTAGGGTTAGGGTTAGGGTTAGGGTTAGGGTTAGGGTTAGGGTTAGGGTTAGGGTTAGGGTTAGGGTTAGGGTTAGGGTTAGGGTTAGGGTTAGGGTTAGGGTTAGGGTTAGGGTTAGGGTTAGGGTTAGGGTTAGGGTTAGGGTTAGGGTTAGGGTTAGGGTTAGGGTTAGGGTTAGGGTTAGGGTTAGGGTTAGGGTTAGGGTTAGGGTTAGGGTTAGGGTTAGGGTTAGGGTTAGGGTTAGGGTTAGGGTTAGGGTTAGGGTTAGGGTTAGGGTTAGGGTTAGGGTTAGGGTTAGGGTTAGGGTTAGGGTTAGGGTTAGGGTTAGGGTTAGGGTTAGGGTTAGGGTTAGGGTTAGGGTTAGGGTTAGGGTTAGGGTTAGGGTTAGGGTTAGGGTTAGGGTTAGGGTTAGGGTTAGGGTTAGGGTTAGGGTTAGGGTTAGGGTTAGGGTTAGGGTTAGGGTTAGGGTTAGGGTTAGGGTTAGGGTTAGGGTTAGGGTTAGGGTTAGGGTTAGGGTTAGGGTTAGGGTTAGGGTTAGGGTTAGGGTTAGGGTTAGGGTTAGGGTTAGGGTTAGGGTTAGGGTTAGGGTTAGGGTTAGGGTTAGGGTTAGGGTTAGGGTTAGGGTTAGGGTTAGGGTTAGGGTTAGGGTTAGGGTTAGGGTTAGGGTTAGGGTTAGGGTTAGGGTTAGGGTTAGGGTTAGGGTTAGGGTTAGGGTTAGGGTTAGGGTTAGGGTTAGGGTTAGGGTTAGGGTTAGGGTTAGGGTTAGGGTTAGGGTTAGGGTTAGGGTTAGGGTTAGGGTTAGGGTTAGGGTTAGGGTTAGGGTTAGGGTTAGGGTTAGGGTTAGGGTTAGGGTTAGGGTTAGGGTTAGGGTTAGGGTTAGGGTTAGGGTTAGGGTTAGGGTTAGGGTTAGGGTTAGGGTTAGGGTTAGGGTTAGGGTTAGGGTTAGGGTTAGGGTTAGGGTTAGGGTTAGGGTTAGGGTTAGGGTTAGGGTTAGGGTTAGGGTTAGGGTTAGGGTTAGGGTTAGGGTTAGGGTTAGGGTTAGGGTTAGGGTTAGGGTTAGGGTTAGGGTTAGGGTTAGGGTTAGGGTTAGGGTTAGGGTTAGGGTTAGGGTTAGGGTTAGGGTTAGGGTTAGGGTTAGGGTTAGGGTTAGGGTTAGGGTTAGGGTTAGGGTTAGGGTTAGGGTTAGGGTTAGGGTTAGGGTTAGGGTTAGGGTTAGGGTTAGGGTTAGGGTTAGGGTTAGGGTTAGGGTTAGGGTTAGGGTTAGGGTTAGGGTTAGGGTTAGGGTTAGGGTTAGGGTTAGGGTTAGGGTTAGGGTTAGGGTTAGGGTTAGGGTTAGGGTTAGGGTTAGGGTTAGGGTTAGGGTTAGGGTTAGGGTTAGGGTTAGGGTTAGGGTTAGGGTTAGGGTTAGGGTTAGGGTTAGGGTTAGGGTTAGGGTTAGGGTTAGGGTTAGGGTTAGGGTTAGGGTTAGGGTTAGGGTTAGGGTTAGGGTTAGGGTTAGGGTTAGGGTTAGGGTTAGGGTTAGGGTTAGGGTTAGGGTTAGGGTTAGGGTTAGGGTTAGGGTTAGGGTTAGGGTTAGGGTTAGGGTTAGGGTTAGGGTTAGGGTTAGGGTTAGGGTTAGGGTTAGGGTTAGGGTTAGGGTTAGGGTTAGGGTTAGGGTTAGGGTTAGGGTTAGGGTTAGGGTTAGGGTTAGGGTTAGGGTTAGGGTTAGGGTTAGGGTTAGGGTTAGGGTTAGGGTTAGGGTTAGGGTTAGGGTTAGGGTTAGGGTTAGGGTTAGGGTTAGGGTTAGGGTTAGGGTTAGGGTTAGGGTTAGGGTTAGGGTTAGGGTTAGGGTTAGGGTTAGGGTTAGGGTTAGGGTTAGGGTTAGGGTTAGGGTTAGGGTTAGGGTTAGGGTTAGGGTTAGGGTTAGGGTTAGGGTTAGGGTTAGGGTTAGGGTTAGGGTTAGGGTTAGGGTTAGGGTTAGGGTTAGGGTTAGGGTTAGGGTTAGGGTTAGGGTTAGGGTTAGGGTTAGGGTTAGGGTTAGGGTTAGGGTTAGGGTTAGGGTTAGGGTTAGGGTTAGGGTTAGGGTTAGGGTTAGGGTTAGGGTTAGGGTTAGGGTTAGGGTTAGGGTTAGGGTTAGGGTTAGGGTTAGGGTTAGGGTTAGGGTTAGGGTTAGGGTTAGGGTTAGGGTTAGGGTTAGGGTTAGGGTTAGGGTTAGGGTTAGGGTTAGGGTTAGGGTTAGGGTTAGGGTTAGGGTTAGGGTTAGGGTTAGGGTTAGGGTTAGGGTTAGGGTTAGGGTTAGGGTTAGGGTTAGGGTTAGGGTTAGGGTTAGGGTTAGGGTTAGGGTTAGGGTTAGGGTTAGGGTTAGGGTTAGGGTTAGGGTTAGGGTTAGGGTTAGGGTTAGGGTTAGGGTTAGGGTTAGGGTTAGGGTTAGGGTTAGGGTTAGGGTTAGGGTTAGGGTTAGGGTTAGGGTTAGGGTTAGGGTTAGGGTTAGGGTTAGGGTTAGGGTTAGGGTTAGGGTTAGGGTTAGGGTTAGGGTTAGGGTTAGGGTTAGGGTTAGGGTTAGGGTTAGGGTTAGGGTTAGGGTTAGGGTTAGGGTTAGGGTTAGGGTTAGGGTTAGGGTTAGGGTTAGGGTTAGGGTTAGGGTTAGGGTTAGGGTTAGGGTTAGGGTTAGGGTTAGGGTTAGGGTTAGGGTTAGGGTTAGGGTTAGGGTTAGGGTTAGGGTTAGGGTTAGGGTTAGGGTTAGGGTTAGGGTTAGGGTTAGGGTTAGGGTTAGGGTTAGGGTTAGGGTTAGGGTTAGGGTTAGGGTTAGGGTTAGGGTTAGGGTTAGGGTTAGGGTTAGGGTTAGGGTTAGGGTTAGGGTTAGGGTTAGGGTTAGGGTTAGGGTTAGGGTTAGGGTTAGGGTTAGGGTTAGGGTTAGGGTTAGGGTTAGGGTTAGGGTTAGGGTTAGGGTTAGGGTTAGGGTTAGGGTTAGGGTTAGGGTTAGGGTTAGGGTTAGGGTTAGGGTTAGGGTTAGGGTTAGGGTTAGGGTTAGGGTTAGGGTTAGGGTTAGGGTTAGGGTTAGGGTTAGGGTTAGGGTTAGGGTTAGGGTTAGGGTTAGGGTTAGGGTTAGGGTTAGGGTTAGGGTTAGGGTTAGGGTTAGGGTTAGGGTTAGGGTTAGGGTTAGGGTTAGGGTTAGGGTTAGGGTTAGGGTTAGGGTTAGGGTTAGGGTTAGGGTTAGGGTTAGGGTTAGGGTTAGGGTTAGGGTTAGGGTTAGGGTTAGGGTTAGGGTTAGGGTTAGGGTTAGGGTTAGGGTTAGGGTTAGGGTTAGGGTTAGGGTTAGGGTTAGGGTTAGGGTTAGGGTTAGGGTTAGGGTTAGGGTTAGGGTTAGGGTTAGGGTTAGGGTTAGGGTTAGGGTTAGGGTTAGGGTTAGGGTTAGGGTTAGGGTTAGGGTTAGGGTTAGGGTTAGGGTTAGGGTTAGGGTTAGGGTTAGGGTTAGGGTTAGGGTTAGGGTTAGGGTTAGGGTTAGGGTTAGGGTTAGGGTTAGGGTTAGGGTTAGGGTTAGGGTTAGGGTTAGGGTTAGGGTTAGGGTTAGGGTTAGGGTTAGGGTTAGGGTTAGGGTTAGGGTTAGGGTTAGGGTTAGGGTTAGGGTTAGGGTTAGGGTTAGGGTTAGGGTTAGGGTTAGGGTTAGGGTTAGGGTTAGGGTTAGGGTTAGGGTTAGGGTTAGGGTTAGGGTTAGGGTTAGGGTTAGGGTTAGGGTTAGGGTTAGGGTTAGGGTTAGGGTTAGGGTTAGGGTTAGGGTTAGGGTTAGGGTTAGGGTTAGGGTTAGGGTTAGGGTTAGGGTTAGGGTTAGGGTTAGGGTTAGGGTTAGGGTTAGGGTTAGGGTTAGGGTTAGGGTTAGGGTTAGGGTTAGGGTTAGGGTTAGGGTTAGGGTTAGGGTTAGGGTTAGGGTTAGGGTTAGGGTTAGGGTTAGGGTTAGGGTTAGGGTTAGGGTTAGGGTTAGGGTTAGGGTTAGGGTTAGGGTTAGGGTTAGGGTTAGGGTTAGGGTTAGGGTTAGGGTTAGGGTTAGGGTTAGGGTTAGGGTTAGGGTTAGGGTTAGGGTTAGGGTTAGGGTTAGGGTTAGGGTTAGGGTTAGGGTTAGGGTTAGGGTTAGGGTTAGGGTTAGGGTTAGGGTTAGGGTTAGGGTTAGGGTTAGGGTTAGGGTTAGGGTTAGGGTTAGGGTTAGGGTTAGGGTTAGGGTTAGGGTTAGGGTTAGGGTTAGGGTTAGGGTTAGGGTTAGGGTTAGGGTTAGGGTTAGGGTTAGGGTTAGGGTTAGGGTTAGGGTTAGGGTTAGGGTTAGGGTTAGGGTTAGGGTTAGGGTTAGGGTTAGGGTTAGGGTTAGGGTTAGGGTTAGGGTTAGGGTTAGGGTTAGGGTTAGGGTTAGGGTTAGGGTTAGGGTTAGGGTTAGGGTTAGGGTTAGGGTTAGGGTTAGGGTTAGGGTTAGGGTTAGGGTTAGGGTTAGGGTTAGGGTTAGGGTTAGGGTTAGGGTTAGGGTTAGGGTTAGGGTTAGGGTTAGGGTTAGGGTTAGGGTTAGGGTTAGGGTTAGGGTATAGGGTTAGGGTTAGGGTTAGGGTTAGGGTTAGGGTTAGGGTTAGGGTTAGGGTTAGGGTTAG